>NC_058500.1:3051407-3369740 GCF_020382885.2 Scatophagus argus
ATTAAGATTTCCCTTCACTGGAAGTCAGGGGCCGAGCCCAAACCCTGAGGAACGGCTCCTTACCACCTCCATATAGTGCAGCAGCACCGCTGGGTTGTGCAGTGGTGTGGGAAGACACAACTGGGTGAGGGTCATCGTTTGGTCTGTAAACTCCACCTGGATCGCATCCATTTTTCAGGTCAGCTTTCCCATCTGCTCCAAGTTTACAGAGTATTTGTGCTGGTGCAGTTTCCTGGCAGCACAATGTTGTTTGAGGCATGAAGCCACGTGATAGAAAATAAACTTTTAAACGGCTTGAACAACAACCAACTGATGAGACTGTTGCCAGTCTCATCAGTTGGTTATGTGACGTCGGGTTATGTTTCTCCAAAAGTTGAGCCTGTTATTAGTTCTCATGATCTAATCTTTGTGTGTTGGTCTCTGAGGTAAATCAGCCAGCTGCTGCTGGTTGTTGGCATGCAGTGCAGCACAGATGCTCTTTCTCACCATGACAGCACTTGGCTTTGCGACGAAAGAAATGTTTTCAAATGTGAATGTTATGGGTTTTTTTATCTTTCTCCTCCACTGCTGCACTCCTGTCCTCCCCCCTTTTTCTACATATTTCACCTCACAGCTGACACAAAACTAGATAAAAATGCAGATTTTGCAACATCTATGTTGATTTTTTTTCCCTCTCTGCTTCTCTGTTTCTCCCACAGACCTTGAGTCCTGATCCCAGTGCGCCTGGTCCAGCTGTCCTCCATTTAATTTCTCCTCCTCATTTTTCCACCTTCTTCTGCTTCTTCGTGAGCAGACATGCCTCCAGCGCTGGGTGGGCCTGTGGGGTACACCCCTCCTGAGGGTGGCTGGGGCTGGGCGGTGGTGTTGGGAGCCTTCATCTCCATTGGCTTCTCCTACGCCTTCCCCAAATCCATCACCGTGTTCTTCAAAGACATCGAGGTCATCTTCGATGCCACACCCAGTCAGGTGTCCTGGATCTCCTCCATCATGCTGGCTGTCATGTATGCTGGAGGTGAGTGGTGTGTGTGTGTGTGTGTGTGTATGAAAATGTTTTTTCTTCATTATTACAGGAAACATTCATTCATTCATGTCATGTTTCACTTTAACACAACATTTTAGATTCAGACAGACAGGAGAGTCTTTGTGCATTTCTGTTGTTTTATTATCAGGTCGTATTGTTGTGCTCGACTGTCGCGGTGCTGGTTTGAGCCCATGTTGTCTTGACGTGACTTGTAGTTGTTGGATTCCAAATGAAAGGGCCCGCACTTAACAATTAAAAGCTCCAAAAAGTTGTTAAATCAAGTGAATAAACCCAGCGAAGCCTCCAGAGTCAAACTCGGGCTCCGTGTACCAAAGGTGGATTGAATCTAGAATGTTCCTTTAAAAAACGTTTCCTTTTCTAACCTCTGAGAAAGCTGTACCAAGAATCCTCTTTTAGTTTAAGCACCACCTTCTTTCAAACGTGAAAATGTCTGAGGATTTAACAGCAACATTTAAAAGGTTAACTTTTAATAACTGACATAAGCAGGTGCAGAGTGTCCTGAACGCAGCCATAAGCTCTAAGTCGATGGATCCTGCAGTAAGTAAAACACCAAAACAACCTCAGAGGCTGTAGAGATCCAAGCATTTGTGATCGTTGCTGCAGTTTACAGCAAGAAGAGCGCGAAAATGTAAGAATGTTTTAATCAGTGAAGCGATGGAGCTCTCTGCAGTGGATTATACACTCTGCACACTGAGCGACCTCAGTGTTTTGTGTCTGTACCGGATGGCTTCAGGAGGGCACGTTTATTTTCTTTTGTGAGCGCTTAACTTCTTGGTTTTCTTGTTGCTGTGCCTTTTTATCATCACTGAAGATAAACAAAAACAAACACAGGCCTCCTGTTACGCTATCAGCCTGCCATCTCTCCATTTCAGCCACAGTTTGAGCAGCACTCGCTGCTGAAAAGGCTGCAGGGGACAACTGGAGAAACGGTTTCTTTAAGTGCTGCCAAGTGAGCTATGAAAGCAGGTTTTAGAAGGTGTTTGTGCTGCTGTAGTCCCTCTAAATTACAAAGAACAAATCAAAGGGAAAAAAATGACAAAATAAAAGCGCAGTTTGAATCTGCACTTGCTGCCTTGGCTGGGATGCAGTGGACCCAAGCGTACGGTCTTGTGGCGCTCCGCTGGCAAACATTTTATTCGCATGTTCAAACAGCTTTTATGAAAGTTGTTGGGTTGTTGCAACATGTGTAATTCCCACACTGCACTCCCACAACAAGGCTAAAAGTCTGCAGTCTGCTGCTTTGAGCTAACAAAATGGTTTCAACGATTAGTTTATTAACACAGGCAGGTTCAACAATTCACCTAAAGAGGCTCTACAAAAAAATAAAGGTGTTGTCAAAGTATATTTTTGTTATTTTTCTGTTTCTGTTAAGCCAAAACACCCAATCACGGTGTGCAGCTCCTGCAGTGTGGGAAGTTTCAGCTTTTCTTTATTTTCTTTGCTCAGATGGACACTTTTCATTCACTGTTTTATGACTTTTTTAGGATAAATCATTCAGTTGAAGTTTAAATTGATTTACTAAAGATGACTAATTTACTATTGAGAAATAATTCGCCCATGCATCAGTATTGCAAATCATTGTTAGCAGCAGCTCAGTGCTGATGTTCAGCAGGTGTGTTTAACTTGTCCTTAGTTTAGCTTGTTAGCATGCTAACATTTGCTAATTGGCTGTAAACATGAAGCACAGCTGAGACTGATGGGACTGTCCTGGCCATAACACTGGCATAATATCAGACAAATTGAAATTTTGACCTGGTGGTGGTGCTGGACAGAATCTCTGAGGATCAGATGAGTATAATTCACCCTGAGAGGAGATGCTGAATGTCTGAACCCGATTTCGACAATCGTCAGGATATTTCACTTAAAACAACACAAATGTGAACTCTGTGCTCCTGTGGAGAGCAGGTCTGCAGTGCTGCTTGAAATAAAGAACAAGTTGTGCCTGTAAAATCACTTGAAAGCAGGCAGTTTGTGCACTCGGTGACCCTTTCATTTGCACCGCTGCAACAAGAGTCTGCCCATTTACATGGAAATGCAGGACTAAACAGAGAGACTGATCCAGTTTCAGGTTAGGTGAGGTTTCGGATCATGTTTTCTCTTCTTGTGTCTCAGGACACAAAGTGACGCCTTTCCTCATTCAAACTCTCTCTCTCTCTCTCTCTGTCTCTCTGTCAGTTTTGCATATCTTCATATCTAAAAATGGCATCTGTTCCTTCACGCTGCTCAGAGCTGCATGCCAGCCTTCAACCTCGTTCAGTAGGTTTGTGCATTTGGGAGAGGAAACTGCTGAGGGCAGGAGTGAAATTACGTAACAGGACCCAGATGTTGGAGTCATTTTCTTTTTCTTTTTCTTTTTTTTTTTGTTTCCTCTGTTTCGCAATTCAGCTAAATCACCAGTTACGACGCCTGACAAGATTGTGCCTGTTTGTACCATATGAGTATGAGTGAGGTTGTAGGACGCTAAAGGGCAGTAGTTACCATAATTAGTCACTGGTTATACATGAAGTAGCGCACGTACACACACTGACTCCACAGAAAAACCCCACACACACGTATTTATTTACAGTGGCGAGGTGACGTTACTGGCTGCTGACTAACAGTGTGAACCTGATGAAAATGCACAGGATGCTCTGAACATAGGAACAGGAAGTGAAGCACTTCTCTTACTGTGAATTTGAACTCAGCTGTAAAAAGAGCAAAATACACAATGTGGACAAAAGTATTGGGATAGGGCTGTTTTTCAGGGGTTTGGGCTCAGCCCCTAACTTCCAGTGAAGGGAAATCTTAATGCTTCAGACATTTTGGACAATGCTATGCTTCCAACTTTGTGGCAACTGTTTGTTGAAGGCCCTTTTCTATTCCAGCATGACTGTGCCCCAGTGCACAACGCACTTTTGGTCCAACATCAGTGTGTGACCTCACAAATGCTCTACTGCATGAATGGGCACAAATTCCCACAGAAACACTCCAACATGTTGTGGAAAGCCTTCACAGAAGAGTGGAAGCTGTTAGAGCTGCAAAGCTGTCTGTGTGTTTAGAATGAGACGTCATTAAAGTCCCTGTTGGTGTGATGGGCAGGTGTCGCAATACTCTTCCTACCAGAAAAATGGACATCAGTCCATTCAGTATGTTAAGAACTACCTAAAATGACAGGAAACATCATTGGGAGAAGTGTTTTTTGACGTGTGCTTTTAGTTTTTAGTTTAATTTTAGTTTTCATGTCCCATCTGTTAACATGAAGAGGGAGGGGTTGATGAGCTGTACTGCAACCAGCCACTAGGGAGCCATCCAGATGTTTTGGCTCCACTTTCAGGGCCTCTCATTTCATCCATTTCTATATGCAGTCAATGGTTTGGATCAGGAGTGTGTCAGAGAAGGATATATTAGATATAAAGATACTTCATACTGTTTATTACCCTTAAATACCTGATAAAAGACAACCATTTGTTAGGTAAATGTGCTTTCGAGCAACTTATGTTCTTTGTCCACACCCGCTGGAGCAAAGTCAAATTGTGCACCACTTTTTGCCTTTTTGGTCATTTGCAAGCACACGGACTCTGTGACTCTTTCTCAGAGGAACTTTGAGTTTAGTGAGTAGAAAAAATAAACTCGAGACTCCCTCTCAGCTCAGCTGCTTGCTCGATGAACCTTCAGCGTTTTCAACTCAACTACGAGTAGGTTAAATTTGGTTCTTTGTGACAACTTGGTGGCACATAAACAGGATGCTGAATCTTGCTGTTTTATTTAGCATGCGCGTAAACACTTTTGTGCGAGCTGTCAGAACAATGTCATTATTACACTTTGAAGGGAAGAAACTGCTTCACAGTTAAGCTACAGTGCCGTGAAATACAAGAGTAATTTCAGGGAAGGCCTGACCATTCGGTCGTACGGTCAGGCCTCCCTTATTTCCCTGAAGTTTGCACCTTTGGCAGGAGTTATGGATCCCCTCCTCCACTCTTTTCCATGAGAAATCTGCTTCCCATTTTGGTTCCTTGGCCATAGTTCCTACAGCAAAAAATATCTTGTGACGGAGGTTGGGGGGGGTGAACAAGAGGGCTGTTTTTAAGAAACTGCTCCATCATTTGCTCCTGATTTGCTTTAATGCTCAAGGTGTAGTTAAATAAAAAAAAACAAAAACAAAATGCAAACATTTTCCTCAACTTTTGAGGTACTTTATTTTCACTATCAGGGTTTAATTTCAGCCTCAGAGTGGGAGTGCTAATGCAAGACTTCACTTTCTGACTCTTGTTGTGATCTGAGGGATTTCTCTGTTCTTGTGTTTCAGGGGGAAAAGCCTGAAGGAAGACTCTTTGTGTGTGTGTGTGTGTGTGTGTGTGTGTGTGTATGAAAGAGTTTCTTGCATGAGTGCTCATATGAGCTTGCTTTAATACAATAAGTCCTCAGTGTTACATGATACTGATATGAATAAGCCTGAAGTGAGCCAGTGAGTTTGGATTTATTGCAGTTCAGTAAATGAGTGGAAAAATTCATGACTTTATTGTTAAAGTTACATTTAAAGATATGGTTTCCAGTACAGACACACAGATCGCACTCGGGGGCCATAACCCAAACTGAACTGAACTTAATAAAGGTAAAGGCCACAGTGTTCACTGTAAAGGGATTTTTAACATTAAGGTTAAAGTAGAGAAAGACATAATCATGGGCTACAGGAGATAGTTAAGGTTTCACATAACACACGGTTTGCCTCGGTAAGCTCGCCAATTAATACGATATATTTAACTGGTTTAATTGATGCAGAAAGTGAAGAATAAAGATGTCAAGCTGCTGTTTTACAGGAAGTCATGTGCCGAACTATTTCCTGGTCGAACTTCTGATCTGAGGTGTTTAGGGGTTTAGATGTGAGCCATGAAATGCAACATCCCCAGTAAGAGTCCAGCTTTGTTGCACCGGTGTTTTTACCTTTGGACAGAACCAGGTTAGCTGCTTCTCCGCGTTTCCAGTCACTAAGCTAAGCTAATGGCCTCCTGGCTTTAGCAATCGATCTGCGAGAAAGTGATAAATCATATTCCTCAAAATGTCAAACCACGTCTTTAAAGGCTCAGTTCACATGGACGGATGTTGTTTGTGATGCAGATCCTATCAGCTGTTTCTCTTGTGCGTCTTCTCTTCTCCTGACTCATCACCAGCTGATGCTCTTCTTACACTTCAGCTGGCCGCTAAATCTGAACACAAACATTTGCCATCCAGTGACGTGAACAGAGACAAAGCACTGGGTGTTTGGGATGGTTATATCGAATAGAATCGGGGACGTTCACCATGTAGGCATAGCAAGAAGCAGAAGTTTCTGTGCTAAAATTAGAATAAGGAGTAGCTGTTCACAGCTGGGTTCACTCCTGACATGTCTGCCTCGCTTGTGGATGTTGTGTCAGTGTAAAACTGAGGACAAGTCAGTGTTGTTCTTTCTTTCAGGGAGCCAAAGAGAGCAAATGATGGAGGGAGGGGGAGAACGATTCGTTTATATAATATCTGTGAGAACACTCCTCACTGCCCTCTTTGTGTTTTGCCAGACAGCAACAAAGACTGTCACGACTGATTTATTTATGTGTGCGTGAGTGCCAAGCGGATGCAGATCCATCGCGGTCCTCGAACAGGTTCAGTCCTGCTGTGGTCTGGTGTGCCCGATGTGCTGGAAACCCACCGAGGCGGGTTTTGTGCCAGCCAGCGAGACCCTCAGCGACAGACGCAACACAAAAACTAGGTGTCCCAGAGAGGTATTTTCGAGAGTACGTGAGCGAGCGCTCGTGCGTCCGGAGAGCCTCCTGGCCACTGTGGGCAGCTGCCAAGTGTCAAGGGCGAAGCTGCCGTGGTCTGTGTGCAGGGCCCTGGCAGGTTGTGAGGGACCGGATGCCGGTTGAGGGGACATACTGGAAGAGATACTGTGAGATCGGTCTTATTTTATAAATGTATTATCGGTACCTCTGGATATCTGCTGGCTTAGCTTCTGTCACACTTAAGTTGGGCTGAAACCAGAGATTATTTAAAAACAATAAAATAAAATAAAACAGACGGTGGAAAAAGAACTTGTGTTACTGCAGTTTTTAATGCGAGTTGTAGGATGTGATGTGGCCTGTGGAGTCCAAAGTTTGTTTTCTAGTGCGCAGAGGAAGAACGAAGGTGTAACGTTCACCGTGTAGGCATCTGTAGCAGCTTGACTGAAGTAGTTGAGATTCCTAAAGGAATAGTGAGCTGTTTTGGAAAGTACGCCTATTTTTCTTACTTGCTTTTGGGCAGAGCCAGGCTAGCCGTTTCCCTCTGTTTCCAATCGTTATGCTAAGCTAAGCTAACTGGCTCCAGCCTTACATTTGTCGTATGGACATGAGTATTGATCCTATTTCATTTCAGTTCATTTTAAAATACTTCATTTGTGTCGATTCACTGAACTGATTAATGGATTTCTGAAGTAGTTCTCTGTCATTTTTCTGCTGAGCGGCTAATCGATTCGCTTCGTCTCTGCTCGTGGTATCCAGTCGTTCGGCCTGTGGTTCGCTTTCTGGCTGTTCATGAAGAATAGTTGCTCACAGAGTCGCTGCAGGCCTTTGCTTTGCATTCACGTCCAGCCGAGTCCGTCAGCCTGCGTCCATGTGAGGGCCCATTCATGGACAGGGGCTGGCACGCAAGCTGAGACACGTGGATCGCCTTGACTCAGCTCCACTCTTCTTCTCTTTTCTTTGCTTCTCTTCTTCTCTCTGCTCCTCCCTTCTTCCATCCTAACTTGACCCTTGTTCTCTTCTCTTCTCTTCTCTTCTCTTCTCTTCTCTTCTTCTCTTCTCTCTTTTCTCTTTTTTCTTCCTCTTCCTATTCTCATGTCCTCTGTTCCTCTCTTGTCATTTCTTCCCTTCTTTTTTCTTCTTCTTGTCTCTTTTGTTTCGTGTCTCCTTACATTTTATCTGCTGTTGTCCATGTGTGCCATGCCATACCTCGCACCGCCGTGCACTCCCTCCCTCCCTCCCTCTTTCATTCTCACCTCCCCTCTTCACCCCCTCCTTTCCTCCCTTCTTCCTCTGTGCAACATCTATGTAACCCGTGCTGTTACACAATCAGTCATTGTTCCACTTTTATTTGTGCCCCTGTAGCACCACCTGGTGGCCAGCTGTTGAAATGCTCAGCTGATGTGATCATGATGTACCTCAGTTTGTTAGACCTAAATGTTTTTGCTGGTTTTCAGATATCTAACAGTCATCTGGCTGTTGCTAATGTTTTGAGGTTTGTTTGGTTTTTTTCCACTTGCATTTTTCAAATCATCCCATCTGAGCAACCTGTGGGGGCATTTTTACTTGACTGAAATGATCAAAAGTGTTGGTCGAGCAGTCATTTTTCGTTTCTGCATGTACAGCAGTGTACATGTTGCAGTAACACATACTGTGCACTTTAAGTCAGCTGTGGTCTTTATTTACTAGATTTAATTAGTCAGTTCCTGACTGTCTCTTCTTCGTCTCCAGGTCCAATCAGCAGCATCCTCGTGAACAAGTTTGGCAGTCGACCAATCATCATAGTCGGTGGCTGTCTGGCAGGGTCCGGACTGCTCGCTGCCTCCTTCTGCAACACTGTGGAGCAGCTCTACTTCTTCATAGGAGTAGTGGGAGGTCAGTATTTCATCCATCGTTCGTCGTTCAGATGATTTTGCACTTACTGAAAGCTGTTGTGTTGTGCCAGATTTAAAGCAGTTTTATTTGTTCATCAGCATTAAAATGGGTCACATGACCCTTCACCAGCACACCTTGTTTTATTCACCCAAGCTAATTTGCTGTCTGCACTTCATACAGTCTGTTGGTTAATAAAGTGACTTTTATTTTCTTTTCTCAAATAGATTTTTAATTAATAGTTTACATGCAGAGACTTCTGTTTCTGCAGGGAGGCAGGATAATTCATTTTCATTTTCTTAATTCATTTTCTACATTGTGTTGTACTTTTATGTTCTGCTCTTTGTTGCGTTTGTTCTCGTGATGTTTTTCTCCCCACATTCCTACATGACCAACACACAGTTTTGTTTGTCATCACTTTGTCTTGGTCTTTTCCTCTAACTTGTCTGCTCCTCCTCCCTCCAGGTTTGGGACTGGCCTTCAACTTGAATCCGGCGCTCACCATGATCGGTAAATACTTCTACAAGCGTCGACCCATCGCCAATGGCATCGCTATGGCGGGCAGCCCTGTGTTTCTGTCCACACTGGCTCCTCTCAACTCCTGGCTGTACGACCAGTTTGGGTGGCGAGGCAGCTTCCTCATCCTGGGAGGGCTGCTGCTAAACTGCTGCGTGGCCGGCTCCCTCATGCGGCCCATCGGACCCAAACCGCAGCCGCCCAAGCCTGACTCAGAGGTCGGCGATTCAGCGCCTAAGAAGACGGTCCTGCAGACCATCAACTCCTTCATCGACCTGACGCTGTTCAAACACCGCGGGTTCCTGCTGTACCTGAGTGGCAACGTCATCATGTTCTTCGGCCTCTTTGCTCCGCTCGTCTTCCTCTCCAATTATGCTAAGAGTAAGGACATCAGCAAAGAAAAAGCTGCCTTCCTTCTTTCGATTCTGGCGTTTGTTGATATGTTTGCCCGACCTTCCATGGGCATGCTGGCCAACACCAAGTGGGTCAGGCCAAGGGTACAGTACTTCTTCGCAGCTGCCGTCCTTTACAACGGAGTCTGTCACGTTCTGGCGCCACTGTCGGTCGACTACACTGGATTTGTGGTCTACGCCATCTTCTTTGGTTTCGCTTTTGGCTGGCTGAGTGCGGTGCTGTTCGAGACGCTGATGGACCTGGTGGGAGCTACGAGGTTCTCCTCGGCCGTGGGTTTGGTCACCATAGTGGAGTGTGGGCCAGTGCTGCTGGGCCCACCGCTGACGGGTAAGACGTGAGGGAAGGGGAGGGCTGCCTCCTCTCACTTCAACACCCACACCACAATTTTTTTGAAACATTGAATTGGTGAAGTAATGATTTATAAAACTTGACAGAACAGGAGGACTGATATTAACATCTTGTGAACAACAAAGTTAAAGATAGATGGGGATTGATTACACGTATCTTTCTTCAGCCGCTGCCCTTAACTGATAATCACCTGCTTCTCATGACCAGTTTCACATGTTGTTTAAAAAGAAGTTCATAACCTCTTTATGCACTCAGAATGTGTTTCTCATTCTAAAAGGAGGCTCATAAATAATCCAGTAGTTTGAGTTTGTCTAATAAGTGAAAAACTGAAGTGAATTTTACACATAGGAACATATTCAGAGTTAAAAGATTCTGCGTCATTTGGACATTATTAACACCAGACAGTAACAAGTTCAAATCGTCTCTCTCTCGTGCACCTGCAGGAAGCTTCTATAACTACTACCAACACTACGACTACACCTACATCTCCTCCGGCATCATCCTCATGGTCGCGAGCGTCATCCTCTTTGTGGGAATGAGCATCAACTACCGCCTGCTGGAGCGGGAGAGGAAAGAGGAGGAGAGGAAAGAGAGGGAGGAGCCCAAAGAGGAGCGCGCAGCCATGTTGGCGCCCCCGTCGCCGTCAAAATCAAACGAGGACGTGGAGGAGAACAACACGCCGGCCGCCGTCACTATGGATGAAGTCGTCAGGATGGACGAGGACACGGTGTAGAAAATTTAAGGGACACACGCATACACACACACACACACACACACACACACATATATACACACACCGCATCAACACACACAAGCTGCAGTTACTCAGTACTTTGTAGAAAGATAAAACTCGGGTACACAATCCTGGAGCCATAGAAACTTCAGTGAGCAGGAAGTGAGACCTGCTGCTTCGCCAAGCAGCTTGAGGCCTCCGGGTTTGGTATTTGACGTGCCTTTGGTCAACTCAAGTCCTCCAGGGGCACGCACGAACACACACACGCACACACACACACGGCTTATATAAACACCAGATAGACGCACAACAGACAGACAGACTGTAAGATAAAAATCCAGTTAACTAATGAGGACTTTGCTCTCAGGGTCTTGAGCTGCCATAAAGGTTCAGAGCCTCACACACACACACACACACACACACACACACGTGTGCGCGCACACACACGCACACACACACACTCAGCCTCAAATTAGTTTTATCACCTTATGTAGAGATTTTCACACTTCACTCCTAAAGGGCTGGACACGTTCATACTTCTTCATGCTCCTGGTCACATGTTAGAGTGTGGAGTCGGCGACGTTTCCAGGTTTTAATGCAGAGAAGAACAAAAAAAAAATCAGTTGTAAAATTTGGGAAAAAGAACTCTGGAATCTCACTGCTGCACACATGGAGTGTGTGTTTTGTTTTTGTTTTAATGTGTTAAGTTTTTAACCTCTAGTGAAGGAGAAAAGACATGAAAGGGGGAAGCTGAAGAACTGAGGGACTAGATGGTTACCAGGTCTGCAGCGTAGGAGCCGCCGCTTGTACATAAACATGTGTGCACTTGTTCTGTGTGTAATTTTGTATGACACGCCCTCCAACCGGCGCCGCTCGTCATCGTGCACGCGGTCACGTCAGTTGAAGCGCGAACGCGCGAACGCGAGCACTCACACGGGTCCTCCTGCTGTGGAAGCAGCAGCGTGAGGCCACTCGCAGTATTAAATGACGCCACACGCTGGTTTTTAAGGGGAATGAGAGGCTGTGATTGGACCTGATCGATGGGTTTGCCGGGCGTGAACGTGCGCCCGGATAACGGGACTAAATCTCACTCTGAAGAACACACGATACATTGAGGATTGCAGGACTCGCGGTACCATAGTGTTGTATTTTCTAACGTAACACGTTGTAGTTTTCAGTTATATCAGCAAACCTTTGTAATTCCAAAAGAGATCTATTTTAGCTTGCCGTGTAAAGACAATCTGACAACAAATAATCTTTTTAATGGGTTTTCATGTATTTAGAAGGAAAAAAAAGTGTGGTGTGTGTGAGAGTGAGAGATTGTGTGTGTTTGTCAGCAGACGGTTTCATTATTGCGCTTGTTGGAAATTCAGCCACTGCAGTATCAACGTGTTTGTGTCTAAACTGTGCAGAGTGTGTCATATCACATCCACCGTGTTTTGGTGGAAAAACAAAAGAAAAGATCGCCGACGCATTGATCAGCGATCGGGTTTCCTGCCGGGGCAAACCGGGTCCGGCGGCTGACGTTTGTCGCAGTCAACCCGAATTAAATTTCCTTATTTTCTCTTAAGGGAAGATAAATGGAGGTTTTAAACAGTTCATTTTTTTTTTTGCTGTAATGTTTTACTCTTGGAGATACTACTTGTTGAAAAGCGTTTTTGCAAATGTGAAAGTGAGTCATTTTATAGGAAAGTTGACCTTTTTTTTTGATTTTTCATTGAAAGATGCAGACTGAGATCATCTGTGGAAATTGCAGTAATGCCCATCCTGAGCTTTATAACAAATACTACAAAGGTTATTTTTCTTTTTGCCAACAAACCCCTGAAAAGACCAACACCAACAGATAACAGACACTACGCACTTTCTCTGTCGTGAGAATTAAATTGACCCTTCAGGCAGTCATGGATCCTAATCCTTATGTTTAAATCATCATCAGTCATCTTTCTAAATTATGGAAGATGACTTTTATGTAGAAATGATTCACAGGGAATCTTTTTTTTTTCCTTAATTTCTCCAGTAAGTGAAAGCAGAGCTGAAGACGTCGGAGCTTATCCATGTTTAACGATTTCACACCGGGGTTTCAGTTTGTAATACAACAACAAGGACTGATTCCAGATCAGGCAGTTATAAACACATCAATGAGATCACCTTCGCTGTGGGTGACATGAACACACACACAGACTGTGGTTTATTTTGACCCATACCACCACTTACATCGTCCTGCTGCTGCTAGCACTCGCTAATGTGTATTCATCCACAGCAGAAAATAGTCCCCAGCGGATGTGTCACTTTCTCAGGTTTGTGAAGAAGGAGGGAAGCCAGAGAGAGTTGAGAGATGAACGAACACATTGTTGGTTTTGATCTTTTTGTGGCGTTTGTTGACAATAAAACAAGTGAGGAATGTGACCACTTTTATCTTTCCTAATCTGAAGAAAACTGGATGAATTTTGACTTTTTAAATTCCCTGATGAGCAGCAGTTCAGTGCAAGAGTTCCCTCTTCAGAGGCACCTCCACCTCCACCACCACCACCGAGTCATGTCCTGTTTAGTGAAAATGTAAATGAATGTGTTGGAAAGGACTTTTGCTAATTATGCATACCAAATGTTTTCAAATCGGTTACAAATTATTACGTTTTTTTTCTTTTATTTTGACAGTATTGTTGGTGTCATTGGGAGAATTGTTTCCTCCTTGTCAGACTCTCAGTGTCCACCTGCTTGTGGACATGAATTTGAAACTAATGTCTCTTCGGGTTAATGGACACGTCCATGTATGAAGCAGACGCGCCTGCTGTGTCAGCTTGTCCACAAATCCTGACGTTCAGCAGGCCGACACTTTTCTCTCGCTCAGAATCGACTAAAACCTTCAGTTATTTTGCCTTTGAGCCGAGTGTTTGAAAAGGAAAGGCGGACATTTTGAAGGACTGTGATGAAACCGTTTCATTGAAACACTGAATGTTGGTGTTTTCCAGTGCAGGTGTTTTTTGAAAATGCTGCTGTATAACCACAGCACCTTTTGTGTTTTAAAAAAAGAAAAACAGGTGAACAAATCCTTGTGTTAAGTTTCTGGGGGAAAAAAAAACAAAACAACGGGACTTTTTTTTATTTTGGTCACTTGGTCACAGATGTTTTATGTTTTGTATGTTTAAAGTGTTCTTATGACTGGTGAGTGAATGAATAAACAGTTTGTAAAACAAAACTTGAACTGAACTGCATTTGTTCTGTTCTGTCAAAAACATTAGAAGGAAATGATTTTGAATCAGCAGTCGGATGCAGAAAAGTCACCCAAACTCGTTCATTTCAAATATTATAAAATTTATTACAGCAGTTTAAACTACCTGATTTTACATACAGGAGTAAGTTGACACTGTGGAAACAATCCTGGTCTTTGCTATTTGCTTCTGTGTGGTGAAATCAATATAATAACAATAATAAAAAAATTTATTTACACAGCACTTTTCAAAACAGAGTTACAAAGTGCTGAACAGCTTAAAATGTGACACAAATCAAACAAGCAACTGAAATGTAAAACATGAAATTAAAAATAAACAGACAGCTTGAGTCTGCCTCTGCTTTTAATCTTCAAGTCATTTCTAAAACTGACTGATAATCAGTGAAGGGAGGCTAAAACCTTCAGAGCTCCTGGTCTCACTGGGACCAGGCAGGACTCACCTCTACTCCAGACCCACCTTAGTTCAGAGTTAAGTTTGATCTCACTGTCCAATGGAAGCCAAATCTGTACGCCATCAAAAGCTCGCTAACTGACACGGTACATCTTGTTTTAATTAGTAAACAAAAACAAACACAGTGCTAAGTGCTAAAATGACAATTACCCATTTTACTGCTGCTGTTGCCAGCACAAACACCAGCCAAGAAATAGTTGGGCGCATGACCCCAACACAATGTATAAGAAAAGGACGTTTTCCTGCAGCGCCCACTGCTGGCCTGCCATGTAATCTAAAACCACAGCTGAACAAACAAGATATTCATGAGCCAAATAAGCTGTAGGTGTCTTACATCTTTAATTCACGCAAAAAAAAAAAAAGTAAAAACAATAATTTTTCTGGTGTACTTTTGTATATGCTCAACCATTTCTTGAATAAGAGCAGTAACCACTCAGAGCCTCAGCTGATTACCTCTAAGCCAAGAAATAGTCCAGTACAAAACCCTCCGTAATGTGTTGATGGGTTTTAGAAGAGCTGGTAGGTGGGCTTTGGTGCCATGAAATGGTGCAGCAGGGACGTAAAGAAAGGAGGGGAGGGGGGGCTGTTTCCCCGTTTCCTGTCTTCATGCTAAGCTACCTTAATCATCTGGCTGTAATTAGCTTCTTGTGATTGATTGATGGACAGATATCAACAGTATCGATCTTCACCCATCTAACTCTGCAAGAAAGCGTTTTGCTTTTCGAAACAATCAGCGCGAAAAAGTAATCCCTCCAGTTCTGTCGCGTGCCACTCGGAAGTGTGCAAACGCGACACGTGATCGCACTTAGCGGTCGACGGCTGCCTTGCGGCCGCGTGTGCTGTTCAGTAGTTGGAGGTGTGTGTGGTGGTGGAGTCGCTCGGTAAGGAGCCTCGACGCTGTGTGTGCGAGCGACAGAGCAGCAGCAGGCGGAGCTCCGGGGACACGCTGCTGGAGAAGGCGGAGTAGATCCAGGGGTTGGTGCATGAGTTCAGGCTGGCCAGCAGCATCAGCAGGGTGAACACAGCACCTACATACACACACACACACACACACACACACACAGGAAGAGGTTTGGAAATGGTGGCAGCTTGTAGATAAAACGCTGGTCAAATTCAAATATCAAAGATTTGGTTTACTGCAGTTCAAGAAAAAACAGCAAATGTTCAGATGCTGGAACTGTGAAATGTTTCTTTTGCCTAAAAATGACACTTTTAATATTGACCCGTGTTTTAAAAGCTCTTCACTCACTCTTCATTTTTTAAACTATAGTTGTCACATAAGTTTTGGCTGCCCAGTCACCAGCAGAAGCTCCCAGTTTAAAAGTCCTTAACAGTGAGATGCCACAAAAACACAAATCCCTTCTGTTGGATGCTTGCCATTCCTGTGACTGATGTAGGTGTGTGTGTGTGTGTGTGTGTGTGTGTGTGTGTGCGCGCACCGTTCTGAGGCGGATCAGGGTCCCAGGCAGCCCACAGCTGGACGCTGAAGAACGGGGCCCAGCACAGCGAGTAGACGAGCACTATGACCAGCGTCATCCTCACGGTCTTTGACATGGCGGCGGAAACTTCTCCACAGCGGGCAGGGGGGGCTTTGGGTGCGGGGCAGCAGACAGCAGGGGGCGCCGCAGGGTCAGGCAGCACATCAGGCTGCAGCTCAGCTGTACTCAAACCAACATACACTAAATTATGATGTGTCTGATCTTCTGTTTCCTGCCTGTGAAAATCAACTTGAGACTTCCTTGACATGAAATCCTCAGTCACGGTTGAAATATCAGCTTTTGTAAAACGTCTGTTATATGCTTTAGAAACTGCTTAAAGTATGCATTCATACACACAGTCACAGTCACAGTCACACTGATGTGACATGCAGAATCAGCAGTTTGACTCTTTGTGACTTTTTGTGGGGAGGAGTCGTCTCGATTTCCACCTGATGCCAGGCAGATGCAGTTAAAGTTCAGTTTGAAATGCGCAGACTTTCCCTTTGAATAGAAACTTAATGCATATAAACTCGCTCAGTTGCTTCTTTTGCGCACAGACTTTCATTCTTGCACCCCAAACTACAGCCAGAAGGCCATTAAGTTAGTTTGGCACACGAAGTGGAACCAAAAGGCTAACAGCTCGCCAGGCCGCGTCCAAATGTAACAAAATCCACCTGCCAGCACCTCTAAACTTCAAGATTTACGTCTGGTTTGTCAAAAACATATTAAAACTAAAGTGTCAAAATGACAAGTTGTGTTTTTACAGGCAGTTAAACACCTGACTTGTTCTTCAATGGGCTCAGTGACTTCCTGGCATGCCCGCTGGTTGCCTGGCAACTTCACAGTAACAACAAGACTCCGGGTATGCTACGCTAAGCTAACCGTCTCCTGGGCTCCTGGAAAGAAAGTGAACGTGAATAAACTTGTTTTCCGAAACTGTTCACGACAAACTTCTCAATCCAAAATGTTTTTGCCATCCCCAGAGCCACACGGCAGTCTGACAGGCCAGTAGAGGACTTTATAGTCCAGGGTGCTTGCTTTTGACCTTTGACCCTGAAGAAAATCTGAAAGATAATCATGTGATAAACAACAGAAACAGGGAAAACATGAGTCTGCGTGCTTCTTACGGGGCTGAACGGGAGCGTAGCTGTGAATATCACAGTGTGGAGTGACGCTGCCGGACCTGAGCGGACCCATGGGCAGGTGCTGATAGGTGGATCCAGCGTCAAAGCTGGTGTGACTCACAGGGTTGTTGAACATGAGTGGTGAAACATACAAAGGGAGACTGGACCTCCCTCTGCCTCCTCCTCCTCCTCCTCCTCTGTGGCTGTCCTGTCTGGAGGGAGGGAGGGAGGCGGGGGACAGGCGGCGCTCTGACTTCAGATACAGGTTGTTGTGGATCTCCCTAAAGATTCTCACCTGAGCGAAAAGGGAGAGGAGACGTCCAGTGAAGCCCTGATAAACCATCACATCACATCACATTATTTTCTGTCTCTCTGCTCTCTACCTGGCAGACGGTGATGATGAGGGCAGGGAGGATGAAGACAGCCAGGGCCATCCAGGTCACGTAGGCTTTAAGGCCCCACGACTCAGCAAAGTTACCCCAACACTCATAGATGCCTGGAGCCACTTCTGAGCGGGAGAAGATAAAAACCTGGAGGGACAACAACATGTGTGAGCTGCCATTCCCCCACAGTTATATTTTTCACATTTTGTTGATTTTTGTTGCGGAAAAATATGTAAAAGACAGAAATACCATAATGTAAGAAAAACATTATTATGTTTACATTAAAGTACATTATTTAACTTCAATCATCAAACCCTCGGCATACCGAAGCCTTCGCACAGAATGATGCCTCGTCTCCCCACCTGTCTCACCCCCACCTGTCTCACCCCACCTGTGGCAGGCTGAGCAGCAGCGACAGCCCCCAGGCCAGCAGTATGAAGCTGTTCCAGCGCTGGGTGGCCCCGCTGCGGTGCGCCTGCAGGGGGCAGCAGATGGCGTAGTGCCGGTCCACCGTCATGGCCACAATCATGTAGGAGGAGGCGAACATCCCGAGCACCTGCAGGTATTTCACCAGGCGACACAGGAAGTCCGGGCCAGGAAAGCGGCCCTTAGCATCCCACACCAGCTGGGGCAACACCTCGAGAGGGAAGAGCAGGGGGAGGAAGGGTGGAGTGAGATGCAGGGAGGAGGTGCACGTTATCTATGTGTGTGTGTGTGTGTTACCTGGAATAGCGCCACCACCAGGTCAGCCACACAGAGGTTGAGCATGAACTGGTGCAGCGGGTTGTGGTGTCGTCTCCGCCTCAGCAGCACCACCAGCACCAGCCCGTTGCCTAGCAGCGCCATCACGAAGATGACCGCCAGCACCACCACCTCGGCCACAGCCAGGAGGGCATCGCGCTCCCAGGCCGTGACGTTTGCACCCGCCGGGGTCGCAGAGACCACCGACCAGTCGATGGACGGGTATGAGTCTGTTATCACGGACACCGACATGTTGGCTGGGAGGGGAGAAGGGGGAGGAGAAGAGGAGGTGGAGGAGATAAGTGAACAGCCTTACAGTGTTCTGCACATTCATCATCTCCACAAGCTGAAGCTCGGACTGGAGGGAGAAGTAAAATGCAACTCACACATTAATGCAGCAGCAATACAGAGAGTACTTTTAAGTACATTTTGCTCATTTCAATAACATGCCTTTACTTCAATAAGGTAGTATTTAAGTGCTATTTTAGTACTTCTTCCACCACTGCCAGCAGCTATCACAGTGAACACAGTGGAATAAAAGGTAGAAAAAAAGGTAGAACTTTGGTAGAAAAATGCACTCAGGTGCAATAGTTGAGTAAATGTACTTAGCTGCTTTCCACCAGTCCCTGTTGACTCATTGTACCCAATTAGCGAATGCCAATCAACAATGCAAGCACGTCTTTTGTCTGTGTCCCTCGATCATAGTGCCGGAGAGACTGGACAAACCGTGACATCAGTCATTATGAAACAGCGTCAGTGTTAACGACCAGCTCGCTATGCACACACACACACACACACACACACACACACACACACACACACACACACACACACACACACACACACAGTACAAAGACAGCCGTACGTGTGGGGTTAAACTTCCATGAACACATCAATTGTGAAGCAGTGAAACATGTTTACAGCGGTGCCTCACACACTTTCACAGTTCAGCACACACACAGAGTCACAGTTGCAGAGGCCTGCAGAGAGGGCCCCTCATGTGGGATCATGTACTGAGTGCCAACGGGCAGCCGGTCGTTTGACCGGCAGTCTGCAGAGATCAACGCTGAGCAGCGGCACTCAAACTGCTGCACTCGCTTCAGGACGGAGCACATCTACACAAGTGCTGTACTTGAGGGCAGTTTTGTGGTACTTGCACTTTACTCAAGTGTCTCCTTTTTGTGGTACTTTAAACTCCACCACCTTTTAGAAGGAGATTTTGTAGTTTTTACTCCACTGCAACTGAAGATTTCACATTACATGATTATATTAACCTCTTGTGAAAAGCACAAGTCGGGGCTCCTTGTCATCATTTGAAGCTTATGTTCTAAAACAAGAACTTATATATGAATATGAATAGAAGTTTGTGTAGCAGTGCTTTACTTTCTCCTCTTCCCTCTCCTGTTCATCTTGTGACCCTTTGGAGGGCCCCGACCCACAGGCTGGGAACCACTAGACTGTGCACAACTTCACAGCAGTTTCTTGTCGCCCAGCTTCAACAGTAAAACGCTGCTCGCAGTGCGTCAGTGATAGCAGGGTGACATGTCACACATCATAATTTATTTGTCACAAGGGACTTTTCCCTACAGAACAAGTACTTCTACTTCCGATAGAGTTCATCTTGCTGATAGTACTTTAGAAGTACTGAGAGTACACATTTCACTGCTGTCATCAGGAAAAGCAGAAACAGAAGGAAGCTGCTGACAGTATCGTCCGTGTGTGTTTACACAAAACAGGCTTTCCAGTGCACTCAGATTCTTATCCTGAAAAACAACTTCTGACCCCAACTCTGCCTCTAAACACAAGTCCTCTTGAAGCTGCTTTTGATTGGAAAAAACAAACCTGATGAGGTTATAGAAAGGTTTAGAAAATGACAAACCATCTCCCTCATCTACCTGAGCTGAATCAGCTGCTGTTCGAGTCCACAGTCGCACGGCCGAGTGTGTTGACATCTCTTGGTTATGTTAATCCGATTACCCGACTGGACACCTGCTGATCAATACCTGCTTTTCTTTTCACAAAACAAAAATCTCAGATCTTGTTTTCCCTCTCAGAGTATTTCTAACCGCTCTTTGCTGCTGTTCTCTCGGCTTTAACACGCTCATCCTCCCCCACCCAACTCCAAGCCTCCACCTGTAACCTCCACAGCTGCTTCGACACATTTTAACTTCCCATTTGAGCAGAAAGCAGAGAGGGGAAAAATCAGGAGCGAAGCACAAGACGACTTACTCACCTCGTCCTCGCCCTCAGCGTCCTGTGAAGCATCCGTAGGAGCCTGGAAAACCTGATCTGCTGTTGCACACACGAGCTGCATCCATGCTGTGTGTGTGTGCGTGTGTGTGTGTGTGTGTGAGAGAGAGAGAGAGAGAGAGAGAGTTTTCTCTTTGCTTATTGCTCTGAGGGTGACCTCTGCCAGCTCATGACTCCTGTCTCCCCATCGCCTCCCTTTTTCTACTCTCCTCCCCCTCCTCATCAACACATCCCTCCCTCTTCTCTCCTCTCTCAGATTTATGAAAAGAGGAAGAAGGAGGGTGAGAGAGAGAGAGAGTGTGAGAGAGGGGCACACTCGAATGGGAAGTGGGTGTGTTGATCAAAGGAAGTGATGCCCGGGCTGAATAAATGTAATTTCCTGCTGATTGTTTAGATGTTAACCACGCTGCTGCTGTCTGCGGCCTGACTTTGATCCACATTCAGCGCAGAAGTGAAGCGAGCTCCACATCAGGGCCGTGGAGCAGCAGATCAAATGAGATTTCTGTTGCTTGCCTCCCAGAACGATCAAAGGCCTCACACGCACACACACACACACACACACACATGCGCGCGCGTTAGACTGATGTGTGTACGTGTGATTTTGCATCAGGTGGCGAGCCAGTGTCAGATGCTGTGACAGATGGGATGTAGAGAAGGCAGCTACAGGAGGAGAGTTTCCTCCTCACCCCCTGCTCACCCCCCTCCCTCCCCTCCCCTCCCCTCCCCTCCCCTCCTCCTGTCCCTCCTGCATTCCACCCCTCTGCCCTCCTGTCTTTCCCTCCCTGACGGTGCGGTAATCTGTTTGCTTCCCCTCGATTGCTCCCTCGTTTTGAGAAGACCCTCATTATCGAGGGGCCCGCCGAGCGACTTTAAACATACACACAAAAACACGAGCGCGCACGCACACACGCGACGCCGGCTGCAGTTGCTGTAATTTCTATTATGAAACAGATTTCTGCTGTCTGTGAAGTGGTTTCTGAGTGCCAGTAAGTTTGATCAGTGGGGTTTAATTAGTTGTAGGCGACACAAACTCCAGCACAGATGGTACTGAAAAAGATGGGGTGATACGTTTGTTATTTTCCAACAAATCCTGTTTAAAGTCCAAACTCAGCAAAGTGTCAGTCTGTCTGCAGCACTCGAGCGTGTTTCTTCTGACTGAAGAAATTAATCTTTAAAGGAAAAGGTTATGCAAATATATAATATTTTTTCTTAACAGTTTCCTAAATGGTGGTGCCTTTGTGAGGGACTGTTTTAACCTGCGTATGAATCCACGTTTGGTGCTCAGGCAGCAGGATGGTGTGTGTGTGTGTGTGTGTGTGTGTGTGTGTGTGTGTGTGTGTGTGTGTGTGTGTGTGTGTTCATGGTAATGAAGGAACATGTCAGGCTCGGATATTTTACTGAAGTAACAATAGCAACAGTGTAGAAATACATTGAAAATGTTACTGAAGTACAAAAAGGTTCAAATATCAAAATACACTGACCTTACTTTTAGTAACAAAACTAAATAAATGAAAAAATGCACATTATGTTATTAATATAATTATTATTTGCTGCATTACAGTGATCAATCATTAATCGTTAATTATATTAATAACATAATGTGCATTTTTTCATTTATTTAGTTTTGTTACTAAAAGTAAGGTCAGTGTATTTTGATATTTGAACCTTTTTGTACTTCAGTAACATTTTCAATGTATTTCTACACTGTTGCTATTGTTACTTCAGTAAAATATCCGAGCCTGACATGTTCCTTCATTACCATGAACACACACACACACGCCCGTGTTCACCTCTCTGCTGTCAGCTACTCGATTAATGTATGCAGCACACACATAAATAAAAGCAAAGAGTTCTACTGACATTAAGTTTGTAAGTGAGTTATAAAAAGTAAAAATAGTGCTAAAAGTACTGCAGCTCTTGGTAGTAATCTCTCTATTGCTCATGCCAGTACCACAAGGAATACCAGTACTACTAGTACCACTACTGCTTGTGTTAAACTGCTGCTGCCACTGATTTTACTATCACTGCTAGCACCTGGACTGTGCCATTTTGGCAAATTTAGATATTTAGGTCCCCTTCTTTAAAACTCAGAGCGATGATAAAAATCTGATACGTGCTTTTAGTACAATTTTACTGCGCTTCTTTTTTTTTAATAATCCAGAAAACCGCAGCCAGAATGTGAGCTAATAAATCATAGCCTCAGTGCGCTGGCTTCTCCTGTTGCCCAGAATTGATTTTAACGTTGTTTTACTTGATGTTGCGTCATGAAAAGTAGCACCTTCCCATATCAGTGACTGCATTTACGTTCCAGTGAGAGCTCTCAGATCTGCTGCCTTTCTTCTCCAACGCTGCCCGCAGGAGATCTGGTTACGCTGCTTTGTTTTTATAGCCCTAAACTGTGGAAAATCCTCCCTCTGGATCAACTTCCTCAGTATTTTTTAAAAAGAAATTAAAGACTCAGAGTCTGGTTTTCCATGAGGCGTACTTCCACTTTAAGCTCTTACGTGATTTTGCTGTTTATTTCACTCTTCCTGTTGGTTTAATGTTTTTGTTGATATCAGACATTTTATTTATTGTGCATTTTTTGTACTTGTCTTCTGCTAAATATAGTTTTTAACCCTGTTAAACACTTTTAACACTTTGGGCTGCGTCTTGGCATGAAGTGTGCAATAAACTTATTATTATTATGCCTGATGCTGATAAAAACACAACTGGCTCGACTAATACAAAGAAGTTGTTAAGAGAGTGAAGTTTCACTGAATGTGGTGGTTAACTGTGACAGTGAGGCCTCCCTGTGGTCCACACAAGCCAGTGCAACATGCACTCATGCATTGTGTTTGTTTAAGCGCACACACACACACACTTCTGAAGACAAACAAATGAACATTACGAGCTTTATCTGACGTCAATTTTGCCCGATACATTCAGTGGGAGGACGGTTGTGTTTCAGGAGACAAACAACAGTCCTGCTTCGTTAAATTTCAAATGAGTGAACACGTAATATATAATCATAATAAATAATAAATGGGTTTTTGACTGGGTGTTACTCAGACAGTATGAAGGGAAAATAAAGTGCTCAAACTTTAAATAACAGCCGGGAGGCGAGGAGACCCTCTGGGTTCAGACGAGGGGAAAACTATTGCATAGACATACAAACTGTTTGAGTAAACAGTTTCATTCTTTGCTGTTGTTTGTGTGAAACTGCACAGAAGACCCACTGAGCAGAGCATGTTCACGTGTGCTTGTTCTAGATGCTCAGCGTCCGGGGCCCGGTGCTCTGAACGGCATTCATGACGGACTGGACCACGTCAGAGGTGGAGCCTTGGCCTCCCAGGTCGGCGGTGTGCAGCTGGAGAACCAAAAAACAACACTGTGAGCAAAATATTCATCACTGGGTGGAAATTTGCACAAGAGACACCAGAAATACGTTCGATTGATTTTCTGATCTGCTTTCTTTGTTTCACAGAGACGGCAGTGATGGTGCGCACCCGGGTCTCGGTGACGGTGGAGAGGATGGCTCTGCGGATCATGCTGGCGTAGGCGTGGAGCTTCAGGTGATCCAGCAGCAGGCAGGAGGCCAGCAGCATTGCCGTGGGGTTAGCCGTGTTACGGTTAGCGATGCTCTTCCCGGTGTTCCTGGTGCCCTGCACGCAGGACAACATGTCGGGTTCTTAAATGAAAACACGAGGGGCTGCTGCAGCTTTCATTTCGGCTTATTTGCGACGTCGCCGCAGTGCTGATTTGCTGCTGCTCAACTCAATACAGGTGTGAGATCCAAGTCTTTTCTTGCTTTCTTTTGATCATATGGCCTCTGTGCTGTCCTCACTCTTTCAGTCTTCCCCCTTCCTCCCCTCTCATGTCACCTTTCATTCCTCCCTCTCTCTGAACCCCCTCACCGTCTCAAACACGGCGTAGTCCTCCCCGTAGTTGGCTCCAGGCACCAGGCCCGGTCCGCCAACCAGCCCGGCACACACATTGCTCACAACGTTACCATACAGGTTGGGCATGACCATCACATCGAACTGCTGGGGCCTGGAAACCAGCTGACACACACACACATAAAACATCATGTCAGGACGTTTTTTCATGAAGAAGTTTGTGTGCTCGGCTATTTTTTTTATTCCACTGAATATAGCAGCAGAAATGCAAGGCACTGAACACAATGATGGTGGAGACATAGACACTGTGGCGGGGTGCAGACATGCTGTAGCTACCTGCATGGTGGTGTTGTCCACAATCATGCTGTCGAAGGTGATTTCAGGGTAACCGCTGGCAACCTCCTTACAGCACTCCAGGAAGAGGCCGTCACCCAACTTCCTGCTCCAACAAACACACACACACACGCACTAAGATGTATCATGTGTTTGATGGAGAGAGGGAGAAATGGATAAAAAGAGAGATAAAACGGGAGTCTTTGAGCCACAATAAACACACATGATGTTAGCTTTGTGTACAGCAGTGACTCGTTGGCGTCCTTTAGCCCGAGCGGTCCTGAATGCGTAGTCAGCGATGCGTAGAGATTTGGTCTTGGTGATGATCTTCAGACATTCAACAACACCTGGCACATTCTGTGGGGACGAGAGAGAAAGCGAGACGGCGTGGAGTCACGAGGAGGCTGGATTTGTTTTTGTGCTGCATGTGTTTCACCATCAAAGTAAAGCACATAACACACCTCGTGCTCCAGGCTGCTGTACTCCCCCTCTGTGTTCTCCCTGATGATCATGATGTCGATGTTTCGGTGACGTGTCCTCACTCCTGGCAGGGACTGGCAGTGCATCACGTTGGCGTACAGATCCAGAGTGGTGCTGCAGAGAGAGACGAACAGGAGCAAAGATGGAGACTGAAGTCTCTGCTGATCACCAAGGCCGTCGCAGAAACAGCTGTTGTTTAACGTTGGTGACATTAAGATTAAGAAAAACAAAAAGTGGTGACAGATGAAAGATGGTGGACTTACCGGAGCAGATTGTTTCTGGACTTGTAGGACGGGGGCAAATTGTGGTTGGTCTCAATGTTACCTGGATAAGCAAAAAAAAAGTTAGGCCGAGTTACTCCGGGCCCTTGCAAAGCAACATGTTTCTCACACAATTAAAAATACTTACCTTTCAGTGCAACCCCATTGCGTCTGATAGCCATTATGGCATTATTGATGTCATCTTCTGAGGCGACAGCCGAGTCCACATTGACAACTTCAAAATCCACCGGCACACAGCAGAACCTGGTGGTAAGAACAGATGGGGATCAGTACTTCAGTATGACAGAGAGGAGCTGGTTACAGTCTTTACTCAAACACCGTCTGTCTGTTCATGTGTGTGTGTGTGTGCCATGTGCAGGATGTGTGAATCCTCACCGGAACAGTTCACGAACGTGGTTGGCCAGCTCGGGTCCGATACCGTCTCCAGGAATCAGAGTCACGGTGTGTCTGCCTCCGTACCGAGCCGGTGGAGGCTGCAATGAATATGCATTCAAACTCCTCTCCATACAATCCAGTCAAAGCATCCGCTACAAAACTACTGAGGAAAACTACTTTGCTAATAATGTCTAACATAGCACTTATGCTACACCGCTGGGCGTGTGTATGTCGAAGGCAGCCGTACTCACTATGGTCTGGCGTGGGTCGATGGAAGAAGGAGGGAATCAGAACAGAGGAGAAAAAAGGGAGGGTGAAAAGGAAAGGGGAGGTTAGTAGGACAAAGACAGAGGACACAAATTGAACTGCAGCTTCCCGGAGGCATCAAAAACACACAGATGAGACAAAACAACGCTGCTTTTCCCGTGGACATGCAGTAAAAACATGACTGGAATTCCCTCTGGGGTGTAACAGTGGGGTGCTGGGTTATAGGAAGGTGTGGGTGTATCCTCTTAAATCATAGCCACTCTTGTTGTATCCTGAACAACTTACGGTGTAAGTGGACTTGTGTCTCTGACTACATGGAGCTGCACCATGAGCCTGTGAATCCAGAGAAAGGGCGGTTATTTACAGAGAAGATATTAATGAAGTGATAAATCACAAGCCAAGATTTCCAAGTTCTGTCATTCTTTTGACTTTCATATATTATCACTGCTTTCAGGAGCTTACAATAGTGTTACAATGTGATTTTAGGCACCGACTAACGGTTATAATGATTATTTTCATTATCAATTCAATGAGCACGTAGCAGTTTTGTTGTAGAATTTTCACATCAGTCCTTTCAGATGGGGGATACGTTGTTAACTGGCAACCACTAGAGGAAGTGCTGCTGTATTAACGTTAGTCTTTGAATAATTTATGAGTCTGCAGGGAACAGTCTAAGTGTCCATTTACAGCCTCCCCTCGCTCGCTCGGGAGAAATAGAGGAATACTGTTTAAGTAGTCGTAAATTTTCTCTGCAGGGATTTTCAGCTGACAACAAGTGGCCAACAGTGGTGCTGAAGGGACAGCGACATAAACCAAGCTAGCTCAGTTAGCCAACTAAGTAAAAGTTAATCAGCTTAGCAGCACTCGCCGCTGTGATGTCAAATAACTAGAAACGTTCAGCCACTCGAAAGTCCTGAAAGTCTGTTTAACAGTCAGCTGTCTGCAGATGAACTCAGAGAGCGCTCCTACCCGGGCCAACCGGCTGCTGAACACGGGCTTCAGGGCTCCGGACAGGAGCCGCACAGACCAGGCCGTCATGTTTCCACTCACCGCGGATGGATGGGCGACACGGGGGCGTGCTGCGCGCTCACCGTTAATCCCGTTTCGTCTGTCAACTCCCTCATCCACACACATGCACATTCACTCATTCATAAAGAGACTCTTATTTGATGCAGTTTTATTCTGAGAGGATGCGGAGACACCAAAACGAGCGCAGTCCTTCAAGCTCGCGTCATGTCGCCATGGCAACCCTCACTGACAGTCTTCAGGGCCCGGTGGTCTTGTTAGTTTGTTCCCCATTTTCCCAAAGCACTTTTTTTTCCTGCAAGAGCACTGAGCCGAGCCACAGGGAGGCGCTATACCCACAAAGATATAACATGAACGGGACAGCGACATTCTACCTGTTACACCACTCAGTCATGCCTCAGCAAGTAACGACTAATTCATGTTTGTTTTTTAAAACTTATTGTTTTCTTATTACCTATACGTCCAACGTTGACGTATGCTGATATATTTGTTAAGTAAGCACTTCTATAAGGCAGAGACTGTACCATCGGCATCCGCCTACAACAACCATAAAGCAGTCGGCTGGCGTTATTGTGAATATTTACACGTTGATGTGACAGCATTCGAGATGGGTGATAGACAAATTACTGTGTTTATATCTCAATCACTTGTGGGCTACTTGGAGAAATTTTACTCTCCAGCTTTTTATCCACGTTCAACCGTCCGTTTTCTTATGCTGGTAGTTGTAGTTTTTGATGTCTTTCTCACTACACCTGTCTTGGTCGGACGTGATACGTTATTAGACTACATTTCCCAGCTTCCCCCGCGGTCTCGCCACCTCCCTCCACTCCCTCCGCCTTCCCTCCCACTCCACTGGGCCGCGAGGAAGTCGCAAGATGGCTGATGTCGCTTGGAAGTAATGTTCCCCTCTGCAACATGAAGCCGTGAGTGTGGAAGAAAGCGAGGGAGGCACCATCGGGCTTTTATTTTTCTTTTCTTTTAGTTACTTTTCTTTTATTTCGTCAAACATCCATCTCATTCCGCGTCGTGTCCACCCCGGACTTGTCTTCGGGAGTTGACGCGTCAAATCACGCCGGGGACCCCTGCCAGGAGCTAACAGCTAGCCACACAGTTAGCAAATGTTAGTTCAGCTAGCCAGTCAGCCAGACACTGAGCTTTTTTAGTTTGTTTTAATTGTAACTCTGACACCTGCGAGCCAGCAAGCTACCGCTACACACGTGCTGATATATCCCCGTCATAGTGCAGAATAAATGTCAAATACTTTAGCTGTCAGATAGAAATAAAGGTTTTGCAAGCTGCTCGGTTTAACATCATGTCCGCGAACTGGCCATCCAGCCTGTGGGTTGCTAACTAATGCGCAGTATTGCATCTGTTTCATGTGCACAAACCAGCAGAACAGAACTGTTTTGTAGGCATTTCACGACAATATCCACCACCTTCCTGCATTTCCGTTATTTGCTGCCAACTACATTTTTGAAGCTGGTTATGTTAAAGCCAAATTATGGGAGCAGGAAAAATGTTGAACTTTTTCTGGTTCTAGGTAGCTACACTGGCCTTGTTGGCATCTAACCAAAAATCCACAGGGATGGACACTAAACTGAGCACCCACGACCAAAACTGAGAAATTGGGCACTTCGGTATCTCGCTATAAGTCACGCTAGCAGACACGCTTGTACAGCAGTGCATGGTGACTCATTTCACTAGTCTGGGTGACGGATAACTTGTTTTGCAGGGTCAACTAAACTACAGTTAGTCACTACATCGGAGACTAGTTAGCTTGCCCGAAGTGCATAGCTAGCTACAGTCTCGCCCCACATCTCATTACAAACACGGCGTACAGAACGTATTCAGAGCCCACTCCCGGCCAGACACACAGGCTCAACAACACCGTCATGGGAGTGCAGGGTTTTCAAGAGTATTTAGAGAAGCGGTGTCCCGGGGCCGCAGTCCCGGTGGACCTACTGAAGCTTGCCCGTACCGCGGCCCGCCAGCCCCCTCACCATCATCACCCACACCACCACCCACATCACCCCGGGCCCATGCCTCCCCCGCCCCCGCCTGCTAGGATCCTAATCGACGCTGACTCCGGCCTGCAGCGCCTCTACGGCGGCTACCAGACTGATTGGGTGTGCGGGGGCGAATGGAACGCCATGCTAGGCTACCTGGCTGCCCTGTCACAGGCGTGCTTGTACCAGGGTGGCCTGGAACTGGTCGTGGTTTTCAACGGCACGTTGGGGAAGGAGCGCTGGCCCGAGTGGGCGCGGCGAGCCCAGAGCCAGAGACAGACGGCACAGCTGATAGTCAACCACGTCGGCAGCAAGGCCACCCCGCCTCCACGGGCATGGTTCCTGCCCCCGGCCTGCCTCAGCCACTGTGTTCGCCTCGCCATGTTCCGTTTCCGAGTGCGGGTGAGCAATGTGTGAAGTTGTTTGATTGTGGTCATATGGCATGCTGTTCATTTAACACTTGCCCCTTCTTTATTTGCACGCCCATGTAGTAGCTTACATCAGTCAGCGCCGTTTTAACTCCTTCCAGTTGCTGAATAAGTGTAACTACCAGCCCTAACCACTGGAATGAGTGCATCTGGAATTTGTGTATTGTTAAGTGATATACCCAAACACAGACCTGAGCTGACAAGTGGGCTGTTTTGCTTTGCCTGTCTCTAGCAGCAGATATTTGTGTCTAGTTGATTCCTGTAGCGGGCCTGCTCTGCTCTCCTGGATGTAATTGGGATGGTCTACTGGGAGGAGGAGTATATCCAGTGCAACACCTTTTTTTAGATGTATGAAGCACGGGCTGCTGGCTAAACCACTGCGTGCATCCTTATTCAAGATAGGTTAGAATCACTTATTGTAAAACATGACCCAGTCTAGCCTATATATTACATAACATGAACCCAATGAACCTGTCATGCATTGTTGAACAACTGCTCAGTGGATGGACTATTTATAGTTCCCCAGCCACTGACAGTGGTGCATTGGTAATGACTTATTTTGTGCATCTCAGTTGTTTGCTAATTGGAAACATTTATCACTAATCTATTGACTATTTGCTCTGATATAAAATGTAGTATTTTCTATTATTCATCACGTCTGGCTTTCTCTATTTTTAGCCTGTTATATAGAATGTGGTCAGGTGAACAAGACGTCACCTGTCACCTGTCATCTAAATCTCCAAAGCAGACATCTTGTAACTTCAAATGATCTGTTGATCTGAAAGGAAATGTGACTCAATGTTGTCAGTTTAAGCTAGCTGTCTCTCTTTTTTGCCTTTGATTTATCTTTCCATCTGCTTGCATGCTAGTATTTAAAAACCCCACAATGCCAAAGTGTACAAGAATGTGCTTGTTAGGATTGAAAAATCCCACCCACGGTACAGTACAACACATTCTGATGCTCCTTGTGCATGTACAGCATCATTACTCACAGCTCCCATGTGTACTTACTTGTTTGGCCTACCTGTACTCTGAAAAACAGTCCTTTTTCTGCAACTTCAAGTATCTCACCTCTGCTTGAATCACACTTTTGCTGAAGTCGTTGCCGGGCTGGTGGCATTAGCTACTGTTGTGGGGTCATGTATTGTTCCAGAAATAATTATTATACATATTGTCATTTAAAGATCAATCACCATCTTGTGCTATCAGTATAGTGATCATGTTATAGCATAATAATGCAAGTACCTCCTTTCAAGAGCAATGGATTCTTGATTGTGAAGAATACTCACACATTGGAATTGGAATATGAAACACATATTAAAATAACCTAAATAAAACATAAAAGAAGACGACACAACATAACAATAAATGAAATGGACTAGCTGGCAAAAAATTGCATGGAAATTAAAAAAAAATTGCATGGAGGAAAGTTAAAATTTATAAAAGTTATGTTCATATGTGATAAGTCTATAAGGCAACTATCAGACAGATCAAGTCGTTGGTTTTCCTGTTTGTGCAGCTGCGCAAACACAAACACTAAGTCTGTCTGTCTGCAGTGATTGTCTGTATTCTTGTTCAAATTGGTTAATAGTTTCAGGCTTGTTATGGGTGAGGAAAAATAGAGAAAAATAACATTTCTGTCACAAAACAGTTTTCTCATAATCAAACTTGCCTTCTGTGCCCTGTTTTACATTCATTTGATGACAGAGATTTGATTACCAGGACATTAAATAGATTTTTAATCAAGTAACTTGCCTTAATTATCTAGTTTTCACGCTGATTAATACTAACGTTTATTAACTATAGTAACATAACAATTCTGGCATAATCGTGAAGCCCCCCTGCTCTTCCTCCGTCACAAATACATGCACCCCACCCCCCAGTTGGGCTCTGAAGCAGTTATGTTGGCTGTGCATTACCTGTCATTTGGAAGTGATTTGTTGCGCTGATGTATTTTTTTAAGCAGATTGGTTTATTACTGATTGTATTCATGGGTCATGGAGACAAATTATATTGTTGCTACACAAAATCTGTCAGTTGTCAGCACCACTGGGCATCTCTGATTCCTATATTCATTGTAAATTGAGTTTACTTGAGTGAATGCTAACGTGTGAATGCTCATCAGTTTCACTGATGCCAGCACATATTTTACTCATTTGAATTGCTACTAATGAATATCTTTACTATTGGTTGATGTGTCAGTTATTTTCCTAGCCATTTGATACATTTGTGCATTTTTCCTCAACTTTTTAATATAAACGAATGTTTAAACAATTCACAAAATAGTCGCAGATTTATTTTCTGTCTATATACTTATCAATTTATTTACTGATCAGTGCCTCTTTAAAGTCAGAATCTGACATGCGCCAATTCAGACTAATGACCTGCCAGGATGTAAACTTTTTCTAAAGGAGGTGCTGTGTTCAAAACTCCATTTAGAGTTTGTGTTTTTCTGACACAGCAGGCTGAGTTTGTCCACTCTGCATGCCACAGGTTGTACAGACTTTGGAGGACCACCACCAGGAAGTGCTGTCTCTCTACAGGGACTTTGGATTTGCTGGCCTGATTGCTCAGGATTCTGAGTTTGCCCTCTGCAACGTACCCGCCTATTTCTCCTCACATGCGCTCAAACTGAGTTGGAATGGCAAGAACCTGACCACACACCAGTACCTGCTGTCTGAGGCCGCCAGGCAGCTCGGGCTCAAGACACAGCACCTGCCATGCTTTGCTGCTCTGCTGGGTAAGGAGCAGCTCACTCTCAAAACCATCAGCCTGCACACACACAAACATGGGGCTCCAAATCCAACATGTATTCCACCTTTCTTATTGATGCTTTGTCACTGAAGCACACTACCTACCCCCATGAGGCGTATTTTTGGCATCTCTTTGTGTCTCGTCCTTGTTCAGTGACACAGCAAACATTTGAAAGAGTTTTTCTCATGCAGGAAATCATATTCTGCCTGATGAGGACCTGGCTGCCTTTCACTGGAGTCTGCTGGGACCAGAGCACCCTTTGGCCTCTCTCAAGGTACCATATATGTCCCAGTCCAGAGTGTTCTGCAAAGTGTAGCATACTCTAATACTGAGAAAGCCCTTGTAGTAATATCCTTTATACAATCAGGTGTTTCACAAAGTGGTGAACTTGTGAGCGACTGAGCCTTTTGAGGATGCCCTTTTCATAACCGATCATGATACTATCAAGTGGCATCACAAGCTGTTGTTGTGATGTATTTAAATCCTCTATTTTTTATAGTGTCTATAGTCATATATCAATAGAGATAAACGCTCTCATGGCCTTAGTTATTGCTTTGATCTGAATCTGCCGTGATAGGCTGAACAGCATGTGGAGGAGGACTCGACTTCCAGTTTGTTTTTGTCTTTCTCAGCTTATCAGCACATTTGAGTGGTCCCGTTTTAAACAACGTGCTTGCAGTGCTTGCAGTGCTTGCGAAGACAAAACCGACATCAATTGAACATTGACGGCATTGAGTTTGACGTAAATTTTTGTCCATTTTCATTGTAAAAAAACTGTTAAACTGTTGCGCAGTCATACAGTGGAGCTGCCATACTTACTGTGGTGAGCTAACTAACATGCAACAGCTGATATACATTGTGAAAATGTTCTGGGTAAAGCTCTAAACATTTCTTTTCCTCATATGTGAGTACATGGGCATAAATAGACTATTTTGACACCAACTGTTTGGGTCACAGGGTTCAGCAAACCAAGAAAGTCGCATACTGAAGGCCCCGCAGTGAACAATTTGAGAGGAATTTATGTACCGTTACACCCCCACCTAGATGGATCCTGCAGTTTAATAGAACGTGTCATGTGACTATTGGAGCTTTGATCCAATCCCGTAAGGAAGACAAGATAGCCAGTCCTTTTTGCTTGTAGTCTAATTGAACGGTACAATAGTTAGTAATCTGTTTATTTTACTTCCATTCAATTAAATGCTAAGTGGTACAGATAAACATCTCTTTCATAGTGGTGCTCCTCAGCCAGCCGGGTATATGTGGATTAAAAGGACCTTTTGTACGGTTGCTGTTTCAGGTGCGAGCCCATCAGTTGGTGCTGCCGCCCTGTGAGGTGGTGATCAAAGCCGTCTCAGAGTACGTCTCCTCCATCAAAGACCTGGGAAACCTCGACGCCATCGCCAGAGATGTCTTCAAACAGTCACAGGTAGGATATAACTACACGCTGACTTTTTTTTCAGTGATTTCTACTGTTTAGATTTTGTCAACCGCTTTATTGGATTACCATAAAGGATATGCTAGTAGCATACTTTCGACCTTGTATACCTGTTGCTGATGGATAAATAGGTCGGTACTAAGGGCACTTCGGTTGATCAACCATAGAACCTTAATGGTTGATATTCATTAGAAATAATTTGATTAATGGTCTCTATGAAGATCAGATGACCATGCAAGGCAGTTTCTCTTTGCGTTGGTAAAATGCCACAGCAGACTGCAGGGTTTGACCCCATTATCTCCGACAGAATCCTGAGCCAACCGGACTACAGAATATGTGAATGGGACAAACTCACTATCATCAAATGACAAACTGAACTGAGTGTTGACCACATCAGCGCACATCTTCTCATGTTGTTTCTCTATCTATCATCTCTGATCTGCTGCTCTGCATGAGCCCTACAAAACATATGAGAGTTGTGAAATGTTTTTGTGGCATTCTCCATCTATTCCCTCAGTCACAAATGGCTCCTGTCAGGACCTCGCTAATATGTTGTGCTAGTCAATCCGAGGGGACAAATCTATGTTGAAGTCAGCAGGAGGAGAGCTAGTTAGCTGTTAGCAGCTGGTGAGCAGCAGAGCCTTGCAGTGTGTTTGGCTAAGGGAGCTAACTGCTTACAGCAGAGCTAAACACACAGCAGGAATGAGAGTTTGTATTCAGAGGAACATGAAGCATTAAACACTGAACTGTATTTTAATGTGCCAACACAAAAAGTTAACAGTAAATGTACTGAGGTGCTATAGTTTGGATGTAAAAGTACTTTGAGCTTGGAGTTGCAGACACTTTACAGTGTGTAAAGTGTGTACATTTGACCAAACATGTCAGAGATGAAAGTAAGCAGACAGAAGCAGTGGCCAAGTCGTCGAGTCTCGGCTTCAAGACAAAGACTGAGGCCCAAAATTTTTAACAAGTTCTGTCTTAAGAAATTCTGTGACCGTTTATTGTCTTAATTCTGTTTTTTGGGTTTTTTTGCAGTTTACAGTAAAGAAAGAACATTTTAATTGGTGATCAGGATCTGCTGATACTGCTTCCAGCGATCAGCGTTCAGCCTTAGTCTTTACTGTTGACACAAGACCTGAGTCAGCATGTGCACTTCCTCACACATCAGGGCTAAACCAGTGAATTACACCACACCTTATATAAATCCATGTACTTAACGTGGTTATCGAGTTTCACTTCATCAGAAGCAGCTGCTGCAGTGATTACACTGGTTTACACATTAAAATGTGTGTTTGCACATGTATAATAGTCTCAAGTCATGCTTCATTATCATTTCACAAAATACTTTGTCCAGAGAAAGATGAAACATGACATGAACTGTAATTTTTTTAGATAACACTAACAAGGCGGAACTTAATACGACTGCAACCGTAGTCTCGTAGTTGTTTCATCTTTTTTGTCCTCTTCCTTGTGAGGGAAAGTATCATAGTAATTCCTCTTTGTTATGGTAAGGATTTTGTGTCTTTTTTTGTCGCGTTTCACAGTAGGGCTGCCACTAGTGGTTATTTTCATTATTAATTCATGTGTTGGTTATTTTCACAGCTAATCAATTAATCATTTAGTCGACAAAATTTTTTTCTTTGTCCAACCGGCAGCCCAAAACCCAAAGACTCTTCATTTACTATCATAAAAATAAGCAAGGAGTGATTTTCTTTTGATCAACTACTCAGTTAATCAGCTGATCGTGGCAGCTCTGTATGAAACTAAACTGAATATCCTTCTTGGTGTTGGACTGATTGCTAGATAAAAGAGACAATTTGAAGATGAAGTCCATGATATTAATTTACTATTTAGCCAGTGTCACCAAATTAAATCGACTTGCAGACAACATAATGCTTTCTTTGCTTCATTTCCAGTCTCGAATGGAAGACAAGGTGGAGCGATTCAAGAAAGCGGTGGAGTATTTCTCAGCTGCCTCCAAACCACGCTCGCCCAACATGGGGCCTTCCTCGTTCATCTGTGAGTAGCGAACTGCTTAGGGAACACGTTAAGAAAATAGAACCAATAGCCGACATCATTATATAATCATTTTTGGCTTAGTGGATATGCATTTATGAAGAAAATCTATTTACATCCTTGTTTTTTTGTGTGTGTGTGTCCCTGTTTAGTACCTGGGTTTGGACCCAATCCGTTTGGGGGACCACCTGGCCACATGGGACCGATGCAGCCTGGAAAGAATCAGGTAGATTTCTTGGTGATCCTTTGTCCTCTTTGGTGTGTGTGTGTGTGTAATTTGTTCTCTGCTCTGCATGAATGTGCATGCAGCAATGTGGATTAAGTTTTTTGCTCTTTGGAATCCCTTTGTGGCATGTGCTCATTTAGGGGAAAACTGGCCAAAGGGAGGGAGAGGGGGATGCACTTCTGTCCATCCTAAATCCTCTCACCGCTCTTGATTGGATGCTTCTAGTTTGATCTGAAATAAAATAGGACAGTATTAGAACCCGTCCCTGAGACATCTTGTCCTCCCTCCCCTCTTTCTCTCCTGTGCTGCTTCTTCTCTTGTCTGTTCCTATGCTTCTTTTCTTCCTTTGCCAATCCGTTTTCCTCTCCTCTCCTCTCACTCCTCCTCCTACAGTTCCCTCTCCCCCAGGTTCCTGGGCTAAAGCCACCCTATCAAAATGCTCCATATGGACCTGGCTCCACCCCTCTGTTCCAGAACCCGCCGCCGCCGTCCCAGGACTGCAACGACTCACTGACAGGCAAGATGGGCTTTTCTGATTGGTCAGCTCCATATGATTCCACTCAGGGGGGAAGTCGATTACCCAATCATCACACCAGCACTCAGTCTGGTCCCTCTCCGTCTCCTTCCTCATCATCAGATGGAGATGAACCCAACGACAGCAACACAAAGTAAGACAGAGAGAGAAATGTTCTGTTTACACCACAGAAACTGTTAGCTCCTTATTTAGATGTAAGTGCAAACAGAGAGGTTAGCTTTTACACTCTGGTTCATCATATTTCTGGGAAACAGAGACTTTTGTGATATATACAGATGTGCTTTTCAGTGATGTTGGTGACATGTCTAAATAGGCACCTCAAAACAAAAGTCATCCAGTAACATTTCCAAAACCTTTTCAACACAGTACAAATCCAAATTAAATGCTGTCACATCGGCAGTGTGAGGTTAAATGCACAGAGAGAAAGATTACATGCATGGCTGGTTTCAAATTGATACAAACAAGATGGACATGGAGCTGATTTTGACCAATCAATTAATCCTGTATTTGAAACAAGTAGCTTGTAAAATGTGGAGCTAAATTTAGGTTACACCTTACATGTGCATACAACTTTAGTCCACATTCAGGCAAATTAAAGTATCAGATTGGACTTGGATATTAAAGGACGTGGACTACAGCCTCCTCCAGTAGGGGTTCATGTACTCGAGGAGCAGCAGAGAAAGCTATTTACTGAAGATAAGAGTGACTTTTTACGTGTTTTGTTGACATGTCAGTGATTCAAAAATAAGGTTTAAAAGTCAGGAAAGGGACGCTTTGGACTTGTGGTAGAGTGTGTTATGTTTCTGTGAACCTTTGAAACAAAGTGAGCATCTGTGCAAAGTGTGTTTGAGTGAATCCTTTCTCTGCAGAAACTCTGTGTACACACACACACGCACACGTACACTCGACAAATGCCTGCTCCAGGATGACTAAACACTCCCATGAACCCTTTCTTTCAGCCATTTGACGGACAAGCCCTCTCGATGGGAGGATCCTGCTGGAAGGGGGGGCTCAGCCTCTGGAGACGGTTCCCAAGGCAACGGGAGCGGGTCAAACATTCCGTCACTGTTGTCTATGGCGACACGGAGTCACATGGACATAACCACACCCCCTCTGCCTCAGGTATGTGTCCGTGAGAAAAGAAAAAGCGTTTTTAGACTAAACAACACAGCTGTAGTACATGTAGAAAAGCTGCATTTGGTCACCGTGTTTGTTTGTTGGTTTTAGGTCAGTGCTGAGGTTCTTCGTGTAGCCGAGCACAGACACAGAAGAGGACTGATGTACCCTCAGATTTTCCACATATTGACCAAGGTAAAACATTTTCTTCATTTACGAAATTATTAAAATGGCGATGGAGGTGATATAGCAACCACGTCAGAGCTCTTGGTCCTCTCTTTAATCGCTTCCCTCTGTCCCGACTCCTCTACCCGTCACACCCCTCAGGGAGAGATGAAGATGCCAGTGTGTATAGAGGATGAGTGTAACTCTGAGCTGCCTCCTGCCTCTCTGCTGTTCCGTGCTGCCAGACAGTATGCATACGGCGTCCTCTTCAGCCTGGCTGAAACGCACCGCCGCCTGGAGAGGCTTGCTCTCCGCAAGAGGGCTCCCCTGGAAGGTAGGTCCTGGGACTTAGTAGAGGGGACTGACTAGGATGATGTGGGAGACGGAGTCATCATTCCTGAGTGTATAAGGACTGTAAAAATATTCACATTTATTCTTAGATTGTCCAGCCGTTTTTATACTGACACGCGTCTCTTGCCTCTGTGTTGCAGTTCCTCCAGTGATTATCAAAGAGTGGAGCAGCGGTAAGGCCAAGTCGGCCCTGACTCCAGAGCTGGTTCCGGCCCTGTGTTTCCGGGAGTGGACGTGCCCCAACCTTCGGCGGCTGTGGCTGGGCCGTGCCAGTGAGGACCGCTCCAGGAGAACCAGGGCCTTCCTGGCCTGCCTGCGCTCTGACTGCCCAGCCCTCCTTAACCCAGCACAGGTCCCACAGCATCTGCTGCTCATGTGCTGCGTGCTCAGGTATGATGGTGCTCTACACCACTGCTCGCTTTAGTTAAGTTTACATTGACTAATCACTTGAACCACTTTACAGACAAAAATTCTAGAATTTTCCAGCTTCTCAAATATACAGACTTGCTGCTTTATGATATTGAAAAATGATATGATATGAATATATGATATGAAAAATTGTAAAGTGTGGGGTTTTCACATGGAGGTTTAGAGATGGTGGATGCAAATTCTTATATGGAGATCTGTTAGTCTTTCTGTCAATCCACAGAAAACTGTCACTTTGTACACTTTTTGATTTGTTTAATCAGCGGTGTCTTTATTTTAGGACAAAACTTGGTTAGGCTTTGTTTCAAGCATATCTCATCTAACTGACCTTTTTCACAGCAGGCATTTTGCACTGTCACAGCAGGAAATGCACAGGTCTAACAACTAATTTTAAAGGGCAGCTACGCCCTTAAATTCAGCTTGAACCCTCTCTGCCATTTAAAAAGAGAACAATGAGGAAGCTTTAGCTACTCCTTCCTGTGTGATATGGAGGCTCAGGGGATGCTGACTGACCACTGCTCAGCGTAGCACGGAGAGCATCACAGAGCCAGCAGTAAGACTTCACCTGCCATGAGAAGCTGCTATCACACTCTGCATTGACAGCCATTCAGAACCACATTTGTGGCCCTTGGAGAGAGTCACAGCGTGGACACCCGTGTTTGTGCAGTATACTTAAGCTCTGTGTTCCTGTTCTAAATTGAGTTTTGTCTTCCTTCTCTCACAGGTATATGATGCAGTGGCCTGGGGGAAGGATCCTCCAGAGACATGAGCTAGATGCCTTTCTGGCTCAGGCTGTTTCCAGCCAGCTCTACGAACCTGACCAGCTACAGGAGCTCAAGGTTAGACTCCCTCAATGTTGGATAATCATTCATCGTTTGTATTTTTCCCCCTACAGATAACAGGTGTTATGCACAATTATTATGTTTTTGTACTTTTTTTCAGTTTTTTTGTGGTTCCTATTCAATTTTGCTTGCACAGACTAATGTATCCTCAAGCTCTGTGGTACAGCTGCTGGATATTCTAATTTTACTGCACTCTTATTTTGGTTTTACAAGCAAAATTCTTTGATTTACAACCAACAAGGAGTTGCACACATCTCCCGTGAGACAAGATCTAAGGTGTGCGCCCACACACCTTGTGTTCGGGATCTCATGATTCACTCACTATTCTTTATTTCTTTCACTTCCTTTAGCTTTTCTACTACTCATATCTGTGTGCTGCCTACACTTTAAATGTGCTGTAATTTCATGTTTGTATGCGTCTGTTAGGTAGAGAAGGTGGATGCCCGCGGCGTGCAGCTGGCTTCTCTCTTTATGGCCGGCGTTGACACAGCGCTGTTCATCAATGATGTGTGCGGCCAGCCGTTACCATGGGAACACTGCTGTCCCTGGGGCTTTTTTGACGGCAAGCTGTTCCAGAGCAAACTGGCCCGGGCTGCACGCGACCGGGCTGCCCTGCTGGACATGTGTGAGGGGCAGGTATGGAGTGTGTGTGTGTGAGTGTGAGTAATCATGTGACAGAAATGAGTAAGTAAGTAACAGTCATCCATCCACCTATTAGCTCTACCCGTCCGTGGTTCTCGGGGCAGGTAGCCAGTCACTGACAGGGCTGACACATAAAGACAGACAGCCATTCACGATCACATTTACTGCCTGTTAACCTAACGTGGATGTCTTTGACCTGAAGGTCTGTGTGGTACGTTCATATCGTTAACTTTATAGCTGAAAGGCTCAGTCTCTGTTGTCTTTCTGCTCTGCAGGAGGAGCTGGTGTCCAAGGTGGAGAAGATGCGTCAGGCAATCCTCGAAGGCATCAACCTGTCCCGCCCTCCTCCTCCTCCCCCTCCTCTTCCACCTCCTGCCTTCCTCCCTCCTGCCATGGTGCCCCCTTTCTACCCCATGCCTCCACTCTACCCACCTCGGCCCATGGGCGGCATGCCCCCTCATCATCACCCACATCATCCACATCACCCTGCACAGCACAGACCCAGAGCCTTTCCAGGTATAGTGATTCTCTAGTTTCGCTTGTCACTCTCTTGCATATTTTTATATTTTAGATGTTTAAAAAAGTTTAAACTGGATGTAGACTCTGTCCTCTTTGTCCTAATTCTATACTACACACTAGGTGAAAGCAGCATTTCAGCATGTAATGTGCTCGCTTTGCATTCTAAACCTAAACAAACATTTTTTGGTGTTGTGTTGATGTCAGTCGTTGCCTCTTTTCTTCTTTCTTCAGGCATCCAGTCCATCCCCCCTCAGGGAGGGAAACTGGAGATCGCTGGCATGGTCGTTGGCCAGTGGGCTGGGAACAAACCAGTCCGTGGGAGAGGGGGGTTCAACATGCAGGTGGTGTCAGTGGGAGCAGGGAGAGGGTGAGTAAGCTGCTTTTAATCGATTACAGCTAATGACATGTTTGCCTTTCAAACCACCAGATTTCCACAGCTGTAAACACACTACACATGCTGTCACTGTGACAATGATCCACTGAGCACAAATCCAAATACACACACTCAAAACACTGAAACACTGTTTAGTCATAGCAATTAGCATTAGCGTGCATTAATATTAATTTGGATTTCTTCAGTGGCAAATACGTTGTTGTTTATTACTGCTTGAGGCAGTGAGCTCAAAGAAAAGATTTCCTCACTCTCAGATCAGCGAGTGGCAGAGCAAATTATGCCTGGAGGTCATTGCAGTTACTGGCAGTACCTTAAAATGAATACTTTATACTTTATCAAACAACCAACATTAACTAGCAAGCTAACAAAGTACATTTGAGAAAACCTTCCACTTGATTAAGTATCAGTATTGACGGCACACCACAGGGCTTTTGCGTTGTATTTTTGTAGAGGTGGGAACGTCCTGAGGTTAAACTGACTCATCTGTATTTAACTCACAGCTTGATGTACAAAAAGGTGGGTAAAAGTTAATCAATTTGTAGGCATCTTGTGCCAAATGTACACAGGAGCCACATTTTTATCACATTATGACATTTTCCCATTTTACGAGCAATAGTGCACAGTTGCAGCTGGTTTAGATAACATGAATATGACATAATATTGTTATTTCAAACTTTTTCTGCTGTCCCTCATTTCAAATGTCATATACAGCAGATCTCATTACACACCCGCTGTCATTACCCTGTGCCTGTGTTAATTTCGTCTGATGTGGTCTCTATGTTTTATGTTTATTATTTAATCGGCTGCTCAATAATGCCCACTGACAAAATGCTTTGTCTTCGTCCACCTTACAGTTCCACCTTACATCTTCCATCAAAATTACATAAATACACAACTTAATTACAGAAACCTGTTTTTAGACTTTGTGAATTGCAACAGAATCGTAGAAGAAGCAGGGAAAAGACTGACTGATTACTACATTTTGGAGTTGACTTTTGGACAGGCTGTCACAAAGTAAAGTGGGATTTGCTGCTTGCTGAACTTGAAGTGAACATCCTGCATGTGTTCACTTCACGTAGGTTAGCAGGACACTGGTCATGTTCCACATCCACACATCTTTCTGTTTCTTCACTGCAGGAGGGGCAAAGAGATTCCAGCAAAAGCGAGGGGAGTGAAGAAGACACCTGCCAACAGAACACAGGTACAACATGAGCAGCAAACTTTCACACAGTTTGGTCAGTGCATGATCACCAGAGAACATCACAGCTATAAATTTCCTCTCTGTCACGTCCCTGCTTGCCATCGTGTCTCCTGCTGTTCTGTTAAAATTCTTGCTGTCCTCTTCCAGACGTCGTCACCGCCCCCACCCAGCACTCCCCCAAAGCCCTCAGAGGAGGCGGGCTCCATGCCAGAGGTCGCGACTCAGCAGCTGAACGGCAGCTCAGCAGCCTCCGCCATCGGCCAGCCCTTGGAGCTGGCCCCCCTGGCCCAGCCAATCCCGTGTGCCTTAGCCAGCAGAGACAACCAATCAGAGGGGGTAGAAGTAGAGGCCCCCTGTTGCCTTGACGACTGCCCGTCAGACGGAGCACTACAGAAGGAGGAGTGATGGCATCCCTCCCAGGATGCGCTGCTCTGAGAGAGTTCTCTGTGTTCGACTGCCTTTCCCTGTTTTTGTAGCCCCGTCTGCTAGCTGTACACATCATCACACGGAGCAGGAAGTGGAGTGAGGCTCCTCCTCCTCTGCCCTGCTGCTCCATGTGATAGGTTAAAGCAGCTAGCTGTTACTTCCTTTTTAGTTTTCTCATGTGGTTTTACATTGTTTTATGAAAAGAGGTTTTCTCCATGAGTCTGTAAGCGCCCCACCCCTCAAAAATCCTAAACGCCTCCCTCCCGCACTCAGAGTTAAATAAGCTTAACCCCCCCCCACCATTACGACCCACCACTTTAAAGAGCCCCCTAGTATGTATGGGTATCTGTACAGTTTGAATTTCCTATTTTGTGTTTTTAATGGTCCCATTGTTTGAAACTCTGCACACAGATGTTAAACTTGCGGTTACGGTGACAGATGGGATGTGGTTTCCATGGTTACAGCATCTAGGCCTGGTCACCATGGTCGGTAGTTGTGTGTTGATGTGGTTTGTTGCCATAGCCATCTTGTGTGAGGTTTGTGTCTTACATGAATTCTGAGAGTTGTTCAGAGCTTGACTCTGGATTTGTGCAGTGACCCTCGTCCCCCAAAGTCTGCAGGCTAGCAGCACTGCTAAACACACGGTGTTAGTATACTTACTAGCAACAAACCCTTTTATTGATTGGCTTTTTATCCACAGGAGCACTTCTGCACCACCATGATATTAGCGCGCTATCTTACTTTGACGTTTGTAGCATAGCCTAGTGCTTAGCTGTGCTAAGAGACCCCATGAATTTATGCACCTTAAACCCCAACGTATGCAAGATATTACCCCGCTCCTCCAAAAGAAAGTGCATTATTATATTATACTCCCACCCCCCCTTGTCCCTTTGTCCCAAAGCTTTGATTGTACTATCCCAACAGAAGCACTTAATATTGTATTTAAATATAATGAATTTGAACAAGCCCCTATACAGGTGAATTGACAGTCTGTGAGGGGTGTCCCCCTGCGCATAAGTAAATCATTATGACTTGTAGAACTACATTTAAAGGTAGAGATCTATTCGAGAGACGTCAGAATGTGAACAGAGTGGTTTCAGACAAAGAAGCACTTTGTTTTAAAAAATGTTGAACCACACTGGACAGTCCTCTACCAGGTGATAAAGAAACGAAAATCTCTGAGGCACCTTCTGGAGTTAAGGCCAAAAAGAAAAGAGAATTGAATTGAGTGAAATGAATGTTGAGGGTTTGGGTAACTGCTGCGCAGCAGAGTTCCCCACAGACCGGCCTCACGTTCAGTCGAGAACTTTGCAATGAAGCTGTAAGGACTCCTGATTCTCCACGTCAAGGATTCCTAGGAATCAGTTTAGATTTCTACAAAGTTATATCCAAAGTGTATTTTAATAAGGCTAGCCTGCCGAGGCAGCCAGTGATAGAAAAGGGGTGTGGCAACAAAGCCTCAAAGATCCCTCCACCCTCTGGTGGTGATTGAACAACACAAAGAGCTGTTGCCCCGCAGAGCTCCGGTGTGTCACTTTAGACCAGCAGGAAGCACTTCCCTGCCCTGAAGCACCTCAGCCCGACATGGCAGAGGCTTTATGGGTTGGATCACATGACAGGAGAGAGAGCGAGAGAGAGAGAGAGAGAGGCCTCATGGCGGACCTGAGTGTACCGCTCACAATCTGAGACTTCTAAGAGAATGAATTGTTTTATTAGAGCACTTACGTTTGTAGAGAATGAGATGTGTCCCCCATAGTAGATTTCATCTGACTACGGAAATACAACTTACCATTTACTGGTAGCACAACTGCAAATGTAAAAGCAGTAAACTGACAGATAACTGGCTGAGAGATGCTGGCCATGAACATTGTAATAATCTCTATAAACCTACCAAGAGAGGTCGAAATGAGCTCACTGTGTAAAAAACAAAAGGCAAGTCAACAAGAAGCACCTTATTTTCTTACTATGTTGATGACTTGTGCTCTATCTTGTGCCACAAAATTGACATGGAAAAAGCTCTTCTGAAATGCCATTTTTGAAAGACAAAACCCTGACTATGTATGTAAGTGTTAATGTAGTCACGTCAGACATCCCCTCAGTTATGAACTCAACCATTAACAGTGAAATGCCGACAGTTCACCCAGCCACGAGCGCAGGCCTACGCCCCTCGTCACGGGGCTGGGCCGTGCCGCCGTCTCTTACACCAACAGCAAATGAAACCAGGGGTTTGGACTCGTTAGCCGCTATTGGTAGGGTTGAGCATACGTATGCTGTAGGTGTTCATAGGTTAAGAGTAGGGAACAGCGTCGGGCTTAACACAGGACTGTAATACACAGGACACCAAGACTAGGCTAGAGAATATAGCTCCACTGGCCGAAATACTAAGTCTAGAATTACTAGGAGTCATATACTTAACTGCTTTCAACTTTTGACATTAGTACAAATATATGTATCGCAACAGTACATTGTTAGAAGATGGCTTTTCTGCGGCGAGCCAGAGCGTGATCTGGTATACGATGCCCTCTCTTGATTCGCTCGCCTAACACACACACACACACACACACACACACACACGACAGACAGGTATTCAGTTGCATTTGTTACCAGCAGCATTCTCTCTGCTTTTGTGCTGAAGTGATTTTGTGCAGTTTCAGTTCCCAGTGGAGTGCTCGTCAGTTCATCAGAGATCATTTGGTAACACAACTCTACTGACTCTTCAGATCCCACAAGTTTGCATGGACGGATTCAAAAGTACATGTTAGAAGTGTCAGGTAGGCACACAATCAACCATTTACACGCACACACACACGCATTAACACACACACACACACACAGATGCATAGATGTTAAACCCTGAGTTACACAGTAGCTAGTATGGGATAAAAAAAAGTCAACACAATACATGATGTAGTGTCCCTCTCTTGTCCTTGTCTGTTTTAGTTTGATAGATATTTGATCAGTGATTTTTATGCTTGTTATCCTAACCCCCCCCTCCTCCTGCTATGACACCTTTTCTTACCCCCCCCCCCCCCCCCTTTCTCTCTGCACCCCCCAAAACTGTTCATTCGCTTCTTTTCTCTGCCCTCCAATCTTCCTCACAGCGTACATGCAGCCACTTTCACAATCACACGCACACACACCAACCATGCCCACTGATTTTCATGAAAAGCAATCACACACAAGCACACTCAGATATTTTACACCCCCCCCTCCCCCTCTGGATTTCAGTTCTCTCTTTCACTCTCGCCACCCTCCCTCTCCGCCTCTCCTTTAGCCCTTAGGACCGTATCTATTGGCCGTTTTCTCTTTTCTCTGTGGGCTGCCCCGCCCCTTAATCAACCCAACTAACAGTAAAGGTTATATTAACGTTCTGTATGTATCTAGCCAGAGTCTGGAAAAAAAAAATCAGAAAAAAAAATCAAAACGGTTTTATTCAATTGTGCAAATGTGTTTTTTCTTACTATTTTTAATGTTATTACATCTTCTAATCTAATCCTTCTACCATTGCTTCAGTTAGTACTGAAATACGCTTAGCCAACCTAGAGATTTGAACTGTAATGATTGCGATTTTCCTTACCTGTATGTTATATGGCATCTTTAGACCACCGTTTATTATGTACGTAAGTAAATATTGCCCGTTTTCCGAATTGAAAAATCATCGTCTGCACTAAGTATTACGTTTCCCATAATATCCCTGATAACGATTTCGTGGTGGACTTCTCAGTCTAAGATGAACTCCGCGCCCTTGCACAAAGCAGCAAAATATCTCTTGTAAACACCTGAGAACCAAAGTACACCTAACAGCCCCCCCTTCCCCTTTAAAAGTCCCTACAGCCCCCCCGCCCCTGATGTCGATGGTTTCCCCCCCTCCTCGAGTAAAGTTTTCTGATGAGTATGATTATATATATTTTGACATTGCAGCACATGTGATTTATCTGACAAGTCTGTGAGGTACAGGTGTTTTTTTTGTTTTGTTTTCTTAAAACACTGGCTGTTGTGGAGATGCAGACAGACAGGGAAGAAGGAAGGAAGTGTGTTTTTGTGGAGCCAGGAGGCCGGGTCGAGGCATTGTGGGTAAATTCACCGTCACATTTCCTCGCTCTCGCGCTCACATGTAAATTCTCCGTTGACAGAATTTAGCTTGCGAACGAACACACAGGAAGGAAGGAAGGAAGGATGGACACAGACAGACTTGTTTTCAGTCGTGCTGGGGTTTTGGCGCCCTCTTTTGCAGTTTTCTTTACACCTACCTGTTGTGCTCTATCAAACTTGCCTTTAATTTTTCTGATTGATAGAGAAACTTATTGCTACGCTGAGTCTCTTCTCTATGTGGGCACGGAGGCCGTCGAAAGTGGCAGAATTTTCCTCAGATCTGACAAAGTGTGGATTTTCTTGTTCGCATTTCACATTACTGGAGTGCAAGCAAGAAAAAATTGATCTGTAAAATGGAGAAAATGGTTTGGGAAAAAATCAAAAACAAAAGAAAGACTTGAAACAGTCTTTAAATGGATTAAAAAAATATTGGTCAGTCTGTAACTACAGCCTTTTTGTTGAAGAGTTTTTCGGGTTGACTGCAAATCAGAGCTGCTGCGATTGACAGAAAATTAATCTGCAACAATTTTGATTGTCATTTTAAATCCTAGATTTTTCTTTGTCCAGTGTGATGATAAACTGAATATATTGCATGGTGTGAATAAAACAAAGTTGAATCCAGCACACCAGGCTTCAGGAAATTGACATTTAAAAAAAAAAGCCAAACGAATAATCAAAAATGAAAATAACTAAGTTCATTTATTTGACAGTAAATTTGATATCTTTGGATTGTAAGACAAAATACGTTATTTAAGGGCATCACTTTGCAGCACTGAAAACTTGAATATTATTCAAGTTTTCAAATATTTTTCATTATTTCTTGACATGTTACAGTCAAAACTGTTAATCTGTCCTGAAAATAATCATTGCGGCCTCAAACACTTGTGTTTCCGAGCTTTCTTTTGTAATAAATAAAAAATCATTTCCAGTGTCTATATGAAAACGAAAAAGAAAAAGCTGAGACTGACATGAGGAAAATTCAGCCTCTCTGTGACTGCTGAAATAAGAGTATCCTGTCTCACTGCCTGCACAAAGGGCTCGACGATGTAAAGAGACCCAAAAGTCCCAGATCGGAAATGTACTATGAAGTGTTGTACATGTTAAACAGTGTTATTGTCTGTCATACAGAATGTAGAAAGGCATCAGTTGTGTTCTGATCTATTAGCAGGATTCTCAGAGCATTTTGTCCAGTTTGAATAAAGGTCCCTATTCTGTCTGTCTCTCTCTACACTGCCACTCCCCCCCCCCCAAGCTCCAGTATAATTTCTTCCCCCCAGACCCCCATGGTTGAGTCCCAGTAAAGGGCTCATGTTGATCTTTGTGGGCAAGTTGGTCAATCACGCCCTAAACCCACATGTGTACCCCCTACATGTACTTCAGTACCCAGGGCCACCCCCAAACTACCTGTGCAGCGAAAAGGGTTCAAATTTATCCATAATATTATAGAAATATTATCATCATCATTATTGCTGTTAAAATTATGGTTGGTATAATTTGTCATCATTGTTAGCATTATGGAAGCACCAGACTGTTTGTGGAAAGACGAGAAAAAGAAAGCTTTTTTTTTTGTTTTATTTTGTTTTTGTTTATTTTTTTAGGAAAAAAATGTCTGGCTGTTGGTGGTCTGATCTCACAGAGGGAGGGGAGGAAAGGTTCAGAAAGAGACAAAGATGGCAGTCATGTTTGTACTGGTTGGGAAATGACTTACAGTGCTGAAATAAAATTTATTCTTTTAGTAAAAAAAGAAGTGCAGTTTTTGTTTTTTGTTTTTTTAGATTTACCGTGGCTTTCTTTTGGAAAGGTAAAGGGCAGATTGGACACCATAATTGTTCTAATTATTTGGCTGAGGAAATCGATTAATGTACAAGAAAATTTTATTTTTGTTTAGATACGTAAAAAGTGTGACAACATCAGCTTTCAACCTGGTTTCAACGTTCCCTGACTTTATAACGTCAAATTTTCTGTCAGGTTGCGCTTGAAGTCTCGTTGTGGGCCCGTAAATCTCGAGATATTTGCGCCAACCACTAACTAGCACAAACCCGCTTCCCCTCCATGGAAAGATAGCGAGGATGATACGCGGGGCCCCATAAAGGATTGAGGTAAACCGCGCTGCTTCGCTCTGCCAGCCAAACAGACGACGGCTTTAGGGGAAAGCACGTCGCTATACAATAAGAAATCACGGAATCGCCTTGAAGCAACTGTTCTGGAAATGTTTTCGAAGATGTCAAAATGGCGACATCTGCTGGCAAAGCGGTTGTATTCGTGTGGATTAAATGTTGAGTCCGTGTTGAAACAGTCCGAATTTAACTGGTTTTACTGCTTGAACTATAGTTGTTTTGTTCAGTGGATTGTATTGTATTATAAACCAAACCACAAGTAAACACAGTGTGCAGCCCTTTTCATGAAAACAGGCTAAGATCAACACGATATCGCATTCAAAATCGGCGCGACAGCTCTGTGACACGAGCGTGGGGTGGCCAGGCCTTTTTGTGTGTGGGGGGGTGGAGGCGGGGGGTCACGTGATTTTTGGTGTGGTGAAGCGAGGCATCGAAACATCTTGCTGCGATACTTTTGCTCTGAAAGGTCGATAGTGTGTACGAGTAGTCTGCTCCTGCGGCCACAACAGCACCGTACACAGAGGGACGCTGACAGCGGCGGGCCTGTGAGGACGTGTCGGACGGCGGATGTGACAACAGCCTGACTGAGTGAGAGGTCGAGAACCGCCAATTCCAGCTAGCTGTCAGCTAGCGTGGTAACACTGTTGGTTAGCCGACTAGCTGGCTTCCAAAGCGGGCTGCTGGTGCTGCAGTGAGAAGCTTAATTAACTACGCTGCAGCTGCAGAAGTTACTTTACGTGTTTTCTCATATAATAGATATTGTCGTAAGGGCTTTTTGGCTGAACTTTACAGCTAACTAGCCTGAAAGGCTGAGCTGGTGTCCAGGTTAGCCTTTTAGCCTCACCTGATTTAGGGTACAGGCTATGAGCAGAAACTGTTAGCGTCGCTCGGTGATCGCTGTTGGCTCGTTTGATGTGTGCAGATGCTGATGCCGGTTCGTCATGTCTTTCTCCTTTCATAGTGTGCTTTTTGTTGTGCCTTAGGTGGTTGTCTGGAGATGGAGACCCTCCTCAAGGACAGGGGACCTCTTGAGAAGTAGGAAACATCATTTTCTGAAGACTGGGCAGCTCTTCTGTCACATCTTACTGTGACTCACTCGTTCTTCCACTGTCAGATATGTGTCACCACAATGAGCAGGCATATTTGGGGGACACATATGGGTTTTGAATTTAGAACAGCAAAGACAAATGTAAGTGATTTGGCCTCCACAGATGAAGGGGAGCTGTGGGATGAGGTAGTAGTTTGTATAGTTTTAGGATCACACCAGATCTGGGAGATAACTATACAGCCTACTGTCTTTCTCACGGCAACCAAACCATCACCTACATGACGGAGACTGCCAGCCTATCTCCATCTTTTTCAGTTGCCACGGTGACAACAGTGCTGCGATATTACATGTTGGATTCATTTCCCTGGTTACACTGTGGATCTCACCGTTCTGGTGTGTCCCTGGCTGTTGACAAATTGGACACGTGTCCAGAGACAGCGCTTGTCTTTTTTATTATTATTATTAATATTCATCTTATAGCAGCTCAGTTGTACGTGTTCAAAATTAAGATTCAGACTTACTGTAGGATGGAACAGATTTTTTGATCACCGTTATGTTTATACAGTGTGCCGGGGCAGGTGTGTCTGTGGCTGTGCTGTGGTGAGGTAGTAAGTTGTGTTGTTGTGGGGTGTGGGATGTTGCAACCCCTATTTTGGAGATACAACTATACAACTTACTGCCTTTCACAGTGTGGCAGCATCTGCACAGTTATCTGTAATCTGCAGTTATTTTGATTGGCAAAACTTAAACTGATTCCAGCTCTTCCAGTGTGAGTATTTACTTTCCCCTCTTCTGTACCGTTAAACTAAGTTAGGGATGCAGCAAACATTTTTTAATAGGTACAGGAACAGCTGCAGCCAGAGAATGACTGGGGTTTCTGACTGAAATGATTCACTGATGAAGCAGAAAGGCTTTAAATCAAACATCTTTGGGTTTTAGACTGTCAGATGGACCTGATGATGAATCGCTTCATCAGAACAGATTCATAATTAAGTGCAGCTCTACTTTTTATTCCCTCTCTTTGCTCATCTCAGAAGTAGGTAGACAGAAGTAGTACTACCCTTGTGCATATACAGTTGTTTGTAGTATTTAATACACTATAGCTTACTGTATGTATGTAGGGTTAGGGTTTTTGCTCCCTGTTTGTTTTCTGTATGTGTTCTGTCCTGAGATGCTGCAATACTTGAATTTCCCCTCTGAGGATCAAAAAAGGATTATCTTATCTTATCTTAGGTAAAGTTGTTCCAGGAATCTTCATTGAATTTATTGCAACATTGTCACAAACTCCTCTAATTTGAAAGTTGAAACGTCAGAGAATTCGATTCTTTAAATGCTCTGTTTTGTTTTTTTTACATCCATCCACTTTCAAATAAAAGATACATCTTTAATAATTGTAAATACTCTTTATGTGTTTTGCTATGTGCTATATTTGAACATAATGTGATCTTTAGCCTGAGTCAGATGAAGGTAACCTCTACATTATGTAGAGATAATGATAACAGTAATACGATATGTTCGTGTTCTAAACTACATACACTGACTGGCTTCCAGCTTTTACTTGTTAGAAGTGTAAGTCTGCCTTGTGAACGGGCCGCAAAACGCCACCTGAAGCATCCGTTGGTCGCCTGAACTGACCTCGGTGGGCCACAGAGCTGTCCTGATTGGACAACACCCCCTCACGTTGATTCTGCGAATCAGCCGATGCCTGGAGGGGGCGTTCTCTGAAGGGCTCGCCGATTTGTCAAATCAGAACGAAGTGGGCGGGGCTACCCCCCCAAACCACTACCACCATCAAAGAGGAGTAAAAATGGGAGTTCTCACACTATGTATTTCAGATGTCACCAATCGTTGAAAAAAACCAAGATTACAGTATTGTACAGATTACAGTAAACAAATACAAATACAGTTTAGAGATTTAATTCAACGTTACTGTCATAACACAGGGTATAAATACTGTGTTCATTTGTAATATAAACAGTAAGTTAGTAACAATTCACTATTTTTAACTGTTACGTTGCAGGTTTTTACATACAAAATGTAATATTTGTAGCGAGTCTTTATTTTCTATTAAGATTAATTATACATGCAGTAATATAGAGAATAGGGTGGACGTTTCAGATGACGAGGTAATTTATTGTAAATAAATTACAAGAAAATGATGGAATTATTAATGATACAAACTCAGAGTTCCGATGCGTACTCCGTACCAGCTGGTGGCGGTGATTCACAAACCGAAGAAGAAGAAAAACGTCTGGTGACTTCAGTCGCCGACTCCTCTGTCAAATACACGATCTTTGGTGTGACGTCAGGGCCGATGTCCAAACCAACATGGCGAACATTCGGTGTGTCAAGGTGAGGAAAGAAAGAGATAAAAGTATCTGCAGAGCACACTGCGCCACTTGCAACGCCAACTGTGAGAGAATGTGACGCGTTTAATGAGTGTAGGGTTTTATAAATGCACCATTTTCCTCCCTGTTAGTTTGCGTTCCTCGTAGTTTAGAAGTTCGATTGTGCAGCTAGCATGTTGGGAATCAATGAGTACACACTGCGTGTTTGCTAACCTCTGGTGGCGGTTACATCGACACTGAAATAATGTTTCTTACACTGTCGTTAGTGCTATCTGGCTTCTCCGGGTGGTTAGTTTTGACTTTATTCGCTGTAGTGGAGATCAGTGGGAGCTCCTGCGCGGTACTCGTAACTTCAAAGACCACGAATCGTGATGCCGTTTCACCGAACCAGTCATAATTTAGCCACATTTTCAAATCTGAAATGATCCCACCGAGTCGTGATGAAGGAATTCAGCTAAGGTTTGACTCGTACACTCCTAATAAATACTCACTCAGAGTCTTTCCTCCTAAATACTAATTGTTGCTTATTTAGTCATGAATGTTTCTCACCAAAACGCATTTTGTGTATCCTTGAAGTCTACCAGATGCGTCAAGTGCATTTTCCCTCCTGTTATTAAATATTATCTTTAAATCCAGCTTATCTCAAGGAAATTCAATCGAATGCAACTGGACTTAGTTATTTGTCTTTGAAGACGTTTCACCTCTCATCCAAGAGGCTTCATCAGTTCATGCTCGCTTGACTAGGCTGGGACTAGTCTTCAAAGTCTTCAAAGACAAATAACTAAGTCCAGTTGCATTCGATTGAATTTCCTTGAGATAACCATGACCTGGATGAATGAGAATATTCACAGGCTAAATCCAGTTTACACTTTCCGGCAGCCGTCGTCTTGTTCTGCATCTGTCGATGCACAGCTGCGGACAAGGCGTGTCGCTACCACCCCCTGCTGGTCAGACACAACAGGGTTCAGACTTTCCACGGGGAGTGTTTAATGTTGCGGAGACACACTGAGGATTTAAAACCGTGTGTTCAGAGAGTTGAAAACACGCAGCAACAGCACGTTTATCCACTCTCAACTGTGAGTCTAATTCACAGACCTCCCTGTTAAGTGTTTTTATAATGACTCTACCTCAGATAATAAAAAGCAGTTTAGTGAAAATTAATGTTGAAGTCTTTACAAACAATTCGGGCCATTTCCTGCATTGTTTCACCTGACAGTAACTTTATCGATCAATCCTTTGGTCTATAAAATGTCATAAAATAGTGAAAATGTCCATCACAACTTCATAGCTCAGCTCCAAACACAGATATCACATGGGTAAGAATGTTTCCTGTCCAACTCTCAAATTAGTTGGTTTTTTTTTTTTGCCTTTGCATTTTAAATTGATATCTTTCTCAGTGACCTGTGTTTTTTCCTCTTTTTATTGTCCTCTGTTTCCTGTTCCACCCCCACCTCCCCCTGTTGATGTGCACATGCTGAGCAGGGTATGGTCGGCCTGGTGACAGGTGGCGCCTCCGGTCTGGGCCGAGCCACCGTGGAGCGTCTGGTGCAGAACGGAGCGTCTGCTGTGATCCTGGACCTGCCCTCGTCTGATGGAGCGGCTCTGGCGGCCAGTCTGGGGGACCGCTGTGCCTTCGCTCCTGCAGATGTGAGTCCAAAGCTCAGCAGACATAACAAATCAGAGCCTCGTTCCAATGCTGCACGTTAAGGAAAGCGGGGACTAACGACCCTGACAAATCAGTCGTTGCTAAAGCAGTTCCATACAGATCAATTCAAGCTACGTCGATCGTAGATTAGACCGATGGACTGTGGCAAACGTCAGTGGGAAGGAGAGAGCAGCGGTGTTGATGCCACAGAGCAGAGCTTACTATTAGAAACACATGTTCAAACATTTAATAACTCAAATAATGTCGTACGCCTGCCATAAACAAATAACTGAATGCGTAAGGAGAAACTTGACTAAAATATGATGACTTATTTGGGCTACCAGACAGCTCAGCTGGTGTCGGCAGGCGTCTCACGAGCTGAGGGGCTGAGTCCTCAGGGTTGTGGGTTTGATTGTCACAACTTGTCTTTCCCGCCTGGTTCAAGAGAGATATCCATAATACCGATCAAACTGGAGGTGTAATGTAAACCCAGTCAGTAGATCTCTCTCTCTCACACACCATCCAGTTCTTTCACTGCCTCTGTGGACCTGCTTTATGCTGACAGTCCAAGTTCTGGTCCTGTCCCGTTACTCACGTGAGGCCTTTGTAGAGCTGCAGTCGGTCGAAAGAAAATCAGTTGAGAACTATTTTGATAATCAGTTAATCGTTTCAGTCACTTCCGAGCAGAAATGTCAAACATTTGCAAGTTCCACCTGTTAAAATGCTTTTCTTAAGTTTAATCGACAATGAAAATAAATGGTAGCTGCAGCTCAATTCGTACCCGTTTTATCACCCAGGACACCCGTTAATGTGATGTCCAGAAGGGTCCTGTGGCTAAAAGAGGCCTTGTGATTTGTTAGGTGACGTCGGAGGCTGATGTGCAGTCGGCGGTGTCTCTGGCCAGAGAGAAGTTCGGGAAGCTGGACCTGGCGGTTAATTGTGCCGGCATCGCTGTCGCCTTCAAAACCTACAACTTTAAGAAGGACGTCCCTCACAGCCTGGAGGACTTCCAGCGTGTCATCAATGTAAGAAGAACAGACGCATACGGCTCAGAAAGCCAATAAAATGAAAAACTGTGGCTATGCGAGTGGTCCGTGTGTTGTTCTGCAGGTGAACATTGCAGGAACCTTCAACGTGATTCGCCTCGCTGTGGGCGCGATGGGGAAGAACGAGCCCGACGCAGACGGGCACAGAGGCTGCATCGTCAACACGGCCAGCGTGGCAGCCTTTGATGGACAGGTCAGAGATAAGAGTCACCACTTTGTGATCGCTTAAATTAGCTTTTTTAATTAACCTTCCCTGTTTTTTTACCTTCAGGTTGGCCAAGCAGCATATTCAGCTTCTAAAGGAGGCATCGTTGGAATGACCCTCCCCATAGCACGTGATCTGGCTCCCATGGGCATCAGGGTCGTCACCATAGCGCCCGGTTAGTGGACATTAACGGTATTTCGACGAGATTTGAACGCTGACTGAAAACAATCGGAGTCTAAAGTCTGAATGCTGTCTTTGCTCCTGCAGGTCTGTTCTCCACTCCTCTCCTGGCTAGCCTCCCTGAGAAGGTGCGCTCCTTTCTTGCCCGCCAGGTGCCCTTCCCGTCACGCCTGGGAGACCCCGCTGAATTCGCCCACCTGGTGACATCACTGGCTGAGAACCCCATGATTAACGGAGAGGTCATCAGACTGGACGGAGCCATTCGCATGCAGCCCTGAGACAGATGTGTGTGTGTGTGTGTGTGTGTGTGTAAGACCACATTAACAACAGGCGTTGATCAACAAATTAAGACAACATTTTAATGTGTGTGGCTGCGTGGTGTATTTCTGTTGCCGAAAGCTGCATACAGTGAATGTACCGTACCGTACTGTGATATCATGGGAGACTACGTGTGTAAAAATGGAACTGAAAATCAGAGCATCGCAGTACTTTATGGACTCCACTTTTGTTGTTTTGTAAACAAATCCAGACTGTAATAAACCTCACAAACTTTGCTTATCTACTCCATGAAGCCTCTGCTATTTCAAGTTTCAACATCATCCTGATTACACACATGTCCAATACCTGCACGTGTAGCGGGTACCGCCGAAACGGCACCGTATGCACAGAAAAATGTCCTGAAATTCAGGAGAACAAAGGTGAGGCAGGGCAACAGCGTACTGATGTATTTGCATTCTCTGCAGTTAAGTTTATTAAATTTATTTAGTTTAGTTTATTTCCCTGAATAGGCACATTTTCCCTTCCAGAATCTACAGACAGTGTTTTATGATCAATGTCATGTAACATGTATTTCAATTTCCATGTCAAACAAATACCCATAAGAAACTGAGTCTCCATATACAGAATACATGTTTACATCAATACGAAGTACAGAATTCATGGTATAAATATCCATTAAATTGGTTTGAATGCATTTACAAACTTTCATTACCGGTAACAGTTTAGCACTTAGCTGCATAGGGTGCTCAGAATTCAATTTAACGGACTCATAACACCGTTACTTCAAATATCTCAACATTAACCGAGCACCCAACCGTTCAGTGACGTGCAGGCAGGTGAGGCAGGAGAGGCCGTGCCTCACCTGTCATCAGGGAAAGAAAAAAATGGAAAATGAAAAAATAAATTAAATGGTTATATTTATCCAGTGATTTGTAGTATTACGTTATTTTCCTTTTAACGTCACCAGTTTTGATTCTTTTTTTTATTATTATTAAAAATCGCTGAGTTGTCACGTTACCGTTCACATACTGAGAAGAGACGTGCGGGGAGCCTCACCGCGGATTGCGCAATGACTCGGCTAACTGTGCTGGCATGCTAGGCAGTGAGGCCGTATCGCTGTCTCTCTGTATGTCGCTATTAAAATGTTCAAACACTTTTGCTATATGAACTAAATGTCCATAGTGTATATAATGTACAGTGTTTTGTCAACAACTGTATGTGTGTAACGTGTGTCTTGTACTGAGCAATCATTAAACGGCCGTGAAAAGGCACGCAGTTCTCCTGCCTCACGGTAGGGGGCACTCGTGATCCCAGGGATTCTTCTTGCGACTAATCGACTGCAGAATAAGTGACAGCAAGCTACAATCTAGAGTTAACAAGTCAAGTGCAGCCATCCGTTTATTTTTTTCCTGTCGTCTGGCCTTAATTTCAAAATGGAGGATTACATATCTAAACTCAAGCAGTTTTCTAAACTGGACTTTCAATCGAAGCAGGAGTTGCTTCAGAGTGCCGATATGAGATGTTAAACATAACCCGGTAAATGCTGCCAGTCAAAGGGTGAATAAGCTACTCTGTTGGGTTTACATGTTTGTAAATCTGACTGTGATGAAGTCAGTGCCGCACCAGCCATGAACCTCACCGCACGTCACTGCAACCATTACATGCTAGGTTAACACGGGGGACCAAACAGTAAACTAAACTAACCAGTAAACACAGGCTTTTACTAACCGTACATACTTTCACAGGGGAGGAAACGTGCGCGCCACAGCGTCTGATGAAACAAATAAACTGCTAGCATAACTTACGAGCTTTAGCTCTGAAGTGTAGTTCACTGAAATTCATTGAGCCAAACAAAACCATACGTTAGCGACAAACCATGCGCTCAGATAGTTAGTTTACATTTCTCTACCTGATATTATGTGGTTTCTGCCACATTACTGACCTGAAATTCAGGAGAATAAAGACGAGGCAGGGCAACAGCGTGCCGGTGTATTTACGTCCTCTGCAGTTATGAGGAAGTCCGTAACGGAGAAGCAGAGAATCACTAAATGACAGCGCCCCCTGCTGGTCGGAGCACCACACTCATTTTAAAGATAACCCTTCAAAACCACAAATGTCAACTTTTGAGGACCTCGGCTGTACTCCCCGTCGTGGTTCCCTTTTGGCTTGTAGGGTAACACACACTCCTGCCTGCGAAATGCGCTTCGACTTCCTGCAAATTCCCCCCCAACCTGCTTAGCTGCTGTTATCATGTTGTCTGTGCTGTTTCACTGAGTGAGTGTTTTCTGCTGACCACAAGGGGGCAGCTGTGAGTGGGATCTGACTTGACTTTACATTTACTCCACATGTAGTGGTTGAACTAATGATAATGAGTTAATGAATGAAGGACTCGAGTAAGAGCTCACAAAAAACAACAGCTGTACAGTCTGAAGATCGTTTTATTCCACTAATTTAAGATGTTCAGATTTGTGGCTACTGATTGAAACAAAAAAGCTTGAAAACACTTCATACATTTCAAACATTCATTCTTCCACTGCAAGCTGCGCGATGTTTTGTAAAAGGAAAAGAAAGTAAACATTACTCAAATGCTTACAAGTTTAATGTCAACGCAACATAATGAAGCTGAGCTGAAACAGGAAGTTGCTGGCGTGGAACAGCTGAGGCGATGCTTTTACTTTCAGTATGACAAAAACTGTTTCTGTGTTCGCTACCGGCTATCAAAAAGCAGTAGAAAGCGGAAAACCCGGTTCACAGCAGGCCACACCCAAACTTTGTCTCTAACTTAATGGTGGGCCATGAGGCAAAAGCAAATTTTTGTAAATTAATTTTTTATTTAATTTTTTCTCGTCACACATTCACAGTGAGCTTTAATTTCACCATAATTTGAATTCAATCCCACTGCCAAACAGAGAAATGCCCATTTTACGACCAAAGGAGATGCCGGTGCCGAGCACCTTTGCCTCGACTTGTGTTGGGCTGACGGCGACCCCGGTGTCTGCGGACAGACCGATGGTGGCCTTGGCCGGGCCAACAGAGGCTGAAGCGCTGCCCAGTTCTGCTCTGGCGTAGACGCTGGCTGTCAACGCCTCTTCGCAGGCTTCGGCTTCGGTGCCGGCGCTGGGCCCTTTGGCCTCAGCGTCGAAGATGCTCCACTCAGCGCGGGCGTGGTTGTCTGTGGCAAAAGCTTTCCCGGGACGGTTAATGGTGTCGACCACCGACCCCATCCCGGGTACGACCGTCACACTGGTTTTCAGCACTGCAAACAAAGACCGTGTAGGACAACCTCAGCTCGGTTCCAAATTATTGCAATTTGCAATTTGTTTTCATAAAACTGTTTCTCGTCATCTCGTGACCTTTTTTCTCATAACATCACAACTTTTTCCCAAACTATCAACACACAACTCCCCAAATCTCCAACAAACATTATTAGACTATTACTATAGTATTTTAAAAAAGCAAAGTAATTTACTTACCTTCAGTGATTTGGACTGAAAGAAAGAAACAAGGGACGTTGTTATTTCTTTATTTATGCTCTCGCTTCCTGTTTATTTCTAATATTAAAGAACTGATTAAAAAACATTTATAAAACAATTTACTTACCCCCATCATCTGGGTTTGAAAGAAAAAAAAGAAAACTTTGTTATTTGTTTATTTGGGGTTATTTATTCTTTTGAAATCTGTAAAAGTCACAGAAGGTTTACCGGTTTGATCCAGGTTTTTAATCCGCTCCTCCATCCCGGGTACCATCGCAAGCGGCATTAAGAATCCCTTCGCGGCTACAAGCGTTTCAGACGGAGACTTTAGACCACATGTCGACTCATTTTGTATAGCGTGCAGAATTTTTTCATGTACGTGTTTATATTTTTAAACATAAACCTAAAGACCAAGATTTTGAGGTTGTTATATATTCAACAATTCTCCAGATCTTACTTCAAAGCCCAGTTCATCCTCACCAAACTATCAAACCAGCAAAGACCAGTTTACTGTATTTCACTGTAAATTTCTTTATTCTCAATACCTCGTCTTTGTTTCTCATAACATTACAACTTTTCACAAAATAACAACACCTGAGTCCAGAATTCTCATCATAACCAAAAGTCCTGTGTTGTGAAAAAGAAATTACACCTGAAACTTAATGTACGTACCCTCAGGTGGGACTGAAAGACAGAGACAGGAAACATCGTTAATTGCTTATTTATTCAGGAAAAACAAGAAATGTGTCAAACAGTCCACAGTTCTAACAACAGGTCTATTAGATTAGTTAGTTTGGCATCTCTTTGTTACATTCCCAGTGATCTAAATTAAAATTAAACTTCTGAGTTTATTAAAAGTTCATCTGTGTCCTCGTGAGTCCTCAATATTAATTTTACATTTCGAGATGATGTTTGCCTACCTGTCATCTTCAGAACACGTCGTTTATTCTGAAAGGAAAAAGAGGAAACGTCAGCAGCAGACTAGAACCAGTGGAATAAAAACAGCTCTGGAAATATTCAGTGCTGATCTACAGCAAATTACATTTTATATTAGATTACATCCAGACAAGAAAGGATTTGTTCATCACTGGTCAACCCATATAATTGTGTTAATAAAGACAGAAACTCCTTATTAAACCTACAAATGGTCACATGCTGGTTTCTCACCTGAATGAGGTTGCCTGCTTTCTAGATGTTCTAAGCTGCGTAGACTCAGCTTAACTGCTGGTCGCCCACCCAGTGTGGCGTATAAATAGCAAACTGAGATAAAAGGTTATGAGTTGACGCTATCTGTCTCCTCGATTTCACTTTCAAGATTAGTCTCCACGACACAGAGATATGACACAATGACTGGTCCAACGGAGGTGAAACATTCATGAGTGCAGTACAAGATACAAAGTTCAGGGACACAAGGATCTTTCAACGCAGAAGAAGAACAAGAAGGCAGCAAAAGTATTGGCATGGTGCATAAAATATCACAACCATCCAAATGAATTCAATTCAATTTTGTTTATATGGCACCTTTTACAATCAAAATTGTCTCTAGGTGCTTTACAGAAACCCAGAGCCTGAACCCCCAAGCAAGCAAACAGTGGCAAGGAAAACCCAGTCCCGGCTCACAAGGGAGAACCATCCTGCTGATAGTCGGCCGGGTAAAAGAGGAGAAGAAGAGGTAGACAGGACAGAGAGAATAAAAGAGAGAGAGAGAAAAACATACATGCAATAAGCATCATTCATCACAAAGGACAGACATGACAGGTTGTTTTAATTGGAATGTCGACATATTAACAAAATATTCATTCATACCAGTTGCATCTATTCTCACGAGAATATCAAGCAACTAGATCTTCAAAGTCTTTCACTGGCTGAAGAAACTGAAGCTGAGCTACACAAGCTAAAGATTGACATCTCCAACCTCGTTTCCATACAAGTTAGGATGTTGTGTAGCACATTAATAAAACAGAATGTGACCATTTTTGGCCAATCCTTCTTGACATAAGAAGTCTGACTTTATTAACTTCACTGATTTTCTGTAAGTATGCCAATTTGGAATTTGATGCCAGAAACATTTTTCAAACAACTTGGGGCTGGAGCAACAGCAGACGGGGAAAGTTGTGGACTATTCAAAGAAAAGAAAGAGTCCACAGGTACAGCTGAGGCGATGCTTTTACTTTCAGTATGACAAAAACTGTTTCTGTGTTCACTACCGGCTATCAAAAAGCAGTAGAAAGCGGAAAACTCGGTTCACAGCAGGCCACACTCAAACTTTGTCTCTAACTTAATGGTGGGCCATGAGGCAAAAGCAAACTTTTGTAAATTCATTTTTTATTTAATTTTTTCTCGTCACACATTCACAGTGAGCTTTAATTTCACCATAATTTGAATTCAATCCCACTGCCAAACAGAGAAATGCCCATTTTACGGCCAAAGGAGATGCCGGTGCCGAGCACCTTTGCCTCGACTTGTGTTAGGCTGACGGCGACCCCGGTGTCTGCGGACAGACCGATGGTGGCCTTGGCCGGGCCAACAGAGGCTGAAGCGCTGCCCAGTTCTGCTCTGGCGTAGACGCTGGCTGTCAACGCCTCTTCGCAGGCTTCGGCTTCGGTGCCGGCGCTGGGCCCTTTGGCCTCAGCGTCGAAGATGCTCCACTCAGCGCGGGCGTGGTTGTCTGTGGCAAATTCAAAGAAAAGAAAGAGTCCACAGGTAAACAGGTGTCTGCAGAGAGACAACAGCCACCGTTTGCAGCAAAGGTGTTTCTATGTGCTTTGGAAATGGGTGGGAGGTGGGCGTGTGATGGCTTTCCAGGTGCAGAGGAGAGCACCTACCTGTCCTGGAATGTCTTTGCAGTGTGAAAAACTGAACATCACTTGAACTTAGACGAATTAGAGATCTTTGCCATTAGGTCCCAGCTTATGGCAAAACGCATTCTGCCACCTGCTGGTTCCCTCTTGAATAACATCATGTTTTAAGCAGCACGGTGCAAAGCTTTGCTGTTTTGTTTTTACCATTTAAAAAACAATTCCAAAAAAGAGACTCGTCTTAATTTTGCAAAATGCATTTATCTGATTACACCAGGACTATCGCAACAGTCGTTTTACTTGCCTGAACCCGGAAATCAATAAGTTGACTGCAGGACTCCAGGTGGGGATCACGTTACTCCGAGTCTGACCTCTTCAGCCAGGCTCCCAGTATGTTTCAAACAGATCTGAAGATGTTGCTGATAACTTTTTGCAGCTCGTCGTGGCCTTGCTCCATGTTAGTTCCGTTCAGATGCATCACGTTGCTCTTGTTTCAGCTTCAGAAGACGTGTTTTCTTCTCAGCTGCCACGGACGGACTGAAGTTATCCGCTTTGATTCTCTCTTCTCTGGTCTTCTGTTAAATACGATGTGCCTCAGGGTCAGTTTGGGGTTCAATGTCTTACTTTCTTTAAACGTGTTTCCCCTGAGGCACACTATTCATGGACGTGGTCATATTATGATTGACGATCTGCTTATATTAGAATGTGCCGCTTAATATTATAAGCGTAATACCAATGGACAACAGAAGCTAACTATGCGGATCTACTGTATAAGCTAGTTAGGATAAAAAGCTAGCATGCAGCTTTCACAAAGCTAAATGCTCATTCAAAGTTCCGGCTGAAATAACTGAAAATCACTCTCAAGTGTTTTTGCACCCAATTATGTGGTTGATACTGCCCCCCAAAACGTCTAAATCATTCTATTACTTACAATCGATAAACTACAGTCAATAGCAATTTAATGAGAACACGGAAAGCATTAGTGATGTTAATGTTACTTTGCTAATCTCAGCACATCGTTATCTGTATCACGTACCCAAACCTCAGCTATACAAAATAACTTTCTTCAGCCGCGATGAGCTGAATTTGTTTTTTAAAAGTCAATATCTCAGTATTTACTATGAATCGCTTTCCCCTGGAACACCGGTTGGCTGCCGTTTTCTCTTTTGACTATTTTCGCGCCATCATGACGCATTCACAAACAGTGGGAAATGGGAAAGTTTCTTCCATGCACGTTGCATTATAGCTGAGGATTCATAGCTTCAACTTTGACAAGCTGTAAAAGATTTTCTCTTGTATATACTGTATACAGAGTCACTCAGTAAAGAAATATATAAATGACTGGTGTTGTAAAGTTTACAACTTGATTACATGGGATAGCTAAAAGTTAGAATTCTGTACGATCATGTATTCAATATACATAGCTGATTTAATAACAGACAAAACAATCAGGTCACATTTTTTATTAAGGGCAGAGCCAAACTGGTTATTGACAGAAACATTTCTGTTTGGAATGCATTTAAGAAAGAAGACGTAACATAAAGTTTTCGTTTAACTAATGCCTCTTAATATTCTTCTCCTTCCTCCTCTCCCTCACCCTCAATGGAGTCAACACCAACCTCCTCATAATCCTTCTCCAGAGCTGCCATGTCCTCTCTGGCCTCAGAGAACTCTCCCTCCTCCATACCCTCACCCACATACCAGTGAACAAAGGCGCGCTTGGCGTACATCAGGTCAAACTTGTGGTCAAGCCGAGCCCAGGCCTCTGCGATAGCAGTGGTGTTGCTCAGCATGCACACAGCCCTCTGGACCTTGGCCAGGTCTCCACCAGGAACTACAGTGGGTGGCTGGTAGTTGATGCCAACCTTGAAACCAGTGGGACACCAGTCCACAAACTGGATGGTGCGCTTGGTTTTGATGGTGGCGATGGCAGCATTTACATCTTTGGGTACCACATCACCACGATACAAAAGGCAACAAGCCATGTACTTGCCGTGGCGAGGGTCGCATTTCACCATCTGATTGGCTGGCTCGAAGCAGGCGTTGGTGATCTCAGCCACTGAGAGCTGCTCATGGTAAGCCTTCTCAGCAGAGATGACAGGGGCGTAAGTGGCCAGAGGGAAGTGGATACGAGGATATGGCACCAAGTTGGTCTGGAACTCTGTCAGATCAACATTGAGGGCACCATCGAAACGAAGGGAAGCAGTGATGGAGGACACGATCTGACCAATAAGCCTGTTCAGGTTGGTGTAAGTGGGACGCTCAATATCGAGGTTCCTACGGCAGATATCGTAGATGGCCTCGTTGTCCACCATGAAGGCACAGTCAGAGTGCTCCAGGGTGGTGTGGGTGGTCAGGATGGAGTTGTAGGGCTCCACCACAGCGGTGGACACCTGGGGAGCTGGGTAGATGGAGAACTCCAGCTTGGACTTCTTGCCGTAGTCGACAGACAGACGCTCCATCAGCAGGGAGGTGAAACCGGAGCCGGTGCCACCTCCGAAGCTGTGGAAAACCAGGAAGCCCTGAAGACCAGTGCACTGGTCAGCCTGAGGACAGAGAGGGATACACAATGATCACATACAAGAAACCGTTATGGCATCTCATTTGATCTTCCGAAACAAAACTTTCAGTCAACCTGTTCGGCTCTGAATTTACCCACCAGTTTGCGGATCCTGTCCAGAACCAGGTCGATGATCTCCTTGCCGATGGTGTAGTGTCCACGGGCGTAGTTGTTGGCTGCGTCCTCCTTGCCGGTGATCAGCTGCTCAGGGTGGAACAGCTGGCGGTAGGTCCCAGTGCGCACCTCATCTGAGGAGACAAGAAGAGACATTGCATCAGTTGTGGTTTACGTTTAGCAGACCTCTCACTTCAACTTCCCTTAACTGATGTTCAGCTCCATGGAATCACACTTACCGATGACAGTGGGCTCCAGGTCCACAAAAACAGCTCTGGGGACGTGCTTTCCAGCTCCGGTCTCACTGAAGAAGGTGTTGAACGAGTCGTCTCCTCCTCCAATGGTCTTGTCACTGGGCATCTGTCCGTCCGGCTGGATCCCATGTTCCAGGCAGTAAAGCTCCCAGCAGGCATTGCCAATCTGGACACCAGCCTGGCCGACGTGGATGGAGATACACTCACGCTGTGGAAAGGGGGAAAAAAAGGTTATCTTCCTTTTTTCATTCAGTTTTCAGTTGCAATAACAACCAACACTCAGAGTCTGACCAACAGAAAACCCTGCAATCTGGCAACAAATGATGTTTGTTGAATTTTATGTGAAAACATGAAGTGTAAAAAAAAAAATAAAATCTGAAAAATCTGAAAAGCTGATGTCATAAAACTGCATACAAGTGGGGAAATAGAGGGATAAGAGGAATGTGAAAAAATGGAGTGATAAATTGGATTCATTGATAGTAAATAATGATTTGAATAATACAGCTGTGATTAGATGAAAACAAAGTCATGTTTTATCTTTTACCCTGTCTTCAATTCAGGATTCGTCATTCAGAGAATAAAACTGCCATTCATCATTTAAGGAATGTGTCCTCAAGGGTGGAGGTAACAAAAAATTTAAAAAAGAAAAAAAAAATAGTAATGAAAATTCTTATAAATTAATGAAAGTGATGAATTGTATGTGAGCGTAGAGTGACAAAGTGTCAACTGACATTTTGTTTGTGGTAACTGCTCACTTGGTCACAGCTTACCAAAGTTGGAACAAACTTTTTTAAAATCGGGTTTTGTAGATCTAATATGAGTCTACATTCAGCAAATGGATTACCTGGTTCTCACCTTAAATTTGCCGAGAGACATAAGAAGTGATGCTGAAACCCCACATATCCCACTTCTTTATTTCAATCCTTGAGGCCACTTTCCTTCAATGATGAATGGCAATTTTCGTGTCGTCAATAATGTATTATGAATCGAAGATGGGGAGAATGATAAAAATGTGTCGGTTTTCATCTGATCACCACCGTTTTAACCAAACCGGCTTTAAAATAATCAAATCACTTAATAAATAATCACTCTACTTCTCATTTCACATACATTTTCATAACTCTATTTCGCAATTCACGTGCATTCAATTAACTTTGGTTTCTTCCATCCCGCACACAAAATCTGCAGTCTGATCTGAGAATATAAAACTGGTCGTAACACCGGCTGTCAGAACATCACTGGGTGTCCATTACTAGCATGAATTTTTAATACCCTGCGCCATGCTGACAGCGCATTTCGTCCACTGTCCCCAGGGACAGGGTTCCTCTGGGTGTGGGACATCTGAAGAGGACTACTTTTGCGCATCCTCCATGCCAGTGCGTCGAATTAACGTTTCAGGGCAGCACAATCGTGAGCAGCGATGACAGCAGCCGAGGGAGCGCACAAAATACCGCAGAGTCGGCGGCTGGACCGGAGCCTACATTACATTACCGTTATTCAGTCTGTCCGCATTGCAATCTGTTGAAAGCCTCTTTTGTTCTGTCTCCCCGCCACGTAAACTAACTTACCCACCCAACATCCCAGAACGCGAGGACATCGCCCCAACACCAAACCTCTCAGATTATAACCTCCCAGATTAAAACGTCCACGTCTGAAGCTAATAAAGTGAGCAACAGTTTTACTGACCCTCTGGACCGCATTTCCACTTTGCCACTAATGCCAGCGGTCCCTTCCCTCATCCCAACAAGCCGCATCCCTAAAAAGCGGAAGCACTATGTAAATCCGGAATATGGCTGTTCGTTAAAATTCAGAGCAGTTCTTACCATTTTGTCAGTACAGAGGTTTCAGAAGCTCCTACACGGAAAATCTTACAATACGACAGTTATGGGGTCGATGTAAGAGATAATGGCGCACATGAGGATGGTCAGTGGTATATATGCAAGTGCAGAGCTCGTGCCGGTGCCTTCTGAACCGCTATTGGTCAATTACCTGTCAGTTTGAAGTTTGAAGCCGTCCGCTGCTTTCTATTGGATGAGAGCCTCTCTCGCTCCAAGGACCGCCTCCCAGACCCCACCCGAATCCCGTCATCCTCCTGCTGTGTTGGAAGCATGGCGCCTCTCATTGTGAGGAAAATGCTGCGTAATTTTCAGCATGGTGGTACCAGACAGGCCCTGTTAGCCCCGCAGAGAGCAGTTTACATGTGCCACCACAGTAAAGACTTATGAATTAAAACTGAATGAACAGAACAGTGCAGAACGAAAGAGATGAGGACAGGGTGCAGTTTGAGAATATAGCACAGTCATAGTCACATTAATTATTTCTTTAGTCTTAGCAGACAGTTGATACCTGAACCAGCCAAAATCAGTACAAAACTATTTATCCTAGACAATCAGTCTTCTCATCTTCCTCCAAATTGGCACTAATTGTTTACCATTACCCAGCATTGATGCTTTCACACTGCAGAGTAAAACAAAATTTCCACCAAGGTTAATATACTAGTAGTAAACTATAATATGATCCTCCAGTTCATGCAAAATGCCAGAAGGAGGCCAGTTTGAAGCCTGTTTCCAGGTACATTCTGTTGGATAAGTTATATTTCTGGTGCATTTTCATTTTGGCTCGGACCACCATAAGTCATGCAGTTTGCCATGTATTCTATGAAAATCTTTTTGTTTACAGGATGGCTGTGAACAGCAGTAGCAATTGATTTTATTTCAAGAATTCAGCTTTTATTGTCAGTCTATCCAAGATAAAAGAGGTCAAGCTGCCCAGTCACACAGACAGCCACAGACGCCCAACCCCCAGCCATCCTCCCAAGATTTAACCGTTGCTAGGAAATGAATAACGGAGTTGCCTGGATACAGCCTGGTATCCACACGGACCGCCTTTATCTGGTAGTCACGTGATCCAGCTTAAATGACAGCATTAACGGGCTGCAGTGCAGCTGCCTCTGTGGGGGGAACGTGAGGCGTCTCGGCCACCTCGTTTTCAAGGTTCCTCACCCTGATGTCCTGGGTCCGTGAAGAAATGCACTTGCTCTTACCTGCAACTGCACGTGTTCTTATAAAACTGATGACTAAAACCAAAAATTGTCGTGTAGAGATGATGGGGTGTGGCCTCTGTGGGGCGAGATGAATGCCATGTGGGTCAGCTCCTTTGTTCACACAGCTCATCAGGGCACGTAGAAGCTCATTCTTTCTGGAGACGGTAATGTTAGTGGATGTGCGTAGCAGCTCCGGTGGTGTCTGTCTTAAAAATTCTTGTAATGGGGAAGATCATAAATTGTTCTTGAGCGGGCCCAGAGAACAGCCCAGCAAACTCTCACACAGTTGTTTGCTTGGTTGTTAACAACAAAGGAAACTCCATGACTACGGTTGTCCCATTGGACAAAATGAGAGAATCTGAGATGCAAAGTAAAGTTTACTGACCGCTGCAGCAGGCCACCAGCAGCCACAATCACAGTGAAATCAGCTCAGGTTTACCTCTGTTTGCTCAGCCATTTTGGAAACAATCAAATGAACAACTAACTAAAAAAGAGCTGTCTTGGTTTACTGTTTTCGTTTTGTAGTTGCTGTTTTTTTTGTAAGTTTTCTCCTCTTTTGTCTTGTTTTCCTTTATGTGTCTTTTCCATATGTTTTCTGCTTCTTTATTCTACACATTTCCATTGTCTTCATGTTGCTTCCTCTTGGTGTTACCTGACCTGCTTCAGTTCCCACTATAAGGAAATTCATTAAATTTTCATTTTTTCTTGTGTGCTTCTGAAGTGAACGTAAAGTGAGTTTCATGTCATACATCTATATAACTTTTGGAAGGATGCACTGACCTGTTTAAATGTTGTTTTGTTTTTGCTTGAAAACATTGTTTTTGTGTGTGTGTTGCTGTTGTCTTCATGCTTCTCTCTCTATTCCCCATTTGCTTAATCTTTGATTGTGTTGGTTGATAATGTGCTATTTCCTTTTCCTGTCCAATCTCCTTTCTCTTTCACTCTTTCCCTTCTGCGTTCATTGCCATTACACCTACATGATACAATACTCGCAGAGCAATTGTCACATTTTAGTAAATGGTTTGACTGCTGACTGAGTGTTTGAACTGAAAATCATCCCAGAAGGCAGCAGCTGAAAGAAAATGCCCCAAAGTCTGAATAATTTCAATCTACTCAGTCATTTTATTTCAGTTTTCCATTATACGCGTGTCACGGAAGAAATCAGGAGTTTACTGGGTTTCACTGATAGCAAAGTGAATCTCTTTGATTTGCAAAACCAAAACATATCACGATAGGAGGCCACTAACCAGGGGTACTGTGAGATTATTCCAGCAAGGTCTTGCTCCACCCATGAAACATCACACCAGTCACATAAAATACACAAAGATCAAAATCTTTCAGTGCGTTAACTCATCGATTAATGTAAATACGACCATCACAAGCTTCTGCCTTCATCTGCATTAAAACAGCCAGCAGCGGGACTCTGCTGTGACAGGTGGAAAATGTGTTTTGTATCGTTGCTGGGTATCATATTCTCTCTGCAGGATGCAATGCAGTCAGTCTGATGCCATGACGGGCCACTCCCATCTCTCCAGCATTCCCATCCTCCCTCGCTCCTCTTGGGGAGCAGCTGCTCAGACCCTCCCTGTCCTACAGCTGCTGGGGTGGAGGAGGAGGAGGAGGAGGAGGAGGAGCAGGAGGGGTGGAGAATGTTCTCTCAAGAGATGCTGGCTGAGTGCCATGATAGCTTCCTGTCCTTCCCTTTCATCCCCTGCAGTTCACTGTGAGTACAGCCGTCACTGAATTACAGTAAATGATGATAGCTCCCACAATGCGGTGGCCGTTCTCACAATAAGCAAAGTTTTGGGTCCGTACTGCTTTGAGGACTGTTGTCAAGGCTAGCAGTAAACATGGAAAGTAGGCCCACTCATTGTGTTCTAAGCGAGCCACTTCTCAAATGCACGATTAAAGAGCAGGGATTCAATGTTGTGAGTGCAGAGGGAACGTTTGCTAAAGCGCACGTCAAAATGTCTCGGTGCGATCGTTATGTTCACATAAAATGCAATTCAGGCAATTTCAGTTCCTCAGACAGGACAGAACCCGAGCTGGGAGACCGGCAGTCGTGCAGCCACGTGATCGGCCCACTCAATGACATCATTGCGGCGAATCTGGGACAAAGAAGAAGGAGGTGGGGGGAGCCGGAGAGCTGGCATGTCGGGTGGATACCATCCCAGGCTCCGGCAGCAGTGTGGGTACCCGGCTCATATCAGCTGTGATGGAGGCGTCTTGTGCACCACAAGCGTTCAGCCATTTTGCATCTGGTGCAATGCAGCAGATGCATCGAGCTCCTGCACTTTTATACAGACTTTTCCTATGCTACACCAAACAGGGCCGTCCTGTAGGCGTACTGATTTGCAATTTGCCACGCCTGAACACTGAATACACGCAGTCTCTGCTCATTCCTGCCCATGCATAATTAATTTGCTTTGTTGAACTCGCCCATGATAAAGTAAAAAATGATCTTCTTATGTCATAAAAAAAATCACAGCTTGGAAAACTATAATGCACCAAGACTCAAACAATAAAAAATAGTCCCACCATAAGGCAGCTATTCTACATATCTTAAAGAGTAACAGTACGATTTGTCTTATTGCACAGCGCATTAAGAGCTGTTTCAAGACCGACAATTTCGCCCAATTTCGAATTCAAAAATACAGATTAATGTGGTTTAAACAGCATCACCAAAATGGTGGCAGTCAAACCTTTTTTTTTCCCTCAGCGCACAGAAGCAAATCCCCTGCCCTGCGTATATAAACCGGATAGCACCGCCCTCCCATTCAGCAGTTGTTGCATCGACCCCGTTGGGTACAACACGCGACGCAAACACAGCGCTTTATAAAGCCTCTTTTCTTCACGCTTTCTCCTTCTCCTCTTCCTCTTTAACGAAATCATGGTAAGTCAGTCTTTCTCGTCTGTGTGCCACAGACAGTTTGGCGGGGCAGAAATGGACGTTTTTCCATGTCGAGACGACCTGAGCAGAAACAGACACGTTTCAGGTTGTTTTCGCAGCCGTAGCTTCATTTTGACCTTGCTTGTGTTTGTATTTAAAGACGAGGCGCCCGGTGTGATGTGGCTGCTGGTGCACAGGTTGGCGCAGCGGTGGCACGACGTGGTTGTCATTGTGTGGGGATGAGAACAATGAATGACTGGCGTTATTCAGGCTGCACTAACAGACAGTCAGGAGGACGCATCTCTTTACACACAGCAAGTGTATTGTTTGGCCTTGTATTAATTAAGCCTTAAAATTAAATTTAATGTGTCAAAACGCTAAAAATCGGACACCTTGCGAATGCCCTGCCCAGTTTGAAGGCAGGGAGGGGCAGGTTGGGTGGGGATGGATGGAGACGTTGGATTGCAGCTATGATTTTTAATTCATAGGATGTGGCAGCAAATATATTTTTAATTTCATACATGATTTTTTTTTGTTTGGAAAACAGCATTGCTTCACAGTGCCTATTTTTAAACAATACGTGAAATCCAAAAGGTTACATTAACAGTCCTGTTCCACTTCATTTCATTCAATAGCAGATCATTTAGGTTTTGAATCACATCCAGGGCTTCGATGTGAAATTGTGAAGTGACACGGCTGTCGTGTGTGTGGGAGGTGGGTGGGGGTTGAATTTGTTCATTTATTTATTTATTTTCCCCGAGCATCCGCTGTGATTGTGCATCCTCACGGCACGAGAGCAAGTGGAATATTCCAGACGGACGTGCACGCGCCCCCCGCGCAAACGCATTTGCATTCCTGCTTGTGCTCGCAAATAAGGGAGAGTGTGGGATGAAAAGACTCGGAGGAAAGACGAGAGCAGCGATGTGCCTCAGCGGGGGCTGCCGTCGGTCATTTCTGTCCCCTGCTGATTGTGGCGCAGGGAGGCGCCTCCTGCTGCAGCGTCAGCCTCACACAGGCTCCCAGTTTCAATATGCGTTCATGTTCCAGTTATTGCAGTAAATTTCATGCAAAAACCCAGTGGTGTCTGTAAATGAATGTGAAATTAAATGAAAAAAGGAAGATAACCTTTTTTCCCCCTTTCCACAGCGTGAGTGTATCTCCATCCACGTCGGCCAGGCTGGTGTCCAGATTGGCAATGCCTGCTGGGAGCTTTACTGCCTGGAACATGGGATCCAGCCGGACGGACAGATGCCCAGTGACAAGACACTGGGAGGAGGAGACGACTCGTTCAACACCTTCTTCAGTGAGACCGGAGCTGGAAAGCACGTCCCCAGAGCTGTTTTTGTGGACCTGGAGCCCACTGTCATCGGTAAGTGTGATTCCATGGAGCTGAACATCAGTTAAGGGAAGTCGAAGTGAGAGGTCTGATAAACGTAAACCACAACTGATGCAATGTCTCTTCTTGTCTCCTCAGATGAGGTGCGCACTGGGACCTACCGCCAGCTGTTCCACCCTGAGCAGCTGATCACCGGCAAGGAGGACGCAGCCAACAACTACGCCCGTGGACACTACACCATCGGCAAGGAGATCATCGACCTGGTTCTGGACAGGATCCGCAAACTGGTGGGTAAATTCAGAGCCGAACAGGTTGACTGAAAGTTTTGTTTCGGAAGATCAAATGAGATGCCATAACGGTTTCTTGTATGTGATCATTGTGTATCCCTCTCTGTCCTCAGGCTGACCAGTGCACTGGTCTTCAGGGCTTCCTGGTTTTCCACAGCTTCGGAGGTGGCACCGGCTCCGGTTTCACCTCCCTGCTGATGGAGCGTCTGTCTGTCGACTACGGCAAGAAGTCCAAGCTGGAGTTCTCCATCTACCCAGCTCCCCAGGTGTCCACCGCTGTGGTGGAGCCCTACAACTCCATCCTGACCACCCACACCACCCTGGAGCACTCTGACTGTGCCTTCATGGTGGACAACGAGGCCATCTACGATATCTGCCGTAGGAACCTCGATATCGAGCGTCCCACTTACACCAACCTGAACAGGTTGATCAGTCAGATCGTGTCCTCCATCACTGCTTCCCTTCGTTTCGATGGTGCCCTCAATGTTGATCTGACAGAGTTCCAGACCAACTTGGTGCCATATCCTCGTATCCACTTCCCTCTGGCCACTTACGCCCCTGTCATCTCTGCTGAGAAGGCTTACCATGAGCAGCTCTCAGTGGCTGAGATCACAAACGCCTGCTTCGAGCCAGCCAATCAGATGGTGAAATGCGACCCTCGCCACGGCAAGTACATGGCTTGTTGCCTGCTGTTCCGTGGTGATGTGGTACCCAAAGATGTAAATGCTGCCATCGCCACCATCAAAACCAAGCGCACCATCCAGTTTGTGGACTGGTGTCCCACTGGTTTCAAGGTTGGCATCAACTACCAGCCACCCACTGTAGTTCCTGGTGGAGACCTGGCCAAGGTCCAGAGGGCTGTGTGCATGCTGAGCAACACCACTGCTATCGCAGAGGCCTGGGCTCGGCTTGACCACAAGTTTGACCTGATGTACGCCAAGCGCGCCTTTGTTCACTGGTATGTGGGTGAGGGTATGGAGGAGGGAGAGTTCTCTGAGGCCAGAGAGGACATGGCAGCTCTGGAGAAGGATTATGAGGAGGTTGGTGTTGACTCCATTGAGGGTGAGGGAGAGGAGGAAGGAGAAGAATATTAAGAGACGTACAGTGAAGGCATTAGTTGAACAGGAAATAACTGCTGTGTGTTCTTAAATGCATTCCAAACAGAAATGTCTGTCAATTATCAGTTTGGCTCTGACCTAAATAAAAACATTCTGTGACATGTGAGTTTGCTTGTCTGTAAGTAATTCAACAGAAATATATATTAAATGCATAATGGTAGAAAATGTTGAAATTCTCAGTTTTAGCTACCCCATGTAATCAGGTTTTAAACTCAACACCAGCTCTTTAAAGAGGTTCTTGTCAAGTTATGCAGCACACCAAGTATAGAGGAACAGTTAAAGCTGGCATATTGAAGCCACGAGTCCTCAACTGCAGTGCTGGCTTTCATGTAGAGTCCCTGATTCATGTAGACTTAATTAAAAAAAAACAACCCAAAATGTGTTATTATCATAAGCATTTTTTAAATTTATTCTAACTCCTCTAAAGAGACGAGAGGACCTTTTTTGGTTGTGTTCGAACAACATACATAACTGTGTATCTAATCAGCACTATTAGTGTAGCTGCGTCATCTATTGGTGTCATTAATCATAATAAACACTACACAACTATTTTGAGCAAAGTTTATTGGAAAAACATACAAATTCAGTTTTATCCAAATTAAAGCACACACTTTTACAACCAGGTTGCTTCAGGTAGGTACAAAAGATCAGAGAATGTCTAAGCTATAAATCCAGGAAAGGTTTTGATTAACAACCCAAATGTCACACACACTCACGAATTTAGTCATTTAGAAAATAAAGTTAAAAAAGGTATAAAAAAAGACCTCCCAGGTGCCTACATCGCAAATCATAAGTTGCTTGGTTTTGTATTTGGTTGAGTGAGGCTGGTGATGGTTCACACTGGCCTGTCCTCCAGCAGAGGGCAGTTGTCCACAGCTCCTCGTCTGTTCAGGAGACTCCAGAACATCGAGGATGCAGAGCAGCTGGGAGTCCTGCTGGGTTGTGGGTCTGCGGACAGAGTCATGTCTTCCTTCAGAGGACGGTAGGACTTGAAGCGCCTGTTGAGCAAAATGCAAAATCCAGGCAGGTTGTTTAAACAACACGTGCTTTATGAATAAGGCTGGTAATGTTCTATATTCTTTTTGTTTTCCACATCCCATGAAAAGAAAACCAACTGTGTGATAGTCTGTCTACCAGCACTCTGAATTCTCTGCCCTCAGCCCCATGCATTCCTGCAGAAGACATCTTAAAACAGGTCTGAAATAATGAATAATATATGTGGTTTTTATTTATTTTTGCCACTTGGGGGCAGCAGAAATAAGCTGTGAAGACAACACTGACATACTGTGTAATTACCTTGTAAGCTGATATGGTGAATCTGTTAACAAACAGGTCAGCAGACTGAATTATTTCATTGTTGATTTGGGTCTTGTCATGGGATTTGTTGTCAAAAAGCCTAATATAGAATATGATTGTGTTTATTTACTAAAAAATATCCACAAGGAAAGTCAGTTCCTACTTGTAAGAATATGCCACTAATCCTATGGCGAGAACCACTACCAGGACACCCATCACCGTGGCGACAGAGCCAGGAGAAGACAGACCTGAACCTGAAACCAAGACCAAAACGTAAGTAAGCAGGATACAGCAGGAATGTACTGTGGACTGTTCCATGGTGGTTACGTTGGGTACCCATGTGGACGTTGACTTTGGCGCTAGCGGCAGCCAGACTGACGTCATTTGCCATCGACACATTGATGCAGTAGACACCAGAGTCATTGAAGAAGTGACGCAGCACCAGCTGGCACTGTTTGGAGGGCTCCACCATGTTGCACGCCGTGTCAATCGGCCTCAAGCACTCTGCATCCAGAATCACACTGCACACCTCTTTAGGAAGGCTGCAGAGAGAAGACGCTCCAGCGAGTCACACATTAAAATGCTTTAAAGGAAATGCTTTAAAGATAAAGTGCACAAGCATTCACCTTCCCTGGCAAGTGACAGTGATATCCAAGACGTTTTTGTCCATTTCAGGTGTCGCCATCACAGCGTTGTCCATTTGTACTATCTCTACTTTCTCAATGCCCTCTGAAAACAAAGAACGACGATCACTGGCAGTCATCTCAAGGATTCCCATGTCTTCATGGATGTAATGAAAGGTAACTCACCAAACACTTCAATGCCAGTGCAGAAGGAGCCATAGCGATATATGACACAGTCATCATCGGAGGGTTTATCATCGGCATCCCTCTTAGCAACTACGACCACTGTAGCCTGGCCTGTCAGCGTCACAGTTCCCTTTGCATCTAATGAGAATAAACAATGAGTTAGTGCACAGAAGTAACATTACTTAATTCACGTCAAAGCAACATTAGGTTACATTTTTCCCTTAAAAATTCAAAATCATTTTGATGGTACGCTGACTTGCAATAAGGAGGAATCCCCAAACACCCGTTCTTGTACTATGTTACTGAGGCGAGCGGGTACGATGTCTCGTGAGATGTACGTAACGCTTCACGACACTACGTAACACAACGCCATCTGTGAGAGCGTTTCATTCTGAAGTCAACTTGTTCGGTTTGTTTTATACAAAGCTGCGCTTTTTTAAAAGATTTACATCACATTTACAATTGAGGAAATCTGCGGATGCAAGCGATCTTTTGGTAAAACTGTACTATAATTATGTACAAGCAACAAATAGAAAATACAAATAGCCATTCTTGCCAGTTGCAATCCTGTTCTGAGCTTCATTGTCAGCTGTCCCGTCACGATTGACGGGGGAGGGAGTTTTGGCCACTGTGGGTGCTTCCTGGGCAGGCTGAGTAGTGGAGGCAGCGGAGGCCTCATCCTCAGTGTTGTCCTCCTCTGTGTCCGAAGGAACCACGTTGACATCCACACCAGGTGCCTTGGTGGAGACCAGTAAGGGGACAGCAGACGCCAGAGCAGGAGCTTTCACTACACACAGAAAGATTTCTGACTTGGGTTTGTGTTTCAGTAAGATGTCTGTATGTGGTACATCAGTACAGAATACTGTGAATATTACTTTTTTTGGGGGGGTGTTAAGGAATAGTTGGACATTTTAGGGAAAATGCTTAAATGCTTTCCTGTTTGAGGTGGTTGAGATTGATATAAACATATGTCTGCTTAATATGAAGCTACAACCAGCAGCTGGTGAGCTTAGCTTTGCATAAAGACTGGAAACAGCCTGGCTCTGTCCAGAGGTATGAAAAAAGCTGTTGCTGCCAGCACCTCTAAAAGTTCCAATTAATCTTGTTCATTTAATCCACATAAAACTTGTTGTATAGTTATAGAGTCCAGCAACTGGGCTGCCATGAGGCCAGTGAGGGTTTCCATGACAACAACGTCAGGAAGTCACTGCAACATTTAATCATTTCTATGCACTGGATTTGAATGGATTAAACAGAAAAGAAATAACTTATTAAGTTCAAAGTTGCTGGAAGGCAGATTTCTTGTTACCTTCTCACAGAGTCAGGCTAGCTGTTTCCTCCTGATTCATGACTGTAGTTTTGTATTTAGCCAACAAAATGGTAACAATCTTTTGATCTAACTCTCTGCAAGAGAGCAAATAGGGCTAAATATATTCACCAAATGCCCAGCTATTCCTTTGACCAAAACAAAGAAACAGCTACAAGTTTCCACCAATGACAGCTCTCCCTCTGTCTTGACAGTTTGTTTGTGGATGCAGGGCAGCACTGTTGTGTGCTGGAACTTCAGCATCTGCTCCTCACCTGTGGTGCCACGGTCAGTGGGGGGACCAGGGGCCTTGGTTGGGGTATCGACGGGTGGGTCACAGGCCTTATCGGGGATTACCGCCTGGATCACCACCTGAGGCTTGAACGAGCCAGAGCTGATGTAGGTGTGAGTGACAGTCAGTTCTCTAGATATGAGGGCTCCACTTTCATCCCCAAAGTCCCAGTTGAAGGTGATGTCGGCGTTGCTGAGGTACTCGCTGGGGTCGTGGAGTGTGATGGTGAAGGCGATCGCCCTGTTCTGGATGAAGCGCATGTCTCCGGCCACGATGTCGTTCACTTGGTCCAGGGACACAGCGAAAGGGATTTGATCTAAGAAGAACATCAAACAACGATGTCAACAAAAAAACAGGTGAAGGAAATTCATAGGAAGTTTATAGTACAATAATAAGTGCTCATATGAAGTATTGACAGATAGATAGATAGATAGATAGATAGATAGATAGATAGATAGATAGATAGATAGATAGATAGATAGATAGACTTTATTGATCCCAGGCTGGGAAATTGCAGTGCAGCAGCAGCAATACACACAACAAGCTAAACAAAAGTTAAAAATAGCAGAATAAAAAGTGGCATATATAAATATATATACAAGGCAATATATAAAAAGTATATATACAACAGTAAACAGTGTAATATAGTGCAAAATTGGCAGGGTTTGTTTTTGCTATTTTAGAGAGATTTATTATTATATAGATCTAAATGATTGTTTCATGATTATTAATGCAGCACAGACAGTTTCTACCGACATGAATCTTCCTTTCATTGTTTTGCGTGTCTCATATTGTGTGAGTCTGTGCTGCTTCTTTCAATTAGGGTCTGAGAGGTCCAGTGTTCACATGTCCAGTGTTGTGTTTTTATGCCTTAAGTAGTCTTTTAGTATTTTTACAGTAATGTTTGTTGTTAAATATACCAATCAATAAGTAAATTTGCAGTTTGTAATATGCTGAGGACAATGATTAAACTAGTGCTGAACTAGTTCTTTACTTTTTCTCTCTCTCTTTTAGTCTGCATGGCATCAGACAGTAGAACTACAGTAAAATGTGTCAAAGTTATCAAGCTTAATTCTTTACGCTTTGCCTATGCTTTTTGGTTTAGTTTAGTTATTGTGCAGTACTGGGAGGGGAGGGTCCTACAGCTTTGTCCAAGTCAGGTAAAGGGTACAAAGAAAATATTATTATATTCCATATCTCACCAGTGATGGAGAACTGGGTGGAGGCGTACCCCAGAGGAATGAACTTCTCTTTGCTCCGATAGTGGTAGATAACAATGTCCATGGTGTAGGAGCCCAGCGGGATGTCATCTGTACCGATGGTCAGGGAGGAGGAGGAGCCGTCTGCCACCTGCCAGTACTGACCTGCCAAATGAGCATCCAGAGCCTGCTGAGCACACACCTGACACACTGCTGCCTCTTCGCTACAGGTATCCACAAACCATTTTCTAATATTATCAGCTTAAATAACAAAACTTTGCACAATGCATTTGGAGCCTGGGCTTACTGTCTTGAAAAGAAGATAAATACCAACTTGTAAAATGACGGATAGAGAACATGTGCTAATTCAATTAAAGTTCTTAACATGACACACTGTGGATAATATCACTGAATCCTATGAATCCCAAAACTACACTGATTTAAGGATTTTTCTGTGAGTGTAGAGTAAATAAAGTGACATAATCTGATCATATGATAAGGCTCATTCATAATCCATCACGGGTCATATTCCAGGTCATGGTTTGTGTAACGACAAACTCTGTGACCCTCGCAGTAGACATAATCTAGAGGGATTTGATAAGTGACGACAGCTCCACTCACCCCAGGTCTTCCAGACAAACACATAGTTTGGCTTCTTGTCCTTCTTAAATGGTGTCCCATCAGGGAAAACAGCCTCCCAGTCTGTGTTCTGAGTTGGATATACTGGCTCAGCCTCGTGGTGCTTTGTTCCTGCAGCAGGAGAAAAGAGTGTTGAGACTGTCAGAGTCTGTGACAAAGACATTTAAACAAGGCAGCTGTCTACAGCAGCTGCTTGAGGCTGCACAGCACAGAGCATCATGCTAATGCCACGATGCTAACATGCTCACAATGACGATGCAAACATACAGATTTTTAACTAAAGTGGTGAACTGAATGACAGGCATTGCCACCCCAACCATTCTGCTACGGTGGCTAAAAATACAGTAAATAGTGTGTTGTGCAGGGTGTGTGTGTGTGCACGCTGTGTGCTACCATTGATCGTGCAGTCTTCGGCCCAAACAACATCTCCATTAGGCTGAACCTTCTGAATGTGTGGGAACTCCAAGTCGATGGTGAAGGTAACTTTGGCTCCAGTCAGAGTCGGCGAATCATTCCCGACATTGAAGGTCACTCTTCCACCTGGATGAAGAGGACGGGAAAACCATGAGCAATCGACACAAAAGCTATCAGAAGAATAAAGTAATAAGGCACCCTGATCTGGCCTGGTCAACAATACTTCAGCAGGTGAGCACCTTTCCAGGAGTCTTTGAACCGTGGGTCTCCATCTTTCCAGATCGGGTACATCTTAGTGTTCCATGATGGGTAGCGAATGAAACGGTTTTTTGGCTCTGAAATATCAATCATAAATATATCATATTAATATATTATAGTGAGAACATGAGTGCCACACACTTTTTAAAAACCTTTTATGGGTTTCAAATTCCCCTAAGGTTTCTTAATAACTTCCAAAGCTTCCCTTGGAAGAACTATGTAATTTAACACTAATTATATGGAAAAAATGGCTTTAATAGACTTGAAATCAATTCCAGTTGAGTATAAATCTAGAGACACTTTTAGTCATTGCACAGCAAGTTTCCTGGGTGTGCAAGAAAGACAATTCAACATATATGCACAGTATAGATTTCAGTAAATAAAACACTTACTTTAAACTGACTTTGACTTCAAATTAAACTTTAAGGACATTCCTGCAGAGCAGCAAGGTGTGGCAGCTTCATCAGTAACTGATGTTAAATGGGCCTATGATGTCATCTCATATCGCTGACTGAATTTAAACGACTCCAATCGCATTGTGATGGACTTTGTGACATCAGAAAATACAGAAGTGCTGTCAGATAAATCAGTACAATATCTTATTGTGATGAAACTGGTGATTTATGCCCCTACTGCCAGTTTAACTCTCTTGTCCCTCCAATCCCTCTCATGTGATGCTCAGCTTATCACAGATTAACAAAGTCACAGGGCTGAATTTGGATTACACACAACGGCAGACAGCAAAGCTTATGAGTTGAATCAGACTTTTCAACGTGTTTACGAATTCAGCCTGTATTTGTTCAGAGTAATCACAAAAATCACAAAAAAAGTGAATTGTAAAATGAAAGATTCTGGCAAGCAGGTAGGAAAATGACTCGCTGTGCTCGTCTTGAAATGCATTTCTCTGCCAGATGTTTTCACCTGTCTGTATTTCCCGCAACGCTAAAGGATAGTTTCATTTGTTTTTGATTGTCTATCATTCTACATATGAACACATACATATGAATACATGTGAGTAACGTTTAAAGACAGACTTGAAAGAGATGTGAACACGTCCTTGAGCTTAAGAATTACAGGATTAAGACAAACAGTCAGTGCTTTGCTTGACGAAGGTCACATTCTGAGTCGTCTACATTCATGCATGGATGAGTAAAGAGTTTGGGGGAGGAAAAAAACAGGACCCTGGAACTTGAACTACACTCAGATCTTACAGACCGAAACATTTGTAGTATTACAATAGATTTATGTTTATTTTGATTTAATAAGACTAGACTGTCTGAATTCAAATTTCTGACCTTTTTGGGGTTTGGTACTTTACTGACTCATACAGGTAGCCTCACTAAAACAGAGCTGCAATTAAAAATACTACAGTGTGCAAATATCACAATGTGAAATTAATAAGTAAATTAACTAAACTAACCCAAGTGCAATACTGAAGCACAAACTTGAGGAACTTTCCACAGGTATTTCCATTGCATTTATTTGACAGCTTTTGTCACAACTTATGTTACACTACTACTTCACCAATGCAGATCAAACAACCTAACAGGATGCAAAAATTTATCGATCTTGACAAACTCCAACAGTAATTTGCTACTCACACATCAGTATTAATAATAATAAGTAATAATAATATTACTGCAATTACATCAGCCATTTTCCTTTTTATTTTTATATGTTACCTTTATTTCTCTTGCATCTGTGACATGTTGAGTGAATGACTTTTCCTTGTAAAAATATAATTTTATATTACAGTACAGCTATTTTTATTAAATGATCTAAATACTTCCTCCACCACTGTGGGAAGGAACAGCGTCACTGATTATAGGTGTTCTAGCTCTTTAAACCTGCAAAACTTTCTGTTTCAATGCCAAAATAAAACAAATTTTCTGTACTTACTTGCCACAGTGTGTGAAGCTACAGCCAGCAAGACCAACAGCACAACAGATGTCCGCATTGTCAGTGCGCCTCCTCTTTCCAAAAAAAAATCCCTTTAGTGAGCACCAAGCAACAGAAAACAGACTTTATAAACTCTATGCTTGACATCATGTAACGCCTCCTTCCTCATGAACCCCTGCAAAAAGACCCTCCTCCAATCAGATTTAGGGGCAACTGGGCTGATTATGATTTGTGTATTTACAGTAAAATCACGTCTTGGGGATTATTGACATGCAGACAACAGAGAAAGCAGCACATAATCACATAAGAAATGCAAAATGCCACGTCCTTTTTTTTTTGCCTGGCAACAGACGGGATCACGAGACAGGCTCGAGCGTGCGTAAATCAAACAAAAAGTATAACTTTTAAATAAACGTCCTGCAGAGGTGGAACTTATTAAGCTGTGCTCAGTGATAAACATATAAATATAACCAGTGAGGGAATGTACAAGTGCATGAAGTACAGTATTTTATTTTATGCTACTTTAATCCTCCGCTGCACTACATCAGCGAGGGGAAAATAATGTACAGTTTATATGTTACACATGTACTGAAGAATAATTTACATGGAAAATGAATGACAAACTTGTAAAATATGATGCACAGTTACACATTAAATTACCAGCAGTGCATAGAAAGTACTTAAAATTAATTTTGATATTGATATTGATACATCAAAATTATAAATAATGATGTTTAACAATACAATGCTAATTTAAAATTTTGAATGCAGGAATGGTACATGGAACATTAAGTATTCTGACATTGTGCTATTGGCAATTTTACTTATATTACTAGTAATAACACTTCTTACAGCACAGAACATATTACACTGCATGATCATGTATGCTTGAAGAGGTGTTGTATCAGCAGTAAAATGAATCATTTACAATGACGGCAGCCTCGTGCAGTTATTCTTTTCTTATGCTGGTTGGTGATATTGCGAGGCCTTGGTCAGCGTGATAAAAACTGTAAATTTAAGGAAATAATCATTAATTAGACCGATTAAAGCTCAGGATCATGCTTAGATCATGGGAGTACATTATCATGATTTTTTGGGGCTTTGGGTGCCAATTCCACAAAGCATGTGCTTTCAAACACAATATGAATAGTCACCTAAATCTCTGCTAAAATCACCTGACCCAGTTTTGGCTGCCCGTCTAATTATTCCTAATTATGTGCGGATTTACTCTGAAATTCATGTTGCCACTGTTGATGATAGAAAACTATGCAGAAAACTCTAATAGAAATGCTTTATAGTCATCTGCAATATTAGCGTAAGATGTACTGTGCTTAAATGTGAAGCTGTGATAAAATATAATGTCTGAAATATTAAAGTGTGGCAGGAAGTTGATCATTTCTGTGTCATTAAACAGCAGGTCACACCGTCTGCCTAACAGAGGCTGTGCTGGCAGAACAAAAAATGAGAGGAATGCAGCGTTAATGAGGATTATTAAAGCACTTGTGACTCCCTAAATTCATCCGGCTTTGTCTTTCTACCCCTTAGGACTAAAAAGTAACCCTGTTGAAAGATTTTTTGTCTCCATATCATATGCCAAGCTGTGACATTGTTTTAAACCTCTTTTTAAACAATGTCAGCATTCACAGCAAATCCTTTTTAAAAACCTGCTTCATCTGTCAGTGCTACTATGAACCCTTTAACTCCTTTCAGGCCTCAACATGAATGCACAGAGCCGCAGCAGGAAAGTAATGCAAGCGTACTGTAAAACAGCAGCATAGTGGGGCGGCGCCGCCATTTTGGTGGATATTAGCGGTTATTATTGGTCAGTATGAGCGCTCATCTGTCAATCGTTTATCATTAGGAAAACCGTATGCACGAAACACAAACAGGTAAACCAGGTAAACAGAAGTTCTCATGAAAGATAAATATATATAACAAAACTTACGTTGATGGTGGGGTTACTTATGCTAACTAAATGCTAACAAAACGTAAACAAATCACGCTTAGCTCATTTACTAGTTTATAGCTAAATGAAACACACACTGCTAGCTTACCTTTGTCTCTGACCACTAGCTTAAGCCACTAGCTTTAACCAAAACTATTATATTTTGGTTAAACATAATGCAAATGTTTCAGCTTTATACCAGACTACGTGCGTTCACTTATCTCTTAGTGTGTATTTTTACATACATACATATTCGCCCCCCTTTTTATAGGCGAAATTTGACTGATGGTTGACTTTCAATAAAAAATATTTAAAAAAAAAAAACTATTTCCGGGTAAAGACAGTTACACATTTTGTAGTCACACTGACATAAATCTATGTTTTTGCCAAAATATTTTACCAAGGCTTGTTTTATTTTAGGCTAAAACGGCAGATTTTAGTTACTCACATTTCTGAAGACCTGAGGTCAGTCGTCAGGGAGGCCTTGGCGGCCATGTTGGTTTAGACTGATTGTTATGGCGGGATCTCAGACATTTTGTACTGACACTATTTACAGAAAAAACCATCAAAGCTCAAAAAATTAAAAATAAATACTATAGAAATAATACATAGAATACATAGTAAGGATTAAACATGAGACAGTACAGTGAACAGCACGAGCATACAACTGGCAAAACTAGTGGTGGCACATACACAAAAAGACAATAGTGATATACAAAATAAAGAGCTGGGGGTATAGTATGAATATAGTTTATACGCTACAGTATAGACAACATAAATATGTATACCTGCATGATACGGGTGTGTACAGTAGTTTGGCAGTAGTAAGTAACCTGTAAAAAAACATCTTTCTCCATTGATTTGGCAGCTTTACTTGTTTCAATGTTTGACAAACCGCTGTTTGTTCACACGCCTGCAGTTTGTCAGTCGTTCCAGCAGGTGACGCTGTGAAATAACAGCGTTAAGGTGGAAGTCTTCAGAGGTAAAGCCGCTCCAGTTTGATTGGAGGAAGTAATACATCAACAAAGAAAGATGGCTGAAGTGATAGAGCTGCAGAAACTGAAGGTTGGTGAAGTCTTAAGTATTTATATTTTGTTCACATCGGCTTAATGTATTGGTAAGCATTGTGTTGTAGCCGTTTTTAGTTACAGTAACAGAGAGTGGGTTTACGGATAACTGAAATGTTTGAAGAGCAAAATGTTTCCACCGGGTGCGAAGGCTAATAACAGGCGTGTGTTCACGTTGTACGTTCAGCTGCGATGCTAACCTAGCCGACTGTAAAGAGTCGGTTTAACTCCGGACGTTAGATTAACAGACAGTTGGAAATATATTTAGATGACCACAAAAAATGGATCTAAATTGCAACTGTAACTGCCGTTGAAAGCAGCCCAGCCATCAGTGAAGCTAACGTCACTGGTAACCGAGACTCCGTGACCTCCATCGGTCTTATGACTTAATTTAGCATCGAAACCAACGTCTATTGCTTCATTCATAATCGGAGTGGAAAACCGTACGTGCTCGACTGTTAAACCATGTATGCGAAGTTATGAAGCTTGATCGCGAGTTGATCAAAACGTGTCAGTATGTACTGATACGTTTTATAGGCCTAACGAATAATGGAAATCAAAGCCGCATGAAGTAACTACGAGCCGAGTTGCAACTCTTCGTCAACGTGGCGACATTGCTTTCCAGAAACTGTGTGCCAGTTTGTTTTTGTTTTGGACTGGTTTGTACTACAGAAATTGTGCCCGGTAAAAATTATTGCAAGGTTGGTAAGTGACGCCTGTTGCATTAAAACTACCATTTGCGTTTCTCTTGTTGTCTTAGCTTGCTGAACTGAGGCAGGAGTGTGAGGCCCGAGGTCTGGACACTAAAGGAAACAAAGGAGAACTCATTGCCCGACTGCAAGCCTATCTGGAGGAGCACGGTGAGGCAAAAATACCCTTCATATTGACTCACTTTTTACATAGTGTGAAAATGTGGGTATGTGGACTGTAATCAGAGACAGAAATGGGACAATAATTCTTGCTGCGGTCACACGTGGACCGAATTGTTTCCAAATACAAATCTGATATGAGAGACTTGTAGTTCAAGAATTATGATGAGATTTTTCTTTGTCTTTCATTGTGATGAAATCACTGATCCCTCCCTTACTTTCTGGTCCTGGGAAATTTCTTCATGTCATATTCCAAACAACAGAAGAAGATGTGGACGTAGATGATGTGCTGGCAGAGGATGCAGAGGTAATGTGATTGTCCACGTCCTCTCTGAGACCTGACTAGAACGTTTTGTGAGGTAGTCATGTACGTGTCCATTTTCCTTTCAGGACTTCACTAAAGTTGAGAGTGCAGACGATGTAAAAGTCGACAAGGATTCAGAGTCTGCTGCCAACGAGTAAGTTTGCAGCTACGCGGTTTGCACATGCAGCTAATGTGGTGTCTCCTGTTCAGAAATAAGGACTTCCAGAAGTACTGAGTTGAAAGCGTCTCCGTTAATGTTGTGTTCATCTAACCATGGTTGGACCCACACTGATGAACACGGGTTGCAGACGGTTCATTGTCACCACTGAAGTTTAGTCAGTCTTTGCTCAGTCCTCTTCTTAATGTTTTTGTTTCAGACCCATTGAAAAGAAGGTGGTGAAAATAACTCCTCCATCTTCTGCCAGTGAAGTACGTATGACATGTTTGCATGCATTTATAATTTAATTGAAAGCCTTTAGTTTGTATATTTTAATACAGAGATCACTGTCACACGTGGGAGAGATTTCTTTAGCTTCTATACACTGTAGCTCGTCCAGCAGCTTGTGTTCTGATTTAAAATTTCACCTTTTGTCGAGCAGAGACTACAGAAGAGAGCTGAACGTTTCAACTTGCCCGCGTCAGCTGATAGCAAAAAGGCCATGCGTGCAGCAAGGTAAGACTTTACACCCCCTTTATTACAGTTTGGATTTTAGTTTTGGCTGTCGTGTGTGTGAGTAACGACGCCATCGTACTGGTCAGCGTTAGTCCTCAGATTAGCTAAAGTTACTTACATCTGAAGACGTAGTAAACGTAGACGAGTTGTAAAATCAAACGGAAGTAAATGTTCACCGCTGTTGACAGACTGACTCGCCAAAAGCTGATTGAAAGTGAGGACTAAAATGAAAACACTCTGAAAATACTGTTCAAATGGACATGAATTTGATTTATACTTTGAACAAATGTCCCAGTGCACTGCCATGTTGTTAATTACGCTCCTTCTCTTCAGGTTTGGCATACCAGTGGAAGCTTCCAGTCCCTCCCCAGGTGTGCTGTCACTCTTACTGAGGTCTTTCACACCTCACCTGTCCGGTCTAATTGAAAGGTTACACACTGACCGCAAACAAAGTGTGGTGTGTTTGGGCTGCTGTGGAAGCTGTCAGCCAAACCCTGGTGCAGACCAGACCTTAGCATGATTTCAAAAGCTGTTCTAATAACCGATCAATGATGGTCAGATCTGTTCAGGAAGCCATTTTGTAATGTATTTGTATGAGCCATATGAATATATTTTGCTAACCCTGGTAATACATATGGACATCAGTGCAAGTATTTAGTCTGTAGTAATAGATAGTAACAGATAATATTAAATGTCTCACTGTTTTCTGACCTCACAATTCTATGTGTCCGTCTCTTGAACAGGCGTCGTTGCGAACAGTAAAGCTGCTGTAAGTGTTGCCAACAGACACATTTCTTATTTTCTCCCGTTAACGAGACGAAGGTAACGGGAACGTTTTTTTGTATCTCATGAAGGTGAACATCGATCAGCTGAAGAAGAGAGCAGAAAGATTCGGCATGAACGTCTCATCTGTTTCACAAAAGGTGACTACGGGCACGAGCGCATTTTTCCTCCAGGTTTTTAGGCTTAGATCGTTTTTCTGCCCTCGTGGATTCTTCATTTAGCATTTAAACGATTTGTTTCACAGATTGAAGAGAACGAAAAGCTGAAACGGAGGAAGGAGAGGTTTGGGGTCTTAACAAGTGCAGGTTCAGCCGGTGCAGCTGACGTCGAGGTCTGTTTTCTTTTCTGCATATTTGTTGTTGTTTGGCTTGGCTGATGGTCAGTTTTGTTTCATTAATTTATTTAAACTTTCTGTCTTTCTGCAGGCAAAGAAAATGAAGCGAGCTGAAAGATTTGGAATTGCTTGAATGATGTTTTAGTTTGTTTTTTTGTTTGTTTTTTTTTTTTTTTGGTAAAGCTTTTTCATGACTGCACAAGAGACTCCTGAAGACAACAAATATTTGATAATAGGATTCTTGTAAATCAAAAGTATAATTAAAAACACAGATAAAAAGGTGAGTTACAGACAGAGTCAGTCAGTGGATAATCTGGCCATCAGAAATGATCCCAGTCCATTTGAACGACTCCCTTATTTGTGTTTCGTGTTGTTTAGTTGTACTTTTGGTGTGTCGAGAGCCTGTTATTTTCTTTTATGGGATCCCATTGATGCACTGCTTCAGTTATTAATCCGTTTTATAACATTTTGTGGTTTAAAATAAATAGTTTTCAGGTTTTTGATATCTGCTTTGTGTGATTCTTGTTTCAATGTTTGTAAATCTTTATTTTACCCACTTGGAGCTGATGATCATCCACCTGTGTCATTTTGTCCTGCAGCAATCTGACGTAGTATTTAATCTATGAAGAACACACACTGTGAGGGTCTTCGGTCCTAAGTCTTGAGAATCCCTGCAGAAATGTAAAAAAAATCATTTTCATTTTCTTCTGACACACAAACAGCAATATGAAACCTGTTTGCTCTGTGGGACACAAAGGGAGCTCAGCGTCACAGAGATGAAGCCTTGAGATTTCACTCTGGAGTCACAAAACTTCTCTCTGAAGACCTGACTCAGATTTGGCTGCTGTCAGGCTGATGTATCATATTGCTGGTGTTATGGTAAAAACAACATTATTTTTATATCATCTAACTTAAAGAGAAAAGACATATTTGTCATTAAGGGCATTAAGTCCCCTGCATTTTGTTCACTTATTTACAAAAAACCCGTGTGACACCGACGCCATCCTCTGGTCAAACCAGTTGGGTGGAGACGTCCTGTTCAGCCACGGTTCTATCAGCACGGGTGGTGCAGCTCCATCCAGTTTGATCAGTTTCCTTATTTTACTGTCCAGCCCCGACACGAGTGCACCACACGTTGTCATGTATGGTGCCTACAAACAGCAACATCCAAACCCTGTCTGGAGGTTTACTTAACATCTTAAAGTGCTTTCGCCATCAGCGTGATCCTGCTCCTCCTGTCGTTTCGGTCACTTGGGGGCGGTGGTGCTCGACAAAGGCTGCAGTGGCAAACTACTTGAACCTGTTGCACCTGCAGCCTGCAGTCTGAGTACGAAATGACTTTTACAGCTGCAGGAGTTTTGGGGACAGCATTTTCAGATGCCACATTCACATACTTAAGGTGTGATGTGTGTTTTACTCAAGATCCTGGTGAGAAGAAGCGAGGCCTCACCCCAGTCTGGTTTAAAATAGAGTGTCATAATCACTTTGGCCTGAGGGAGGGATTGGGTGGTGTCTCCTGCTGGCAGACAGGTGGTGTTTAAAAATAATAAGTTCTGCTGGTCCTACACTGGATTTCTTCTGGATGAGTGGCCTCATATTAAAGTCGTGGAATAATTGCATCCCACTTGCCCGCGTGACAAAAACACAACACATTCACGGGTGTTGTAAAAGTTTTATTGAATTTCTGATTTTGACCAGGTTTGGCTAGTGGCTACTCAAATGCATTCTGACTACAACAGACAAAACAAAATGGCTTCTACTTGACACTGACCTACATGAATACTATTTATTGCACTTAGCACTGAGTTCACCTGCCAAATCGTCCCTTTCAGTACTGATTAATGCTTTGTTTGGTTCAGAATAAACTCTAATAAACTCTCTGCCAAAAATGTATTCCAAATGTGAGATCATCAGAGGTTTGCTTTAAACTCTTGACTGCTTGGAGAATTTCCACTTTGGCATGAAAATAACGCACAACAGGCCATCTGTGTGTTAATTTGCACAACTTAAAATCCATATGATGATGGGTAAAAGAAGGGGGGTCTTAAACAGCACCCATGGAGAGTGCTCTTCTCATGGTAAGACATGGAGTTAAGAATCAGTGTGTAGCTTTTCCTCCATCTTACAATCACCTGGTAACCCTACAGCTGTGGGATATAAATACATTTACGGTTGCACATCTCCTCTGACAAAACCCTACGACAGAATACTCTGAATGCTGAAAAGATCTGCACTTCAAAATGGTACAAAAAAAGAGAAACAAAACACAGACACAGACACAAACACGCAAAGTGCCCTCATGCGTGCAGAAGTTGCACTCATGAGTGGCCCTAAAGGCCCTGACTGTGATGCGGTGGAGCAGCGTGGACGGTCCTCCACTCTGAGACGCACGCTGCGCCCACAGGCGAGGCCATCACCTGAACCTCCGCCTGCTACCAATGTTGCACTGATATAAATACGCAGCTTGAGCAACCTTTCTACAACACATCGGCGATTGTTATAAACAAGATAAATCCCAGACTTTGTTTGCCTCTCCAACACAATTTCCATCCCAAACCAGCGGGGCGCCAAACAGCAGGGACGTACCATAGCAGCACTCATAAGCTTCCCGTTTCCCTCCTCTATGCGCTTTACCAGCCTCCGAACCAAAGCAGCAGAGTGACAACAGATGCATGTAGTGAACACGGAGACATGTCACAGTGTGGCGCACCGCAGTCTCACATGCGCAACCGGCAGGACGCAGTTAGCTCCGATGCTAAGAGCAACAGGATGACAGCGGTAACTTGTCCTCCCAGTAGCGCTGAGCTACACTTTTTCGCGGAATTTTCTTGACACGCACACATTTCACACTTCATGAACCGCCCTCAGTGCAGACAGTTTCACCGCCGATCCTTCACGCACGTGCGGCACTTCGTCTCCGCGCGAAGAAAAGTTTTAAGGCGCAGCGGGGGGGGGGGTATTCAAGCTGCATATGTCGTCAACATCCAATCACAAATTACAAACAAACACGCGTTGTGACAAAACATCCTTATCGTCTACCGTACCGAGTCTAACCTGCCCGGCTGGGCGTTGTGACAGCCAGCCGGTGTGTTGGCGCGCTGCTCGTGACGCACTGTGACGATGCCGAACTGACACGTGCCAACATGCTCAACCCATCCAGCCCTCGACTTCTTTCTTTCTATTTTTTTTATTTTATTTTATTTTTTTAAACACACACAAGACGTCATCGTCTTCAGGTGTACTGAATCGTTTCTGTCACTCAGTTTGCAACACCTCAGGAAGGAGACTGAGTTTCACGGAGCCTCACGCAGTCACGCCTACAAAAAAAGGAAAAGAAAAGAAGAAAGAAAAAGAAAAACCCCTCAGAGGAGCTGCGGCCGTCCGCACGAGGCTTCTTTTCCCTCCTCAGACGATCTCCGGTCCTCCCCGAGAAGGGCGGTGTGTGGGGGGGCAGGTGATCCCGCTCCGACACCGCACGTGACCTGCAGCAAAACATTTCGTCACTGTAACGGACGCCTTTCACCGTATGGCTGTTTTCAGGCAGTTCTCACATCGTGCTCGTTACCTGAGGAGGTGGACAACGTCTCATGACAAAATGTGCACGAAGAGAATGGCCAGGCCGATGTTGAGCAGGATGACCATGCAGATCATTATGGTGTTTGGACCCTTGAAAAGAAAGGATCACGTGAGATGAATTAACGGAAACTTGTGAACATTTCGTTCTTGTTCTGCCTTATGGGAAATACACTTATTCTCTTTTTCTGCTTGCTCGATTCAGGAAGTGAAATAGAGTTTTAAATGTTTGGGAGGGGGGGCGTACAAAACATTTTAGGTCAAGTGGGTAAAAGTTCAAGTCCAGATGCAAGTCTTTCTTGACTTTGCCAGTCGAGTTCAAAGTAATCACATCTGAGTTTAAGCCCACACCTCTGCCACTGAACAGGACGAGACTTATCAACACAAAGATTTTCTCTGTTTCCAGTCTTTAAGCTACGCCGACGTACTGATCCTATCATCTAACTCTCGGCTAGAAAGTAAATAAGCATATTTCCCAAAATGTCAGTTTATTACTGTAATAATTTTTAAAAGCAAACTTTGACTTTATCCCTTGAATACATTGGTTAAACTGTGAACAGTGCAATCAATAATGAAAGGCTTATAAATCCAACAGGCAACATGTAGTGCATGTCATGTAAAGAGACTTCTGCAAAAAGCCTTCACTTTCAGCGCCTTCGCCAGAAAGTTGTAACCGTCGAAATGAATAAAGCGTCACGACTGAAACTGACCTCAAAGAGTGCGTCCTCAGAACGCAGCACGCAACGTAGAAACAGTACAAGTACAGGGTGACTCTGACGTTCATGGCTTTAGATGCCCAGACTTAGTCTACTCTACTCTGCACGCTGCTCACATGCCTAAACATAATACCTAAATATCATACATTAGATTGTCTTACCTCCAGCTCCAAAGACTCTGCAGCCACCTCACTCCTTTGGCACAACACTATGGCTTTCATTTTGCCTTCAGCTTTGGGATCCACCTTCTGGGCTGGTTTAGCAACAATGGCTTTGGCTTCCACTTGCTTTGGTACTGTTTTAGGCTCCAGCTTGGGTGCAGGTTTTGGGGACGGAGCCGGGCTGGGTTGCCGTTTTGGTAATGGCTTTGTCTCTGCTTTGCTGGAAGGCCTGCTCACCTCCCTGGACTCTACTTTGTTCTCAGAGACAGCCAGCGCTCGTTCGTGGACTGATGGAGCTCTTTCACTTTTGACCTTGGTGGGATTGGGCTCAGGGGTGACAGCTTTGGAAGGCACTTTGGAGGTGGGACGCGGTGCTTCTTCTTCTTCATCTGGAACGATGAGGCTATTTCTTACAGGGGCAGCAGCGGCAGGGATGACGTCTGGCGCTTTAGCCTCGGAGTCAAACTTCTGCAGGGGCTTGATCTCCAGGTCAGAGCCCTGCTCGATCTTGTTGCTCTGACGGCTGGGGGTGCGAGAGGGGCCACGACTGCTGAAGGCCCCTCCATCCTCGGCTGTAGACACAGTTGGAGCAGAAACAGAGGTCGAAGGGGTAGTGGGGCGACTGTTAGGCTTGCTGTTGGGTTTACTGCCACCTTTACTACCAGCACCTTTAATGGTTTTGTCTTCATTCCAGCTTCCTGGACTGAGGAGTTTGGGGTCTTCCTTGCTCATGATGCCTGGGCTGGGGGAGGGGGTGCGGCCTGGGGATGAACCAGGCATGAGGCTGTCCAGTTCATTCATGAGTGGGCTTTCGGGTGGTGTGGGCAGGGGCTCCTCCTCAGCCAGCAGCGGCTCATGCATGACAGTGTCTGTGTTCTCACTGCCCTCCACGACCTCCTGTAACACTCTCTTCTTCAGGTACTCAGGACCTGTGTGAGACCAATCCAACATCATCATCATCATCATCATCATCATCACCACCACCACAGAGGGTCATTCCCACAGTCTCAACACATTAAGCATTTTGGGACCTGAATGAAGCTCTATAGCACAGAGACATATCAGATAATGCTTATTAGTATTAATGAAATTAGCTTTACTTATTTATTAAGTTTATTACTTAATTTACTTTCTTATTAAAGTGTTGTTTTCCCATTACACATATACCAGATGGTGCACGCACTGATGCTGTATGTCTGTGTTGTTGATTCTCTCAGCCAGACCTCATCCGTTTGAAGTCTGGATGACAGAGTCTGGACCAGCTCAGAAAGCTGGATGACTTCCTGTTTGTGTTTGATTCCTTTCAGCTCTCTGGCGACAGCAGAAGAAGAAGAAAAGGCAAGAGGCTCCTAAGTGGCTGTGCTGTGCTTTGTGTGAATTTGTATGTGTGTCCCGCCAGACTTGCAATGAAACTGATACGATCCCTTCGGCCCAATAAGATGTTCCTTTTTTTAGACTTTCAAATGCTACTACCCTTGTGGGGAGCCTCAGCCAAGGACCCACGAGCTCAAACTGGAGTTATGCACAGGGACTCATTATAAACTAGATGAGTGGTTAGCATTTCTCGCTTTATATCTGCCGTCTCCTTCTAAAAATGCCATTTGCATGTGCTATTTGTATTGATGTCACAAATACAAAGCAAGTGAGAGGATTTTGACTGTGGTGTGTATCGTGTGGTACATTCGTTCCACCGGAAAAGATTCTAAATATGAGCCTTCAACCATAAGAGAAAACTCATTCATGACATCCTGTTTTAGGTGAAGGTAAGTGCTTGAATACATCTAAATCATCAAGTCTTTCACACAGTTGCCTCCACGCTGTATTGTCATTTTCCACAGAGGCAACACTGTGCTACTGGCCCCAAAATTATTGCATGTTGTTACCCGTTTTGCAGGTTTCGTCTCAGATGAGAAAGCCACTGACCTGGTTGGTAGAAGGAAGGGGAAAGCTCTTTGGCCACCAGTCGGGCGATGCTGGACTCGCTGTTGGCAGCCTGAGCAGCCTGTTCAGCTGCCTCCGCTTTGGCTTTTGAATGGGTCGTCCTGCAGGAGACAGATGCTCACAAATTAATGCTACCGCAGCAATCATCCAGATGTTTTATTTCCATCCTACTCCTGGTTGCATGACTTGGAATCTGAAAGAAGACAATCTAATATGATATCTAACACCGCATATCAAATGATGCAGTGGGAAATATGATTATTTGCCTACTTTCAGCAAAAAAGAAAGATGATGATATATATAACAGGCTTTTCAGACGAGAGGCCGTCTTTACGAAACTCTATCGACTCTTCTGAACTGCAGTTGATGTTCAACATACAAGATAGCATATAACATAATCAAACCAAAAAGACATCACATAAAGCTGAAATGATTGTTAGATCAACAAATAATTAATTGTGATGAAGCAAAAATACTCCAAAATTACTATTTTCAGCTTTTCAATTATGGAGATTTGCTGTGTTGCTTCATAATTGTGATAGGTAAGTAAATGTCTTTGGGTTTTGGATGGTTTTTGGGGAACCGATAACCAATAATGAGAATCATTGTTAGTCACAGCTCTATCATCACACCAAATGTTCTCCTGGCCATCAGGTTTAGGTAATATGCATTATTAAAGTGTGGAATTTACTTTTATATCATCTATTTTGCAGAATACGCTGTGTCATTGAATCATATGTTTTAATGAACTCTGACCTTGATCACGACCTTTCTCATCAAACAAAGCGTGGACCTTGAATGTTAACCCTCAGAGATGTTGGCTTAAAACTGTTTAAGACTGACCAAAAATACCACAGCACAGGACTCGTTTATAGCATTCAATCATGTTGAAATGAAGGCCGGAGGTCGGTGGCTGCTGGTCATATGGCTCATTAGTATTATTAGCTATCGAGAGAGGAGGTGTCCCTTTCTGCTGTTGGGTTCGGACAGAAATAAATTATGCTTTTATCACTCCCAGCTAGACAATGAGTTATGGCTGGCAACAAGTCACCGCAGGCTCGATCATCACACAGTGTGACGGGGAGACAGAGAGGACAGTTTGGACCAACAGTTTAAGAGCTAAGAGGATTCACCCATAATGCAGCACTTCTTAAATCTTAAAAAGAAACCACACATACCAGCAAACACAACAAGTCTGTACACTCAAGAATACAAATAAAATACAACAAAATGGGACAGTACACTCTCACAGAAAGAAGACTGAGAGTATTTTCTTATTACTACTATTGGACTTGTGCACAGTGCGCTCTGAGCTAAATGCTAACATCATGCTAATATGCTAATGTTTCGCAGATATAATCTTGCCTGAGGTGTGTGTGTGTGTGTGTGTGAGAATAACCGTTTAGAAAGTATTTAGTCATGATAAATCTTTGGCCAATTCAGAATTTTGACCTGATGACGCCACTGGATGATAGTAAGAGATAAACAAAGGAAATGCACTTCATCGGTTGGGGAACACAAATGATTGCACCAAATGTCAGGTAAATTCCTTCACTAACTGTAGAGAGATTTTATTCAAAACCCGAAAGCTCGACCGCGTGAGTGATGCAGGGGAAGACGAGACATCATCTGGGCTCTTTGAAAACCAGCAGCAAACTTTGCGCCAGTCCTCAGTGTGGTCTGGATGTGTGACAATGTTTCAGTTGCTGTTGGTGCTTCATGACAACTCAGGGGAAGTCAGTAGTTTCATCTACAGGAGGCTATGAATGTCTGTCAGAAATTTCACGACCACCCATCCAATAGGCGGTTTGTTGTGAAATTTCCGGCTGGTCTGACCACCCAACAGGCCGACCATCAGGAGAACCCACACCACAAGCACGGCTGAAAACCTGACACCTGCGTGCTGAGAGTTCAAGGCGGCTGCTATCAACTGGGAGAATTACTGATTGTGATTACTCTGTGGATACTTGACATAGTGTAACTTTACACTGAGCTGAAAATAGCTCCCTGGTCCACTTGAAGACTCGGCGGAGAAGGTGCTTCCCACTGGAACAATTAGAGACGTCCTGAGGTTCCCTCTTTGAGACAGATGGGTTCCACCTGTCCACACGCAGTCAGCACCTCCTCATCCAGGGACCCAGTACTCCATTTTGCCTTAATAATTTCAAGTAGAAATTTTAAGTATAACCAGCACCACGGAGCTCCTTTTAGCTTGTTTATATCCTGATAGGTAGTTCAGTCTATCAAGGTATCTTCTTTCATTAGCTGATTATATGATTTGTATGTAAAATCTCGTTCTTCAAAGTAACCAATAGCTATACCTTAGCCTTTTTTCTATAAAAGTTCAAAGTGGTAATAAAAAGTTCCAGTTTGAATCCATAGCTGTCGAATAAATGCTGTGGAGGAAAAATCATTACATGAGGGGAATATGAGCCACAAACTTTGGGAACTACTGGCTTAATATATACATATAAAAAACAAAATTTTTCACAATGCAGTCTCCTGCTGCCAATAAATATAATGGAGTAAAAACTACTTTTCATTCTGAAGTGTAGAAGCCTAACAAAAGCATAAAAGAGAAGTATATATGTGAAAGTGCTTGGGTTAATACACTTTGTCACCTTCCACCTCTGAGAGTCCAGTTAAAGCAGATTCAGACCTCAACACTTAAAAAAAGGGGCTGAAAGATGGTTTGTTGCAGTTAAGTGACGGCAGGAGCTGCTTCGCCACTTTTCACAGCATGTAGTGTGTGAAAGTAACCTGTCAGGTTAACCAAACGTAGAAAGTAACCTGTCGTAGGCGTATAGCAGGAGATGCTGCCTTAGTGCGTATCCTCAAACCAGCAGCTGAGCCCAGAGTTCTCTAATGGATCTGTATATTTGTACAGGCCCAGCAGTGTAATAATATGTCCTCCACTGTGCTCACAGCAGCTAAAGTTGTCTAGCCAAGCTGGTGGAAGTGATAAGTAGTAGAAAATGGAATTACTGAAGTAAATGTAAGTACCTCAAATTATACTTGACTGCAGTACCCATGTAAATGGACTTAGTCACTTTCCAAGACAGTGGACAGAGGAAGTAGGGGTGAACTCTTGAGGAACTGCAAACATTGTAAAGCCTCCTCCTACAGTGAAACCACCAGATTTAGATTTAGGTTGAAATCTGGCAGAATGGCCCTTTAAGTTATATAACTGTGTTGGTCTTTCAGTGCTTCTCTGCAACCAAACATGACATATGACACCGCGACCTGAATACCTTTTTACGCTTTTAGGGCCGCCTTGAGGAGACGCCTGCTGTATATGCCGAGGAGTGACGAGATGTCAGCTGTAGGAAGACAAACAGTTGCTCTTGACAACCAATTTTCAGAGATCACAGGATGAGCTACACCTTAAAGGGACAGTCCACCCCAAAATCAAAACTACATACTTTTCCTCTTACCCGTAGTGCTATTTATCCATCCAGATTGCTTTGGTGTCCACAGACCTTGTCATGAGCAATGTCACGCAGGAACGATTTCAAGGATTCAAGGAGCTTTATTGTCATTTCACACATTTAGAAACATGAGGTGGAACGAAATTAGTTTCCCTGGTTCCGGTATAAGCCCAAAAACCTACAATACTAATGCTATAAATATAAAAACAACACTATATAAATATAAAAACAACCAGAATAAAAGATATAACCAGTATAAAAGATATCGTCACCACGTTTCCACGTCACCACGCAGAGGACTAGGGTAAGACAAGCTAACTACATTAATGTCACAGCAGTAGTAGTCACAACAGTCCAGATGGATAAACAGCTCTACATGTAAGAGAAAACTTCTGTATTTTGGGTTGAACTGCCCCTTTAAAGTGTAATTTAGAGCCTGTGCAAATGTGAAAGCTTTTCCTCAAACTGGTCTTTCTGTTGTGCTGTTTTGTAACCATTTGTTTTTTCGTCGTGCTGCAGTTGCCAGGAGCCCGCTGATGGCGAGAGATATCCTGTCATTCTGGCATGTGCCACTGGATCTTTGTGGAGGGTCCACTTCAACTGTGCAACAAAAGTGTGTGTGTGTGTGTGTGTGTGTGTGTGTGAGGAAAAGAGGGAGTGTGAAGCAGTGGTTTAGTTCCTATAAAAAGACGACTAAATGCTTCAGAGCATAATTAAATCACTTTGCCAAAATACACATACATTAAGAGCTAACTGCAACCTCATTATCCCTCAATACTTTTCAGCTATTTTCTTCTTCTGTCACGTTATTTCTTGAGTGCAAACTGAGTCCTGAGTCGAGGTCAGAACTGGACTGTGTTTACAAATGTTAGGCCCCGCCGACGGCCCACCGACACAAAATGCTCGTATCAGCAGTACAGTACGTAATCCGAGCTGCACAACTAAAGCTAGGTGTGGTACATATATACGCTAACTCTTTATACCTAGGCACTTGCTTATGAGCTGTGTCATATTTATATCCGTCGAACCATTTGACACTACTGCTGACGCAAGGTGGACTGAGGCCTGTGATCCCTAACTGTTGCCGGTGGACTGGACTGGAGCTAACAGGCGGCTGTTTTCAAGCAGAGTTGTGCACCATTTGGACAATGCACTTGATTTACTAAAAACGGGGACAAAAGTGAGCAGAGCAGCAGCCTGAAATAAGAGTGCAGAGAAACTAAAGAGCCCCAGCATAAGAAAACAGTCTGAGTGTGAGCAGGCAGGAGACACGGCGGTGGTGGAGGGTAGGGGGGGTGGGGACGATCAGCTGTTGCATTCCCCTGTGATTGTGATACAGCAAGAGTGTGCCTGTCCATATTTAGTCAGGGCTCCTCTGTGACCACAGGGCCCATGTGTGTGCGTCATTTACACCCTGGCCTGCCGCACAGGTCCTCCTTTAGTCAGCCCACGCACCAGAACAATGTCCACAGAGTGTGTGAATGCCATGTGAACGCTTAGCTAACTGGACTTGAAGAGGCCCAGGTCTGGCATCCCGTGAAGTGCACAGATCGTACGTGTATTTTTAACAGTCGACTTCATTGCCAAGGGATCACAGAGTGAGGAAACCACTACCAGGAACATATGTGTCATGTCTCTGCTGCTTGTATAATAACAGATTCAGGACCACTCAGTCACAACAACGCAAAAATGGCTCCATTACCAGTAAAAGTCCTGCATGCAAAATCCTACTTTAAAGTACAACAGTATTATCAGCAAAATGTACTTGAAGTATCAAATGAAAAGTACTCTTTGTGCAGAAAATGCCTCCTGACTGATACATTATTAGAAAAAGTTTAGCTAACAAAGGGATCTGATATTTAAATTGGGATTATTTTTTTGGACTTCAGTGTCTACATTTTGGATAATTGAAGTATAAATCAACTATCAAATTATCATGTACTGCCATGGATTAAACAGTGAAAAGTAGTTAAAATTAGCTATCTGTACATTAATTAATTACAGTCCAAAATGTAATATATATGGTTCTGAAATGTGCCATTCTGCTAAATGAGTGCATTTACTTTTCATACTTTAAGTATATTTTGATGCTAATACTTCAATACTTTTCGAGTACAATTTTAAATGTAGGACTTTAATTTGTAACAAAGTATTTCTGCTTTTATTGAGGTAAAAGATCTGAGTTGCTCTTCTCAAGTAAAAGCATGCCAAAATTTTACTTAAGTACAGTATTTGAGTAAATGTACTTGTGTACATTCCAACACTGGTCTTCCAGTAGTTTGGAGGTTTACATACTGAAGAATCTGGTAAGGATAGCTTTCCCGTCAGGTCATGTATGGTTTGTTAAGGCCACCGAGGCGTTTCTGAGCGTTTGCTTCCATTGGGACGCCTGTGGATATGCTGTAGGTGAGCTAAAGCACTGATGCAACAGACAACAGCCCATAACTCTTATGTGTTGCTTATCCTTTGAGTACAATATTTAGTTTTCACCCTGCTGGGACAGGAGTCTGCAGTCCATCAGTGCAAGCCTCGCTGCTGTAAACACTGAGCTTATTTCAGGTGCTGAAGTTGACTGAGGATGAAAACACCACAGCCTTGTAGGGTCACAGACAAACTGAAGGTGGACGTGTGCTCGGATACAATACGCCGTGTTGACAAAGATGCATTCCCTTTGGTTTGATTTTCACGATTTGATTACAGAATGCAGTAGGGATGCACAAAATCATTAACCTTCAAATGATATTTAATGACTGATGCCAATAAGTTAAAACACAATTTCACATTTTTGTACTTAGGCAGTTTTTAACCTGTAGTTTATGCACACCTGAGGGTAGGCAAGGCTGAGATGTAGTGAGTAAAGATGGACGCTTTAATATTCCACAGCTTAAACATCTGTTACCAAAGAAAACCCCCAAACATCCACACAGGTGAGGACACCTGAGGCTTTCTGATCTAAACTGTGTGGCCTGATGCTGCAGGTGTAGCAGTTTGACGCCATGAGCACAACAACAGCCTGCTGTGCTCGTTCTTCTTCTACGCGTTTAGTGGGAGACTGCGAACCAACTTTAAAGGTGCATACCGCCAAATAGTGCACTGGAATGTGAAGCTGCTGTGCTTGTGAAGTCACAGAAAGCAGTCGGTTGTAATTTCATTATTGGCAAGTAACAATAACATAAAAATTTCTATCATCAGGCCAAACATATAATTTAATATAATAAAAATAATTTTACTATTTTCCTCTTCACTTTCCTTTTCAGTCAGGTAAACCTGGCGGTTATTCACAATCAGAACTTCAACACTGATAAAAGCTCACAGAGCTGTCGGTCACTAAGGAATAATTTGCCTTTTTTCGCCTTTGTTTGCTTTTTTGCTGAGAATTAGATGAGAAGGTATAAGCTGTTTAACTTAGCTTAGCATAAAGACTGGAAACTTGGGGAAATGGCCAGCCAGGCTCTGTCCAAAGTTTAAAAAATATCTTTGGAATCTCTGGAGATTTTGTGGTAATGTGTTCTGCGTTAAAGCAGCAGTAAAATAAAGCACCTTTCTAAATGGGTAAAATGATAACTTCTTTTTTTGAAATCTATGTATATGTTTTGTTCATTTAATATTTTAATGACCTAAATTAGATATCTTAGGTGGACAAGAAAACCTCAAGTCTGAGCTCACAACTGCTCTAAAATCAGACTGAAGTTTGTAACAACAGGCTCACTCATCAGTCGCCGTGTACACTTCCACATATGCTGTTCACATTTTGAGTGAACACCAGGTGGAACGACGCCGTAAGGACACCTGGAACCCAACGGGGAACAGACTGCAACATGACTGCAGCTCTTGTAAGAAACACTGACATCTTTGCAAGCACAGAGGCTAAAATCAGACAGTCAACCAAGTGTCAGGTTTATTCAACATTAAATGGAGACTTGAGGTCGGCTTCATAATGACACACGAAGCCTTCAATAACTCCAGTATGTCAATTGTTCAAGTTTGGAAAAGGATCACCTCTAAGGCTCATTACTGAACATGTTTGAGAGTCTTAGAGGTGGTGGCAGGCAGATGTCGTCAGCTCACGACAGGCTAACGCTAACAGCACGCGTGTGTGTGCAGTAAATGGAAATGGTTGTGATGGTTGTGCTGGTTGTGCGTTGTTGTGAAGCTACTGAGCTCAAAATGGTGTATTCACAAATCTGTCATGTCTGGCAGAAGCACCACGGTTTCGAATCACCACAGCTGCATACAGACCATCAGAGATTCACACACAAAGTGCAGCTGTAGTCTGAACAACAACTACATCCACATCCACAGCCCGGCAGAGCTGTCAGTGGATGTTTACTGTCGCAGCTCGAGGAACGAACACTAAATGCATCGTGCAAAGTGTCGCATCATCTCTTCTTCCTGTGATATCTGCAGAGTTGCCCTGGACTGGCAGCGGGTCAAAGTCGGACTGAACCAACACACTAAGAATCATCGCTCCATTCGTCTGTTCTTACCTGGACGCAGCAATCTCTGCCTTCTGCTTGGCGATGGCTGCAGCCCTCTGAGCGCCCTCCACCGCACGCTCCACCTTGTGCTTGATTTTGGTTCCCTTCAGCTGGATCACTCTCTTCTTCATGGCCTTCACCAGCATGTTGTTCATGTACTTGCCCTCCTCCTTCCCTCCCTCGGCGAAGGTGGTGCAGCCGTAGCCGTGTCTCTGGTTGTTCAGCCACTCGCCCTCATACTTCAGCCCGCTGGACCTTTCGCTTATTCCATATCCGGAGCGTTTGTCATTCTTCCACTCGCCCATGTAGACTTCCGTGGTGGTGGCGTCAATGTCAGCCTCCACCGGGGGAAAATCCTCAGCTCCGGCCAGGCTCTCGTCCCCGATGCTGATGGTGGAGTTGGTGTCACTGGCATTGGAGCTGAGAGCTGATTCCGTCCTCAGGAAGCTGATCTTGCTCTTCTGGCTGGAGAGCGAAGTACTTGACTCGGACTTCTTGAGCTTACCCAGCAGGGAGCCCCTGCGAAACAGACCCTTCTTCTTGGGTTTCGCAGCCTCTGGGTCTACCTGGAGAGTGAGCGCAAAGCCTCCACGGGAAGGTCCCAGCTGGGTGGGAGTGGCGACAGGTGTCTCTTCACCTGAGGCGTTGGTGGTGGTGATGATGGGGATGTCTTGCTGCAATACGGCGCCATTGCTGTGCTCGCTGCGAAGGGAGGTCAGGGAGGTGCGAAGAGGGGAGCGGACAACTGCTGCCATGCCATAAGGGACGCTCTGACGGACCCCATAGCCATGTCGCATCCCGCCTGTGAACTGACCCTGGAAAGTACCTGGAAACATCAGAAAGCAGGGAGTAAGTCTTCTCACTGCACCACAGGCCAAAGTTTAGGAGCTGCTTTACATGACATTCCCATGAGCCTCACCTGTACTTTGTGTCTACTGCTAATGAACAAACAGCTTAACAACTTAATGACTGCACAGCGCCAGTGACAGGACCGCTAACTCTGTGTAAAACCACTCACATTTTAATTTCTGCCAGACTGTCATGAATATCTTCACTGTCTCATTCATTTATGTCCCCCAATGACAGGTTATCTTGAGGTCTGGGTCTCATGCTAAAAGTGACATGAATGTGGATTACGGAGACAGCTAGGCCTCAGCCCGTGAGGCCAGGAGGGCACAGGGGCTTGTAGGCTATTATTACGTCCTGACATCTGGTGCTATCACATCCCCCACCGCGACTTCCACCAGACTGAACGTAAAGCTGATGAGTCAGCTGTTCAGGAGAGCAACCACCGCCATTGTACCAGCAAGTCACACACAATATTTGTCTAATTGTTATGTATTTAGCTTATTTAGTTTCCTCTGCGCGGTGCAATGGACGAGCTAGGGGATGTTCACACACAAGAAACCTCCAGAGAAAATCAAAGGATTAAAAACTACACTCGAAATGTTCAGAAATGTTTTCAACCTCATTTGAGATAATCAGTTCCATTAGCGTGTCGGGTTTTTGTGGTCTAACTTAATATGGCCTGTTAAGCAAACTCTTAATGAACATGAAGTAAAAAAAGTTAATTTACTCATGTACTGTATTTAAAGAACATTTTTAAGGTACTTGTACTTTAAGTAATAGTTAAGAGTAACTTTACCCACAAAAATTACATCATGAAAGTGCTGCTCACACACTGATCCATCAGTAATGATAATACAATAATAATAAGATATAGTAATAAAATATAGTAATGTAACACAGAGAAGGGCCTCAATGACTACTTTTACTTTCGATACTTTAATTACATGTTACTAGTATGTTTAGCCTTTTCTTGTAATTGTGTATTTTCACATGTATGTATAACTACCTTCACTTAAGCAAAGGATGTGAATCACACTTCCATCACCGCTGATGATGATGATGATGATGAAGTTTAGCGAAACTGAAAGGTTCGTGTGGGGTTTGATTTCCAGCGAGCTTTGAGCACCTCTTGACTGACAGCAGCAGGGTGATATTTTCTTCTGGTTACACACAGACATCATAAAAGACCATCAGGCCTCAATGAACTTGGACCATCAAGCACACTTGGCTTGAGCTGATTTGGTAAAGCTGTTGTATGTTTTAGTTATCATCCTCTCTGTCAAAGTAGACACACTTCAGTGTAATCAAGTGGTGGAAAAGAAATATATTTACTTTGGATGTATACTTGGTTGATACTAAAACTTTTACTGGAGTACTTTTACACGTTGGTGAGCCTACAACTCCTTTTACCAAAATAAAACATCAGGATATACTTCTTCCAGCACAGGTGTATCACAGGAGGTCAATGCAGAGCTCCAGTGGTGGGAAGTACCAGTACTTTTAGTCAAACACTGTACTTAAGGAACAAATTTATAGTACTGGTAGTGTACTTGAGTATTTCCGTTTTATGCTACTTCTACTTCAGAGTACTTTTACACCTGTGGCATTGCTTCTTTTACTTAAGTAAAAACTCTGAGTACTTCTTCCACCACCGATGTTTCAACCAATTCAAAAGTAAAGCCTTGTAAATCTCACCTCCATCTGCATATGTTTCTGTCCCATATCCATCCTGAAGCCCGTTGTTCCACGTTCCTTCATACTTGGCTCCACTGCCAGCACTGATCCGGATCCCGTATCTGCCTTTGAAGCCATGAGTCCATTCCCCTTTGTAAATCCAGTGTCCTTTGGTTTCTACTCCCAGACCGTGGCGCTTCCCCTGCGACCAGTAGCCCTCGTATGTGTTTCCGCTGGGCCAGGTGTAGACTCCCACCACCTCGAAGCCGTAGTTCCAGGAGCCGGAGAACTCGCCCTGGCCTTTGGGTCCGGTGCAGATGCCATGGCCGTGGGCTTTGCCTCCCTCCCAGCCTCCGCAGTAAGCTCCGCCATCGTCAAACTCGAAGCGACCTCCACTCATGCCTTTCCGCAGCCCAGTTGCGCACCGATCAGAAAGTGAAGCTGTTTCAGTCTGTTACCTGGCTAAAGACAAAACTTCCGTCAGTCTGACTTCACCTTCACCTGACATCAAAACTGACTGGAGATATCCTTGGTGCTGAACTTGTGGGGGGTTGTTCTTCTGGACTTGGTTCGGGGATTTCTTTGCGTGTCCATGAATCTCCGGAGCGCACTTCACTTTTTCCCCCCTGTCCTCTTTTACTCCAGTGTCGTCTCCTTGGACTCGTCGATTTCACTCATCGATGTCCAGATTTCCCCCTGAACAAATCATGCTGTGTTACAAATTTGGACTGACGGTTGTTGAAGCGAATTGTGTCTCTACTCGAGTCTTGACAAGCCAGGGATCTTACATGGCTTTTTCCAGGTGGCCACAGAGAAAAGCCCCCTTTCCCCCCTGTCCCTGCCACCCAGCTCTCTCCTGACGGGCGCTGCTGTTGGAAATATTTTAGCAGACCTAACAAGGCGACCGACCCCCCCCCCCCACACACACACACACAAACACACACACACACACCCTTCCAAAAATACAACCCAATCCTTACTCTGCTGCCTGCAAGGAGCCATGCCAAAGTCTTCCCAGCTCGGGAACCAAAGTAGGACTGCGCTCTCCATCGCCTTTTGCGCTACTATACACTATACACCCAGTTAATGCAGCGTAATTATTCTTTAATAGGCTATGAACCTTGATGAAATAGATACCCGGAAGAAGATAAATCCCTCAATTCCCCAGAAATGTTCCTGTATGGCCTTCATGCTCTCATACAACTTAAAGGATTAGGATCATATTTTTGCAGCACTTCAACAGAAAACTTTATTAACATAACTTTAGACTATTCAACAGTATGCATTATATATTATGGTATAGGCCTTTAACGTTAAAAGTAGCCTGTACAATATAGTTTTACTTTAAAGGTTGAATCATAAATGGGCTAGATGATCTTATTTTCATGAATAGCGGGTCTAGTTTGCATGAGCCTATGAAATGTACAGCTGTCTGCTAATACACTCACAATATTTGTTTTGTTTGGTTGAACTGCAACCAATCTGATGTTCAAATAGTGGGAATTACTGTTTTCCATTACGGGGCATAACAGCACAGTAGCCTACTGTACTTCACTGAGTGCTCCCTCTGCTGGGCATGTCGGGAACTGCGCCAACGAAACTTCAATTCTCTGAGAAATGAGCCACGAGCGGGATGCTCTAATATTTTACTTAAAAGCACCTATACTGATTTTAAAATACTCGAGTACAAGTAAAAGTTCTGAATTCAAAATCCAGAGGTATCATAAGTCAGGCCTATTTAAAGTTGGACTGTCACTACTTGTTCTAACATAAAGATAAACTTTTATTAGTCCCACAGTGGGGGAAAATGAGGAGTAAAAATGGGCCAGTGTGACTTCTCTTATTCTTTTTATTTTAGAATTTTCAAATCACAAGATAATAAGTTTTCACAAGTTCAGAGGTACAATATTGACCTGAAAATGTATCAGTAGGCTAACTACAGCAGTCAGATGGGTCTAAACATAGTGTGTATGCATATGGATATAAGTAACAAAAAGTACAACTCGCAGGTTCCCGAACTCATCCACGTCAAGGACTCATAAACTGACACAAACCAGACCACAGAACCCATTTGATTTGAATTTCCCTTATAGACACGTCGTTACATTTTTTTTAATTGATGTATTAATTATAGAAGGAATTACAGAGAAAATAAAACACCCCTCATTTTGTTTTTTGACCCCCTGAAACCTCAACATGAGCCCCTGCGCGGTCCCACTTCGAAAACCACCACTGATATTACAGACCTGCACACATTATGTTGTTACTTCACTTGTTTTTTTAATTTTTATTTATTTATTTATTGGCAAGTCGCAGGGGTTTGCATTCCCAGCTTCCGGGGTGAGTCCTGTAGTCCACAGCATCCATGTCCTTACCGGGAGCCGCTTGACCTTCCACCGAGTCGCTGCCTCCTCCGCGGCTTTCCACCGCGCATGTTTGTGCGTGGCTCATCATGTGATGCAACACGCTTGCACGCAGATTTAATGTAAGTGCAGCAGCATGCAGCTGGAGTAAGCAGTTATTTGCATATGGATTAGGCTGTGCTGGAGGCGGAGGGGGGGGGGCTGAAGTCACGTTAGGCGGTGAAGCCGACTTCAGCACCGGAGCTGTCCGAAACTGACGGATGCTGCCGCCGCGTAAAGCGATGATGCTGAGGAGCTGCTGAAACCCTCCTCTCTCTCCTCTCCCCTCCTCTCTCTCTCTCTCTCTCTCTCTCTCTCCTCTTCTCTCCCTCCTCGCTCCTCTCCTCCACACGCACAAAACGCTCTGTCATGGCGTCTTCCAACCATGTTACCCCCACCAACTGTAGCTGGTGGCCCATCTCAGCAATGGATGAAGATGGCAAAATCACAGACGGGGAGGAGTGCGAGGAACCGACCGCAGAGCCAAAGCCCTTCAACAAAGACAGGCTCGTTTTGTACCACTGGACGCAGTCTTTCACCTCCCAAAAGGTAAAAAAAAAAAGAGAGAGAGCAGAGCTTGAAAATGGAGGTGGCCTCACGTCTCTTTTGCATGACTTGATGCCACAGCGTGGAGCCCCCCCCCTCCTCCCCCCTTGTGTTTATTTGCCGTGATCAAAGCTTGTTTTATTGTGCATGTTTACTCCTGCACATAGCTCCGGAATATGAACACGATCCTGCAGCTGGGCAGATCTCCCGTTTGAGACGTTTAGAGAAGCGCTGCAGCACGGGGCTCGTTTCCTCGACATACAAGTGGACTGATGGTCAATATTCTGTTGTCTTTCATTCCCCGCTGCATAAATCAACCTTCATGTGTCATCAGCTTCCACCTTTAATTGACACGCTGAGGCTATTTTGTCCCTGTGGCTGGTAATTGTGGCTACAGCCTATGTGCTCCGACACATGACATCCTAAATAATTGATTAAAATGATGTGCAAAACAAACCAAAGGCCACCTTCCCCCTCCTGCAGCGGAATCACACCGTATGTTGTTGTTTTAGTAAGTGTCTCCTCTCCTATGAAATGAGCATGTGAGGGAAAAGATCAATCACTCACTCTATTCAAAACTATGAAAGCAGACATGATAGGCTAATTAAGTGCAGCATGAAGCCGCAGCTTGTACGATCATGCATGGGCTTCTCCCCACAAACAGCGTATTAAAGGGCCACTTCACCAATTTTACACATCAGGATTAGTTTACTAGTCCTCAAGTACGCTCAGCCCGTGCAGACATGTGATGCATAACGTCTTCTGTGGCTCTGGAGGAGATTGGTCGAGTATTGAAAAAAAGAAAAGAACATTACAGCGATGTCTGGTGTGAGATTCAAGACTTCAGATGTTTTAGCAGAAAGCTTGTGTTTTGAATGTGGTGCGTGGAGTTTGAAAGATGTGGTGTTTACAAAGCGTGGAGGGTCTAACGGAGACACAAGTCCCATCCCAGCTAAACCTCTGGTTAACTAACTCCGGGACTCGCTGCTCTGGCTTAGCATTTCCTTCACTCTCTGAAAACATTCAAACTTGTTTTCTTTCTTACTTTCCAGAATCTCAGACAAACTGATTCCACCACAGCAAAATGAAACCCTTGTAATCTAACGAGTCTCAAACAACATTAGCTCTGTGAGCACAGGAAAACCGTGAAAATTTACACAACCCTCTCGCCACAATAAAGGCTGGCTGGTACGTTCCTGCAAACCAGCAGTTAAGTATTGTAGAAATGCTGATATGGTGTGATGTGAAACGTACAAATCTAACATATGCAGAAAAATCAACAGTTTTATTTTTATCTATGAAATTCATTATCATGGATGGACATGGTGGTTTAATTGCTGGAGTACCCTTTTAACAATGCACGTTCACTGTTATAAAATGACAGTTGGTGCTTCATCTCTTGTTCACTGGCCTCCATCTGTGCCTCATGTGTACACACGGATGACACACTTAATATTTATACGTGTCACTTCCAGAGCTGAGACACAATTCGATGATTTGCTCGGTCAGACGACCAACAGAAAAACAGACCGATTCATTGTTTCGGTCTGTCGGATCAATCGATTGATTGATTGTTGGTCGTTTTTTTTTAAAGCAAAAAAATAGCCAACATTTTCTGGTTCCAGCTTTTCAGAAGTCAGGATTTACTCGAGTTTTTGTCTTAAGCGAAAATAATATGAGCTTTTAACTGACTGGACAAGAATGAAAAAGCACTTTGATGAGTATTTTTCATTTTCACTAAAAATTTGGCTCAACGCACCATCACTGCATATGATGCACAGCTTCAGGACGGCGATCCAGGAGATTCTTCTCCACTGTGGACCAACAACCTTGAGCTGGTGCTCAGTCTCACGTTGGTACGTCAGCTTTAAGGCTCCATTGTTGGCTCGCAACCACTGAGCCGCCGATTGTGCCGGTTGTCACTCAGCAGAGGGTAAACACCAGCCTCACTGTCATGATTATCACCTCAGTCCTGGAGCTGAAGATGCTGAAATGTCTTCACAATCACGAGTGACTGTCAGTGCACACACACAGATTTCAGTTAGACTGCAGCACTGAATTTACAGTCCCGATTATATTAAATTGTACAGTGGTGTATGACATTTGTTGTTATGCAAGCTGATACGTGCTTTTAATGGCATTTTGGGGTTGGCTTTCATGAGATTAAGATGCCAAGCATGAGGCTGTCCACTCCACCAGAACGAGAAAAACACAAATGCTTGCAGAGCCATTGGTCAAAGTGTCTCTGCAGTACCTTAAAAGACAGTTTATATTTAGTTTAGCTTGTGCAACTAAAAAACAAACACTTTGATGCAATGAGACACTAGTGATAAGTGATAATGACAAAGGAATCACTTCTCCAAAGAGATCAACAATCGCCACCGATTACTCTGTGTGTGCCTCAGCAACTTCTCCGGGGAAGGAGGGAAGCTGCGCCGTTGAACGCCCCCCACACAGACATTTTTTATTTACCTCCTCTGTGTCATGGGGTCAACGCTGGGGCAGAACAAAAATATTTTAATTATTCCCTGCCACTCTAAAATAAAAATTAACTGCACTTTTGATTTATTTATTTTACAATGATGTCTACTAGTTTACTGATGGCAATACCAGCTGGACAAAACCACATGCAAAACTACACTGTAATACTAGGACATAGTATTAGTAACAATATTAATGTCGACTGATTAAGTTTAGTTGTGCTTATACAAACTATTTATTTCAGATGGTGGTGCATGGTTCCCCACTGTAGCACACTAACACTTTGTATCACTATATTTTTCATATTATACATTTAAATGCTCAACATGCCCAAAATGTCCTTATACCACATATATTATAATTATTTCCGTGGTTTCTAATGCTTTACAGCTAACTGCACTCCCACGGGCTGAGGTGGGACATGCAGTATATTCCTCCAGCTCACATGAGGGATTTATTGTGAACGCCAGAGACATGATAAAGATTTAGACAGATGGAGCTCGATACCCTGGAGTAACAGCACTTTTAGAGGACTCACAGATCAATACAAGGCTGGCAACGTGAGGGCCTGCAGGTTACAGATTTACACCTTCAGTACACCTTCTGTGAGTGCTCCCGATCAGTCATGTAAGAATTAGTCTCTAGTGATTTCCAAAATAATTATTCATCAACAAGTGGTGGATAAGGTATTCAAATCCCTTAAAGGGACAGTTCACCCCAAAATAATAGTTAAAAGGCTTTTCTTCTTACCTGTGGCGCTGTTTATCCATCTGGACGGTGTTGGTGTGAGTTGCAGAGTTTTGGAGATGTCGGCTGTAGAGGCAGACGCCTTCCCTTCATTGTAGTGGACCTAGACGGGACTTCACTAGGAAAAACTCAGCAGCGATTTCTCTTTTCAGAAAACGCGACACGGCTACTCAAGATAACCCACAGACCTTGTTGGGAGAAGTTTCATGTAGGAACTATTTTGTCTCCGTGTAACCGCGCGGCGGAAGCAAACGTGCATCCACTCCTAGATGACAGGCTAGCTAACTCCGTTAAGTAAGCTAACTGAGCTAACTGAGCTAGCTAACATTACAGCTCAGCCGCGGAGGACGCCATTAATGTTTACATCCCGGCCTGTCACGAGCCTCTCGTCCATGGAGTCACGTTTCCTTCCGCGTGGTGATGCGTAGTGGTGTAGTTTGGTAGAAAAAAATAGTACAGGGAGTTATGATTAACAGCTATTTATTTACATTATCTAATGTTAGTATATTTAATGCTAGTTTCATTCATTCATTTCTTGCACTTACTATATCATTGCTAAGAGTATTAGCACGTTTTTACACATCTTACAAGCATCCCTCCCCTCAGCTTTGCCTCCAAAGTGTTGCAGTATAATGCTGGTGTATGAGTGTTGTGAAGGGAAAGGTGAGAAAAGAATTACTTAACAATTTTCTGGTTCTTTGGGGTTTTTTTGTGAATTACTGGATGCTGTTCAAACTGTTATTTGAATAAAACCATGTGAGAAGTTGGAGCTGCTAACAGCTCATTTGGACATCTGAAACACAACAGGAGCACTAGACACAGAAAGTATACGAATCCCTCTTACTCCTCAGCTGTGTGTTGGATTTAAGAAGTTTATTGTATGTTTTTATGTCAAATCTTAACCTAAAAAGATGAATATCTGAAGTGCTGTCAGATGAATATGGCGGAGTAAAAGTAAGCAGAAGTATTAAGTAGAATTAAATGGAAATGATCAAGTTAAGTAGCTCAGAAGTTGAGTAAATGAGCGTGTTCCTTTCCACCACTGTAGACAGCAATAACAGTTTCTGTATGTTGTTCAGCAATATGAGTTTAGGTTGTGCCTTTCCAGCAGCGGAGCGATTTGGCATCATTACTGAGGAGTGACTAATGAAGTTCAGGGAGGAAGAGTTTCCCTTTTGGCGGTTTGTTTCTCGTATCATCCTGTCAGTTGCTCCTCATGCACACACTCACTCACTCACGATCACCTTGCTGTCATTGTCTGGACCTGTCAGTTGAGATGTGAGCTGTTCTCATCAGCTGATCATATCTGTCCAATGGCACAGCGACAAACCTCCATTTAAAATATGTCTGTCTCTCTGTGGCTTTCAGTTTGCTCTCGTCTGGCCTCCATGGGGGGACTCGTCTTTCGGTCGGTCCTCGATTACAACTCTGCCTGTAGAGTCCAAGACTTTTTGTCAAGAGTTGATCATCATACCTAATTTCCCCTCGGGGATGAATAAAGTCATCTATCTATCTATCTATCAATCACGTATTGTTTATTTTCACTGGCTTGTCTCTCCTGAGTGAAACATTGTTATGAAACAAACTCTTGTTGCAGCATGAGTGTGTTATTGTGTTCACCTCAGCGGGGTAAGACTGGGACCTGATTTAGAAATCCGGGATTTAGTGTGTAACGGTGTCGCACTGATGGAGTTGCAAAAAGCTTTTTCCCTTCTTTGACTTTGCAGCTACATTCATAGATTTGTTCTTTCTGTGTGAACCCGTGATGTCGCTGTAATTACTCTAAATCACTGCTGTGTTTCATTACACCGTGTCTGCCCATGTTCAGCCAAAGTCCCATTTTGCTGTTCGTCCTAAGCAGCCAGATGCATCACTTTATACCCCAAGTGTCATCTCCTCTCATTAATCTTATTCCCACTAATGGTTCCCCGTGGACCTTGGCTTATCCTTCATCCCTTTAGCGATGGATCCCGACAGTCCTGGAAGTGTTCTGTGTGGTCAGACCGCACAAATATTTCAGCTGAGCCAATTTACTCTGTACAACACAAACACAATAATTTTTTTGTCATAAAATGAAGCAGGTATTCTTCAGCTATTAGTTTATGCTTATCTGTGTAATATATATATGCAATAATGATTTGTTTTACTTTAGATAAAATGGATTGTGACTCTCCATCTTGTGTCAGCGTTTGATCATCTGGATAATAAATGTTCACCCTATGCATATTATTTCATATATTCATGTGTATTGATTCATAGTATAAGAAAAGATGTTTGTGACACAAAGTTTCTTTCGTCTTGTGAATTTCACTTTTCTTTGGTTTGCTGCCTCGGAAGAAAAAAGCAGATGGTGCAACCTGAATTAAAAGAACTTCTTTAATGTCTCCTCTTCCCCACATCAGCCAGAAGATCGTGTTATGATGCCTGTGCTTTTAATTGCAGGTACGTCTAGTCATTAATGAGAAGGGTCTGGTCTGTGAGGAGAGGGATGTGAGCTTGCCACTGCAGGAACACAAGGAGCCCTGGTTCATGAGGCTGAACCTGGGAGAGGAGGTGCCCGTCTTCCTCCACGGGGACACCATCATCAGTGACTACAACCAGATTATAGATTACCTGGAGAAAAACTTTGTGGGAGGTACAGTAATAGTAAAGCTTCCTTCTTCTCTTCATTTTACACTTTGCACGACTAAAAGTGTAGCTGTGGGGCCCTGGAGCAAAAATAAAGCGTTGGACCGCAAATTTACTAAACCCGTCCTCTGAAAGGCAGCTGTCCAATCATAGCTTAGCAACTGTAGTCATGGCAGGTCTGTCAAGCTTTGGAGTTTTTCTGCTTGGTATTCTAAGAGTTTGGAGGGTAATGTCTCTTTTTAGTCTTTTCTAACCTAAACAGACAAGACAGAAAGTATGAGGTTTATAGGTAATGTAGCAGGCTACGTTCAGCTCAAACAATCAGCCAGCATTCAGGTGGCATAATCGACGATTACTGGGTAAACCCACTGTTTAGAAAATGACTGAAAATATATTATAGCCAATTACAGCCAATTATAGTCAATTAATTGCCCTGGGGAACCTCAGAGGCCAAATAAACATGCTGTTAATTAGTTTACTCCAAACCATTTGACACACATTTAATCTGGGATTTCGACAGTCGCTTCAGTCAGTGCTTCAGATTGGATCATTATTCTTTCTGCTCATTTGTGAAGCTATTATGAAGCCATTGGAAGCCATCTGTTGCCCTTGTACAGTGTGTGTTAGTGTACAGTGAAACTCTAAGTCGATGCAACAATGTCTTTGCACCAATGTCACCAAGATGATGTCCTCTGATGAGATCAGATGAAATCGGAGCGATCCCTGTGAGGAAATTCGTGGCAGTCCCAAACAAGGCACAGACAGAAACCTGAGAGAGAACGCTGAGTTCAACCAATAACAAAGCAAAGATTTAACATATGACACGCGTGTGGTGAGGCTGTGATATGAGTCAGCCTTAACAGTCATGAATGTCACCCCACTGCCTTTACCAAGAGGAAGGAGACGCATACACCAAATCCTGTTACCTCTCTGTGTTGTGTTACAGCATCTGTGGGTGGAGTGTCCTATAGATTCATCAGCTTGTTGTTGAGTTGCTGTTATGTAATGTCCTGGGAGCCTCTAACCAGGAAAGGCCTGAGGGATCTTAGTTTACTTTGTGGTCACATGGTTGGAGCAGCGATGCTTGAGAGCTCTGCAGAAGATCTGGTTCAGTGCTCGGTAATGAAAGGCTGGAGGGCAGTGACTGACCCTGGTGTTTCATGCACTGTTGTCAGAGTAGTACAGAATATACTGTACATTATCAGCTATCAACCATTAATGAAATCATAGAGTCGATGATACGAAGCGAGAATGCTTTCATTGACTGAACAAGCGTAGCATCTCCACACTGTGACACAGTAGGTTGTGGTATGCTCTTTTAAATTTTAAAAATCTACGTTTGTCGTTCATCCCTGATTTTAGCTCTTTGATAGTGTGCTGCAGGCATAAATCTCTTCAAGCAGTGAGTTCGAAGTTGCGCAAGAATCTAAGGATAATAAAACAGCTCACTTAAGGTGAATTTTTTGGGTGTGTTGAATGCTAAATGAATCCAGCACATTTTAAAACCAGGCTTCGAGCCGGACATGCTTTTAGCTGCAAGTCAATCTGCTGGATAAGACTTACAGATATGCTTTTTGTCTGTGTGTAAATCCCTAATGGGTGCTGGCAACGTGGGCTGCAGCTGGCCTGGAAAGTTCAGATGTCTCAGAAAAGAGCGCAGACTACATTACAGTGTTGTTTAGATGCGGAAGAGGCAGATCATAGCAGCGCTATTGGTGGGCATGTAGGGTCCAGACCCTCCCTGGATGACCTCTGCTGCATCTTGTCGCGGTTCTCCAGTGGTTGCCTTATAATAATGAACATAATCTGTTGTTAGTAGTTAGTTATAGAATATAGAATATTTTCAAATTAAAAAAAGGTTTAGAACACAGCACACTGTGATTGGCCAGAACCAAATCATTGATACGCACTCGTCTTTGTTATTGGTTGAGGTTGCTGGTCTAAGATGAACTCCGTCCACGAATCCAGGATGAGAACTTGCTTTGCCACAGGAAGCGAATGTTTTATTTGCCCCTTTCTAAGTGCACACAAGGTGAATATTTGTCCATGTTAATTTTGCATGTGTGACTGTGCCCTTAGCTACAGTCAGCTCATTGCACAAGAGCTGCAGAGAAAGTGCAGCCAAAATTTCCCCATAACCCCCCTAACATGCTCTTTAGCTTCAGAGGTGAAGAACGAGTTGGTGCAGCAGTGACAGACTCTCCTTCAGCAGCCAAACCAGTGAGCAGTTTGCACCAAAACACTGAAAGGCAATTTAATAAAATTGTGACATTTAGTAGAGTTTATTTCTGCGTTTATTAAAAGAACCTGCCTTTTTATTCCTTCCTCTCTCCCCTGTGTTCTCTTATGGACTCCAGCAGTAGTCAGCCAGAGTGTGTTTATATGGGCTTTGAAGGGAGACCTGAAGGGAGGGAAAAACCTGATTACTCTTGCTGGTTTCTCCAATGTTAGCATTATGATGTGTTAGGAAGCCTGTACAATTTGAAAATTGCAAAAATGTTACATGGCTCTCCCTTTCTTTCATTTTTATTACAGTTATGTCATAGGGCTATAGGCCACAGGGAACACATGTAGAAGGCCAAGATTTGATAGCGCAAATCAAATTACCATTAAATTATTGTGCCTGTCCCCAACAATGTAATGCCCCAGTTTCCCAGTAACCCTCCTGCTGGGAACAAGCAGAGAGCTGTTACTGTTTGAAAACTGTTTGTCGACTGCCACCAAACAAAAAAGTCAGACCTCAGTAGCTCTTATGTTCTGTGACGTCCATAGCTGTCTCCAAGACACTTTGAGCATTTGGCTGTTCTTCACACGGGTTTAGTTGCTGATGTAATACTTCCAGCACAGCGCTGCAGCAGACCACCTAGAGGAGCGCTGCATGGTGCGGCCAGGTCGGCATGTTGGTCCTGGGACTGATTACTCAGCTTTCTGGAGCTCTGCCAGGTGCAGCTCCACCCTCCGCAAGCCTCTCCCAACATCCTCAAGCAGCCAACTGATAATCTCTGTTTTGTCAGCAATGCCGTACCTGTGCTTGGCTGGCTGTGACCCTGCACAAAGATAAAAGATCACTTTGCTCTCCTAGACTGTCTCATCCTTAATACGGATTCTCAGTAGCAGCTCATTAAGTGGGACACCCTCCCTCACACTCATGCACCATGTAGTCTGCACACTGCTGAGTGCTAGCACAAGAATTACAACAGGAAAACAGAAAAGCTGGTTCACTCAGTGATAACTACAGGATGTCAATCCACCTGGCTGAGAAAGTCTGGCACGTAGCTCCCATTAATGATAAACAAACAATATACACCATATGGACAAAAGTATTCGGCATGCCTCATTATTATTGAATTCAGGAGTAGTAGTGCCTGAACTCACTGTTGCTCTACTGCATGAATGGGCAAAAATTCCTCACAGAAACACTCAAAATCAGGTGTAAAACCTTCCCAGTAGAGTGGAAGCTGTTAGAGCTGCAAAGTTGTCTGTGTATTTGGAATGAGATGCCATTAAATCCCTGTTGGTGTGGTGGTCAGGTGTCCCAATACTTTTGTATTATATGTCAAACAGCAAAAGCAGCTGAGGGCACATTTTCTTAACAGTTGGACAGAGCGAGGCAAGCTGTTATCTCACGTTTCAACATTAAATGCTAAGCTAAGCTAACCAGCTGTTGGCCAAAGACTTAATCTTAAAGGGACACTCCTCCAGTTTTAATCATCAAGGTCAAATTATTAGTGATGAAATGAGCTTTGACAAAACACTGAGCTCAGGTTTGGAGATGATAAAGTTTGAGCAAAAAGTCTGCATTACATGCAATGAGGTGAGTTGCATTATGGGAAATGTAGCTTGCTGAGTTTATAAGACATGGAGACAAAAAGTCAGCATCTCTGGTGGTTCAGTTTTTCACTTTGTACTGTATGGGAGTGCAGTGAAGGCCAGATACTGCATGAGAGTAGTCATCCTCTCTTGGCAGCAAAGCAAATAAGCACAACTATTTCTTTAACCTGAGCAACAGCAGATAAATAGAACAGATCAGCGGGGGATCAGTGCAAAAAAGCTTAAAGTGGAGCCTAATTAACCCGTGTTTAATGAAACTGTGGCCTCACGTTACTGCGTCTGTTATGTTTTTGTTCATCTGTCCTTGAATTTCATCTCATGGGGTTAAACAGTGTTTTTAGCTTGAACATGTTTACCTTTTCCAGATGATATGAAGTCTGTGTTGGTGTGTAGGAGTTTTTTTTTCAATCTTTTAAATGTCAGACTTTGTAAAACATGACTGGTGGTGTGTTACAGAGTGTGCGGGGTGTCATCTGTTACCAGGTTACCATGCTACCATTGTGGTATTTTGGGGGGATTTATAACAGCAAATTTAATAACAGTTGCTTAGAAACATGGGATGTTGTGGTAATTTTGATGAAAGTACAGAAAGAAAAACTGCATGCGGCTGTGCTCAGGTTTTGTTCTCCACATCCTCAGAGAGCCACGACACAATTCTCAGCTACCGGTACATTAAAATGTTTTCTTCCTCTATTCCTTTTTCACGGTGCTGTCTCGCCCTCAGACACGGTGGCTCGGCTGATTCCTGATGTGGATTCGCCGCTCCACGAGCGCGTGCAGCAGTACCGTCAGCTACTGGACGGCCTGCCCATGGACGCTTACACACACGGCTGCATCCTCCATCCGGAGCTCACCACCGACTCTATGATCCCAAAGTACGCCACCGCAGAAATACGTAGTAAGTGAAGCCAGCTCACAGTACTTTAACTCAAAATCTGCGAATGTGGGCCAATAAAGTACGTTTTAAGATGACATTTAAAAGAATAGTTCAACATTTTGGAGTCTCAGACTTGTCAGAAGATATTAAATAAAGTACAACTTGTTAATTAGGGAGCCTTTACACAGAGCCAGGCTAAACGTTTGAACATGCTTCCAGTCTTTACGCTATGCTAAGCTAACTGGCTGCTGGCTGTGCGGCTTCATATTTAGAGAGCATTTAATTTGAGTGTTAGATGAGAATATTGATGCCACTCCAAAGAAACAAAAGTCTGAAATAGCTTTCCCTGAGGTGCCAAATTAAACAGCTTTAAAGCTTTCAAACTCAACACCTGCAGTAGCCTGTGGGCTCTGTGGAAGAGGATGTAGATGTGAAATGCTCATTCTAATTACCAAAAACACAATGATTCTTAGTTTCAGGCAATTATAGAAAACATATCATATTCAGTTTCTGCCCATAGATTATCCTAAATCCTACACATTGGACCTATAACCTGACAGGGACCGGACGTCTCTTATCAGTCAGGAATTCTTGGACAGTATGGAGTCCGTGAGGGTTCATTTTGTCCACACCAGAGTCAGACTCTGAGTGGAAAACGGAGCGAGAGACTTGAATCACCAAAACAGACGGGACTATAAATTCTAGCAACTGAATCCATTCGAGTGTGTGTAAGCGTTCACAGAATCACCTCGTAATGTGCACTGATGCAGCTTGATCTTATGTGACAGCATCTTCTGCTGCATTTCACAATGCATGTTCACACACGTTTAATATTCTGAGTAGATGCATGTGTGCCTACAGATGTGTGTGTTAGCAGTATGTTGTTGTTTTTTTTTAACTATTAGAATTTCAGAGATTTTACTCCTGAAAGTGATTTTTTATCAGCGACAGACGGTGATAACTCTGCAGAACAACAGTTATTTATAGAAGGTGTTGATTGACAAGATAAAAATGGTTGCTTTTCTTTTGCCTCATTTTCTGTGTGTTTTTTTTTAACTATATGAATAGATTTCAGTGCTTTGAACTCATTAATCTGAACATTTACAAGCTGTCCTGGTTGAATGAGCTTCAACTTTGGGACCAGCTGGTCTCCCAAAGCCAAAACAACAGACAGACATTATGAATGCAAAGCTATTCATCTTCCTTACAGCATTTCCCACATCATTGGCAAACAAATCCCTGTTTTTATGTGCACAGCGTGATTAGCATACTGTGTAATTTGATGCTACTCAATACCAAAAACCTCTTAGTGCAGCACATTGTAGGGATGCCAGGTTTATACGCCCCGGCAGCCGGTATCAGGCCTCCCAGTCTGAACTGTGGTGCTCTTTCCATCAGGTACTGACCTTCACTTCCAAATCAAACAATGCGGTGGACTTTACAAAATTCTGCAGTAGAATAGTTACCCAGTGAAACTCTGGTCAGTTTGTGTTTAATGGAAACCATCAGTGATGTTTGTGTGTAATTACACACTTGTGTTTGTTTCATATAAAATATTTTTCCACCCTAATCTGTTGTTGACTGAGGATACAGTGCACACTGGAATATTTGAATATTTCTAACCAGAAAGGATGAGGCGTTTGTCTGTTTTGTATGACTTTATGACTTCCACACTTTGTCTGTGGCGCTCAGCTGCAAGCCCACTGGTTCCTACTGAAAGTGTAAATGTTTAAAGGCAGGCTCTCATTTTTAAGAAAGCTAGAGGCTATGAAGGTTGTTGTTTTTAGCAGGAAAGGGGAAAACAGCATTATTTAGGTTTCTCAATTCTCAGTTTTGTCAAAATCGTTCTTTTTTACCAAACAGTGGATGAAGACGCTTTGTGTTTGTCCTTTGTGTGTGTGCGTGTGTGTTCAGGACACCTGGCCAACGCTGCGACGGAGCTGATGAAGTTGGACCATGAGGAGCCTCAGCTGACAGAACCGTACCTGTCCAAGCAGAAGAAGCTCATGGTGAGTTTATGTGTGCGTTCATGTGATTAAAAGCCATTCATTTATTTGTCATCCTCATTATGCTGCAGCGTTGTATATGAGGGAGGGGAAATTTTTGTATTTTATTACATTACAGTTCCATTAATTTTACAAAACACTAATGATGGAATCAAGGTATTTGATAGGGTTTAAAGCAAAAAAAATAAATAAAAATAACTGATTATTTTTATATTTGAGGTATTGTTATTGGATGAGTTTCACAGTTTGTGGGATGTTTAGGATTAAAAACCGTCCCTTATCATATCTTAATCTATACCTTATATCTTCAAGTTTCAAATTCAGGGAATTCTAGGAGGGTTTACCCCTTAATATTCCCCTAATGCCTACAGAAAACCCAGTTCAATCCCCTTAACTTATTACCCTCAAATAATGTATCCATTATTTATAGAAATGTAACATATTAACTGAAAAATAAGGCCTATCTAAGGTACAAATTGATTGATACCAAGATTAAAACCCTGTAATATGTAACATTCCATTATGTTACTCCAAACCTGAGGTTAAATATCATGAATTTGCTCCTGAAAGTATTTAAGATCCATAAACTGTAACTGTAAGCACAGAAACATATAATAGAGACATTATTTTGATAGATATGTTGGTTTATTTACCTCCTCAATATTATGGCTTAACACACTGACAGATGATATTTAATTTTCCAGACTGTCTTGGACCACATAATTGAATTTCCAAGTCTTCAGCCTTCAACTCTTCTCCTCTCATTACCCTACTGTGCATGCAGATCCCGTCTCTCTGTACCTAAATACAGTTCAGGCCGCTGCAGGAAATATAAGACATATTTCACCATTTTATATTCTGCTAACAGAAGAGAGTGAAAAATACGAGCGTAGTAAAGAACAAGTTGTCCAAGATGAGCGAGAGACAAAACACCAAGAAGACAGCAGATCTTGTTTCACCAGTCTCATAAAAGTGTGAGGTTTGTAATCGATTAGCCTGTGTGTTGCTTGCTTAGCTACACCAGCGATGTGGTGGGAGAGATGGCAGTTGGCAGTAGCTGCTGTAAGTATTCTTTTGTCTTTTTTTAAGGCAAAAATCCTGGATCATGACAATGTGAACTACCTGAAGAAAATTCTCGGAGAGTTAGCCATGGTTCTAGATCAAGTGGAGGCTGAATTGGAAAAAAGAAAACTAGAGTATCAAGGTACGGCCAAGCGTTGATTATCTTCTATCATAACGGCACCAAAACACGCTCCAACTATTTCCAACAGTGTTTTTATGAAATATTCATTCCTTACAGGTCAGAAGTGTGAGTTGTGGCTATGCGGACCTGAATTTACACTAGCTGATATCTGCCTCGGAGCCTTGTTACACAGGCTCAAGTTCTTGGGACTTTCTAAGAAATACTGGGAGGATGGCAGCCGACCCAACCTGCAGACCTTTTTTATGCGTGTGCAAAAACGCTACGCTTTCCGCAAGGTCTTGGGCGACATCCACACGACCCTTCTGTCGGCGGTCCTACCCAACGCCTTCCGGATGGTAAAAAAGAAGCCGCCATCCTTCTTCGGGGCCTCTTTTCTCATGGGCTCGCTGGGAGGGATGGGCTACTTTGCCTACTGGTTTTTAAAAAAGAAATACATGTAGTGAATGCCCTCTTGTTGTGTTAAATGTCTGTGTATTTGTGTGATGTTTCAACTTTTCTGTAAATGTTTTATGACTGCAGGAAAACATAATGAATCTATATAGAGAACACTATTACTTACCTGGGTGAACAAAGAATATTAAAACATTCCATAATAAGAAATTCTCAACAGCACATTTTCTGGTAATCAAGGCCTTCATCGAGTTTAATTTGTGGCAACTTGCCGCTCTTGTGCTGGCGAGTCCTTGTTTAACTTTAGTTGGAGGCATGCATCGGGTCCACTTATACCCAAAACTTAAAGTAGAAACCCAGACAAAATGTTAAACACCGTAACACCAACAAGGGTTTACTGACCTTCGCATGCCACTGTTATAGTCATTACTCGCATTACCCGCTCTTCTCTCCTCCATCAGCCTGAGGTTTAACCAGCAGAACCACAGGAAAATATTCGTGACAAATACTCTCTGATAAGAGCTGTGCTGCCAGAAACTGCCACACGAAATGATGAAAGCAAACTTTAAGGGAACAGTCTGACATTTCGGGAAATTAATTTATTCACTATCTTGTTGGGAAATAGCTAGCTAGCTAAAGGTGTCACTGCATGTACTGTATGAGTGTGGACAGACATGGAATAATGCGTGGAGGCATAAAATTGAAAGGCCACAATTCTTTTTTTAATTGTGCAGCAATCTGTTTCTTTTGCCCACATGGTTAGCAAAGTGTTTGGGAAAAGCAAAACATAGTAAATTAAACACAAGAAAACTGGCATCTTGGGGTTTATGTTGCCAGTACAGGTGTATTCTTAGCACTGTAATTCAAACGTAATGGTGATGCATGACGGGTACAGACTGGGGCTAGCTGTGTTCCCCCGAGCCCACTCATTCTGCTAAGCTAAACCAACATGCTAATGGTGACATCATATTTAACAGAGTGGTGTCGACCCTCTCATTGGACTAAAGTGACCTTCCCAAAATGTCGAGCTGTTCCTTTCACTAACTGTACACCACGACACACAATTAAACACACAGACACACACGTGCGCTAAGAGTCGTTAGTTTAATTAGAGCACCACAGGTCACATAGCACACACTGGTCCACCGTCACTCGCTGAGCAGAAGCTCAGATGTTACAAAACTTGGGTGTTTGAAAAGTTACACTTGGCTGAGCTGGTAGTGAAATGTCGTAAATTCTGCATCTATGGCACAACAGTGTTGCATTAGATTTAGGATGTATATTTCATTGCATGGGCACCTTCTTATTGAGCAAGCGTTTTGTGATGGGTGGACGGGATTTTGTGTTGCCCAGAGGCAGAATTTATGATGCTAGGTGGTGATCGAACACGTCGCTAACTGTAACCTTTGAATTACCTGCACTGTACAGTGTGTTGGAGATGGTGCCTCAGCAATACTGAGCAAGGAAATAAAACAAACAAACAAACAAAATCACTGGATTTTACTGCGACTTGTTTGTCGCCGACTCCTCCTGACAGATGCAAGATTGTTTTTAACAGATAGATATTTTTAATTATACATTGTCTCATTTTATTTTAGTGTGCTGAATTTTTAATGAGCTCAAAGGTTGAGTAACACAAACAGGGGAGGAGGAGCTGACTCACCTGAGGGCTTCAGGAGTATGACGAGGGAACAGAAAAAGACTTTCCTCCGGCTAGCCTTGCCAGCTGTCTCGTTGTTTGTTGATGCAGTGAACTCTTTTCACTCCACACTCTGTTCACCCTTAATGGGGAGCCTTTATGCTTTTTCTTAGTCAGACCTCCAGGGTTTAAGAGTTCTGCTCCTGAACCAAGCGCTCTTTAGGTTTAACTCATTGTGTACCTGTAAGCTGCTTTTGGTTTTATGGCTGGTTATACAGACATTCTTGCAGTAAAGATTCACAGTTCAGTGTTTTCTCTCTGTCATGAAGAAGAATAACTGTAGAGATTTGGGTGAGGAAGGTGAGTTGTTTTCAGTCTGGATGCTCCCTGTTTCCTCCTGCTACAGAAGCTCATCTCTGCAGGTGGTGATTAGCGACACGCTGCAGCTGTGCCAGATTATGTTGAACCAAAGACGATGATCAATGTTCCTTTAAAAGCAGCGTCTCTTGTCTGCGTCACATCTGATAATGGATCAGGTTTCGAACACATTTAACTGTTTGTAATCAGTCCTTTATACCTGACATTTGAGATACGTGTTAGAGGAAACAAAGAGGTTATTTCAAACTTTTCTTGCATGAGCAACAGTGAGGTAAATGGAACAAAAGAGAAGTTTTAAAGTAAATAAGAGGACACAAAAGTGTATAGTACTATTTCCTGTTGTGATTTAATCATAAAATTTGCTTAAATGTTATTTATGTATATGACTTTTCGATGCTCAAACAATCACTTGTTTAGATAACTGACAAACAGTAGATGACACAGAGGGGAATAAACCTGAAGAAACTTCATAACCAGCCAGTCATTGTGAACGTTTGGTTCATTTTTATTACTGAAAGCACATCTGTTGCGACTCCACTGCTTCCTCTGACTGACATCACGCTGCCTGAGGGGCTTGGATCTGTACTTCTTGGAACACACAAAGAGTTCAAGTCGAGAAATCCTAGTTGTGATTTGTGGCCATAATATTTCACTATAGTATTTTTTTATTTTTTACTTTTTATTTTTTATATTTATATATATGCATTTATTTATGGTGCTTTTTATGATGTTTGTTCATAAGCCTTAATTTGTTCAGTTGCCATCAATGACAAATAAATAATGAAAATGGAATACACAGAACTTGTTTTTTTTATTTCGCCAAAACCCACCATCTTCCTCTCACTGTAGAGCCTGTGATTGTGTATTCTGACATGCACAAACAGATAACATCGTTATTACTATTCTTAAAACTACTGCTATTATTCGCTACTGCAGGATACGTCAACAAACCTGCAGTTTGCAGGATACGCAAACAGGATCAAACAAGACATTTCGCTGGTACACATTTGGTTTTGTAGTGTAGCGAGTGGACGAGTTTTAATCATGTGATATTGGACAACACTGGAGCCCCATGGCACAAAGGAATAAGTGATATCAAGCTTTGGCAATATGTGACCATACTTGTTTGTATGTTTAAGGCCGTTGACAATAAATAAAATTACAACTGAAACAGTTAGTTAATTAACTGATTGGAACATCAACAGAAAATGAATCTCCAACTATTTGGATAATCAATTCATCATTTTCAAGCACAGAACAAAAACTTGGCGGTTCCAGATTTTCAATCATGAAGATTTGTTGCTTTTTTCTGTCCTATTGAATACATTTGAAGGCATCTGAAGATGTCACCTTGGGAACTAGGAGATTTTGAAGGACCTTTTTTTTTGCATTCGAAATGTAAAATCAACAGTGGAAATAACCATTGATATTTCCAGCCTTAAACTTTAGAACATTTCAATAAGAATAATTTGCACTTGCAGGGCTGGCTTACAACTATGTATGATGAGACATTGACACTATATTTATATCTGATATTCAAGCTCCACATTCTCTGAGCAAACTTTACATATAGTATATAGTGTTGACACATCGGCACACTAACTCCAAAACACGTGATAAAAAAATCTGAAGAACTCATTCAACTGAACTGTGGACCCACTGTCATTATGGTGTCTTATCTGAAAATGTTCTGAAGGTAGTTTCCTATAAAAACAGCTGAACAGCTACTGTACATTGGTATGCAAAAATACACATCATCATCTACTATACAACTAGAGCTGTAAACATTCTCAAGTGTTCCTGCTCAGACATCTAAAAAGTGAGTAAAGCTCAGGAAGGCAACAAGCTGGGAGACAATAGTGTAGCATGCGAGTCACGGAGGCTGAAGGTGAGAGGCTGAAGCTGGGCAGAGCAGCGTCTTGCTTTTATCTCAGATTACCAAGAGTCATTTTGGGAACAGCAGCTGCCAAACACCATGGAGGAACTGCAAGCCAGCCATCCAATACAAAACGACCTTTCTGTGAGGGGGGAGTAACTTACAACAGCTTAAAATAGCATAGGCAGCTTGGACCCGAAGACAGATAACATCAACTGTAGTGTGTTGTTTGGTGGATGGCTGTAACATTAGCAACAATGTTGTACAGGAAAATATGACTGCAGCTTAGGCGTGTTGTTTCTGTTCTTTTGGGTGGCGCTGAGGGGGGAGTCCTGGTGACAAAGGTTTCAGATACCAAACCCGATATGTCAGATGCCACCCCAGCAGGCCACATATGGTCCCTAGCAACTTGTGAGACGGGTCATGGAAGTAAACAGAAGTGCAGGCAAACATCCACACCCAAATGATCAGTATCAGATTCAATGCAACGTACAGCAGGTTGAGGACCACCCTGGGCAGTGCAGAGAGGCTGGCTGTCTTCAGGGAGGCCATAGGGGCCGTCTCTTCCACGATGAAGAGGGCGGAATACGCCAGGATGAAGGAGTGTCCTGAGATGTCATAGCCCCGCCAAAGGAAGCCGGCCTGTCTGCAGCTGGCTTTGGATGTGAACTCCTTGTTGATGACGTCCATGGTAGCGGTTTCAAAACATGAGCCGGTGACGTCCTCGATGTAGAAGAAGGTCTCGGTGCAGATGTACCACATGGCTGTTGCCACCACCAGAGACAGCAGCCGCCGACTGAGGAAGTACACACTTCTGCTGAAGGAGGAGTTGGAGAGGAGGATGAAGGGCGTCAGCAGCAGCAACGTCCACCCCCAGGACACTTTGACAAAATACCTGCAAGAGAAGCAGTGCATTCACATTAGCACAGTTAATAGTAGTGAGTCTCAGAGCTCTGAATGGGCAACCAAACAAGTGTCCCTTCTGGGGTTATTATTTAAGGGTAAGACTGATAAATACTATCTCACCCTTTAAGTGTTTACATCTACGAGGCTGCAGCTGATTATTTTCCTTACAGATTCTATCTTCTACAGGAATTCAAAGAAACAGGACAAGAATAAACTCATTTATCTTTTATCAACTCCCACTAAAGCAAAGGGGGTGAGCTTTAAAGACATTTTTCCATTCAGCGAACTGATTGAAACTGACTTAGCTGAGATGAACATCTGGTGGTTTGAGTTAGACAGATGTTGAAACTATAGATCATACCTTCTACACGTGTGAATTAATGAAGCAGCGCTGGTTATCATTTCAGAGCTGGCTTCAGTCTCAGGGTATAACGACTCATGGCATGTCTACTAAAACCGGACTTTTACGAAAGACAGAAATTTGGATATTATGGAAAAAACTAAACTTAATGAAGAAATGTAAAACTTGTCTTTTTCGCAAGCCTAACTACACTGATAGAGAGTTAATTCAAAGTGACTTGAATGCAAATGAGCATTTGTTTCTCTTTGTTCATGTGTTCGTCTTGTTTTTAACTGTTCAACGCGAATTGTGACCGTGAGGGGACATTTAGCAGCACAGCACATAGCTACACTGCTACGGTTCACCTTTGACCTACATCACCTCAGCGCTACAGATTCCATTACGACGCAGTCCCACAGCTCAACAACAGTTCTTGACGGTACTTTGCCCTTTCTGTCATCGGCAGGCCACCTCGCATTCAGCGACAAGTGTGTTTAATTCCTTAGTTCTGCTAGCTAACCTCACTAGCAAACAACATATTAGCACTACTTACACATTCAGGGCATTTTTGCTACTGCTGAAATATGTCTGCGGGACGAGCTCCAGCTCTTTCAGAATTGATCCCACCAGTGAAATGAGTAAAAATATCCAGTGGAAGTTTTGTCGGACGGCTGGTATCCTCCAGAGTGTCACCAAGTTGTCCACAATGACTTCCACCGCCGCCATGTTGACTGGAGGAGCCGGCAGGAGTGACTCTAACGTCATTACGGCTCAACCAATCAGACTTTTCAGTCGGATGTTCAGACTCTTCTTCGTCTGCGTTAACGGTGTTTCTTCTTCTTTTAATTTCTATCGATGGAAACTCAGGGGCATCACCTATTGTACAGAATTGTGTATCACCTTATCCCAAATCATACTGTATACTGTAGTTGTTTAATATTTCATAATAATATAATAGAACACAATCCTATTCTATATTATATTATATTATATTATATTATATTATATTATATTATATTATATTATATTATATTATATTATATTATATTATATTATATTATATTATATTATATTATATTATATTATATTATATTATTTAACAGATACATAAACACAGAGAGACATTTTGAAATGATGTTCTCACTCAGAAGGTGGTGAATAAAACTGTGGTTGAATGTAACTCCAGTACTGTTTAAAAATTCTCAATTGCACTTTTTTTGTTAATTCATTTACATTTATGCTCCATTGCAATCCTGCTTGGGTTACTTTACAAATTAATTTTACATATAAATCATATGAGCTTAAACAATAAATTACAGGTTAAGCTAACTGCAGTGTGTGAAATAGTTGAAATTAGCTGCTCCAGTGAAATGCCCATACACATTAATGTAATGGAATATTTTAGCAGGTTTCTCTACTTGTCACCTGAGGCCATTCCCATGTCCTCGTGGCATCTCTGCCAGTATGAAGCATTCTCACCCAGAGTGACAAATCTGAATGTATTGTAGTTTGTCCTGCGTGTCCTCTTTCTTGTTATTTTGAAGGTGATTTTATTTCCTTCCACAGTAGCACAACAACCGTTAAGTAGCATTTAAGGTGGGACAAAGTCAGGAAGAATCCAAGTCAGTGTCAGCCTTAATTAAAAATGATTATCCCAACATTTGAGGGATGTGTGGTTATACTCCCAACAGGAAGGGAAGAGGGGAGGGAGGGGGGAGTCCTGGTGACAAAGGTATGGGGAAGGGAATGGAGTCAAATTAAATGCATTTCACATATCATTTATTGACATTGTGGCCCTTCTATGGTTACGTTACACCAGGATCGTCGTTTGAAAGAACGAGAGGCTGCACAGACACACTCACTCACACACTCCTCTCCTGTTCGGGCTCGTGTTTGCTCAGATGGAGCCTTCAGGTGTAGCATGTGGATGTAAGTCAGTGGGTCAAGCTGTCAGGTTTTATGGCTCACACTGACCTGAATACAAGAGGTCAAACGCAACCACAACGACAGACTCAACGTGGACAGCTTGTTGTTGTTCAGAAGATGATGCTCAAATATGCAGTATCTTTGTGTTTAATTGTTTCCTTACATGTGCAACACAATAGACATTTTATGTATGTAACTTATGAGTTATTTCTTATCTCATTTGAAAAAGAGGTGTTAATCTGTAGAATTCGAGGCGTTCCACAGCGATGGTGATGATGAAACAGGCAGTTTGACTCTTCCCGCAGTCATGCAGTCTTACTGGAGGGGAAAGAAAACTTGTGGCATGTGAACGCAGGGCAAAGTTTGTCCTTGATGCACTCTGACTTGGCAAACAAACCTCTTCTACAAATGCAATTTTTCAAGGTCGTATGGCATTTAGCTGATTGATCTTCCAGCACTGATGTCAGACTACCAACTCTGGTGGGATACAAAAAAATGCATTTAGATTAAATGGTTGCATATTACAGCTCAGACATCTCAGCAAACAAACTGTTTTAAAATAACTTCTTAGATAAGATTTCTGAGGTTAAATTAAAGACTTGATGCAAGACAAAACATTTGATGCGTACTAAAATACTGAAAATGATTCACAGTTTGCCTCCACAGCTGGCTGCAGATACCCCACAGTGAAAGTGCCAAATGCAAACACTCAGAATGAAACTCTCAAGCAAATGTGAGGACGGGAGTGAAACCAAACTCTCCAGACTTCTTGGCAGGCTTTTTTTTAAAGGCTTTGAAAATGTTTCTTTGAAGGGCTTAAAAAAAACTCTTCTGACTCAGCACTGAAATGAGTCCAGCATTCAGGAGGAGAAGCTGCAGAGAAACAATGCTTCTCGTGGTGTTTTTAGTTTTCCCTCAGTGGCTAAATGGTTTATACATTTGACTGCTGCAAAAGCGACCTGTAGTTTATCTATGCAGAGTTAAACAATGAAGAAGTGCAGTTAAATTGATTCATTTTGACACGTTCTGTGGAAACACACAAATCCTCATTACAAACCTGGAAAACCATAAAGCTGAAAGGTTGTCTGAAGCCTCTGTGGTTTCATCATTAGGAGCCACTCCTACAGTCACACAGTCATTTGATGCCTTGTTAATGTAAAGATATCGATTAGAGTGTGAGTCTGCTTCATGTACAAGAATTACTTAATGTTACCCTGTGAGAGACACCAGCTCCACCTTAAATACGGCAGGTGCAAGCTTTGTTACGTCCTGGATAAAAACACGAGGGCTCCACAATCCCCTCCACCCTTCAGACACAACAAGGTCACAGTGGGCTTTTGTGTGCAGACGCCCTGCAGCGTCTCAAACCCGACAGATGACGTCACGCTGCAGGAGGTAACGTGGGGTCTCTGGGAAAACCGCCTGGTCTGGTCCAGCCCCCTCTCAGACAGCTGACCCATTTCAGAGTCCTGCAGAAGGTTGACTGCTCAGGTTTCCTGACTCATTCCTGCAGAAATATCCACTGATACACCACCTGGAGACGAGTTAGTGTTTTGCTATTTTCAATAGGAAATGAAATCATGTATGAAAAGGAAAGTAAAGCTGTGAATTCTGTCAGTCATTCCAGCATTGACACAAATACGTTTCAGTAATGATTTTAGCACCTTGTGATTGCATTTCCTCTGAACCACAGGGTCCAATGGCCAAACAGTTCAGACGGCTGTCGCATGGCTGAATTTTCGTGAAAACTGGCGCAGGTGCAAAGAGGATGTATCTTTCCCTAGAGGTTGGAGAAGCGGCTTGTGATCGGAGGGTCACCGGTTGGATTCCCCCACCGGATGGGCAGGAAAAATTTGGGTGTGGTGGAGTGATTAATGCAACAATTGCTCCCCTTCTCCATTAGCCGGCTGATATGCCATTGAGCAAGGCACTTAACCCCCAATTTGCTCCCCAGGCGTCTGACATGGCTGCCCACTGCTCCTGTGTGTGTTTCACTGCATGTAATTTGCTGGGTGTTGCATGTGTGTGTTCAACTAAGGATGGGTCAAATGCAGAAGACGAATTCAGTGTGTGTATGTAAAAATATATATACTGTCAATAAAGCTGATTCTTCTTCTTCTTCTTAGCACCACCAGCACATCAGACTTTTTATTTTTGTAGTATGAAGTATCCTCACATTGACTCGATCGATTAGCATCTGCCTAACCTCTGGTCTACAGAAATGTAAGCCGCCAACATGTATTCTGACCACCGGGTGGCCTCTTTCACACAGCACGGCTGCCCTTCAGGCGAGTGGAAAAGCAAATCGGTCAAGCTCAAAGGCCAACAGCAAGACGTGACCTCGAGAACCTGAAGTGTTGTCGACCTTCCGCGTGCCAGAGGGCCTCACCTCCTCTTTGATGGAGCCGTCTGTGCATTTCAGACAAGCAGTCACAAAGTCTGGCAGCACTCCGCTGAAGGGTCCACTTCAGAGAGTTTACCTGAGTGATCAGGTGGCACACAGAGACCCTCCGAACACAAAACAAAAACCAAAGAAGAGCCACAAGGCCTGTAACTCGGGCTCTTTGAATGCGTTCAGTTATCGTCATGAGTTGTTTGCTATTCATTAGGATTCATTAGGAACATATAATTTAGCATCAGTTGAATGAATTATAATTTGTAATCACAACAATAACTTCAAGTGGAACCAGAGTCCATCTGATCTCGTGTCTTAACTTTCACTGCATGTTCTGCAGTTGTGGCCAGTGGCTGCAGGTGGAGTTGCTGCAGTCTCCTGGTGGAGTCTCCTGTGGTCCCCCCAGACACCAACAGCAGCACCCTTCAATTCACTACTCATTATAAAATTGGAAAAACAATTAAAACGTTTATACAGGTAGATTAAACATGTTGCCTTGTGCTGTGAAAACGTATTGTGTGTTTATAAAGTTGGCATAAATGATAGATCTAATTTTGATAACTTAGAACTCAGACATGCTGCCGAACCTTTAAACGGCTTCTGTGGCCAGTGAAAGCTCGTGATTGTGATTTCTGTTCTGAAAGGAATTTTCCTGAGCTCGTGAAGAAGAGGAGGAAGAAGAGGAAGAAGAGCCTGTGAAACCCCAGTGAAAACTCTCTGCCACACATGACAAACGGGCTTGTTTGCGGAGGCTCGGCTTGAGGTGAGAGTCTCTGCTCTGTGAAAGGATCCACTGATGAAGGTACGAGACGCAGCTTTTTCCTTTTATGTTCCCTGCTGATGATCTGTTACAGGCTGCTTTTTAGAGAGGTTTAACACATTATTACTGACTGACTGATCGCACATGTTGAGTGTTTGTCAGGAGACTGTCACTGCATGTTAAATCTGTGTTTCCTTTTAAATGTGTGCTGATGTTTTGGAGCAGCAGATACTCAAATGAATATTTGCTTAGAAAATTAGTTTATTTTCACTGTTTGTAATGAAAGCTGCGGACAATGAACAAGTTACTGAAAGCTCCACTTCAACACATCAGTGTAACGTGTAACGTCGTAATATCTGATCACACGTTTGTGATCAGTCAGATGAAGTGGGCATCTCACATCATGCATGAATCTCTGAAAAGCTAAACTGATGCTCTAAAGAATTATTTTGTTCTTAATTCAGTAATTTTATGTACATTTTCTCTAACGATTTTGGATGTGGTGCTGACAGAAAACTGAGGTTCAGGACTCTGCAGCCTCCCACAACTTTACGGAGCTTTTTAGGTCTTTCAGCTCATCGTTTTGGTTTCATGGGCTGCAGATTTACTGAACACAACCTGTCCAGCAGCAAATGGCAGACAGGCGCATTGAGAGCACAGCTGGGGAACACAGTACAGCATTTAGCAGCTGAACAGTCAGACGGTGGAGCTGAAATAAGAGAGATGAATTGACTTAGATGTACTTTAAACTGTGCTTTTTCATTTGTTGGTACATTCCATGTGTCTGGAGGGGGCAGAGGACTGGGTGGTCCCTGTCCTTCAGAGAGGACGGTGAGTCTGGAGGTGGTTACAGTGATAATCCCTCAGTCAGGTCTAACAGGCAGTTTCACAAAACTCAGGAAACACACCTTCTTAGTCCTCACAGAAACAGATGTTATTTATATTATAGCCACACAGGATCCATATTTCCTATTTATGATGGTTGTGACACAGTAGAAAGTGACTAAATCCATTTATTCAAGTACTGTACTCAAGAGCAGTTTCAAGGTGCTTGTACTTTACTGCAACGTCGTCTCCTCTTTAGGGTGGTGCAGGGTGGTGGTGCAGCTGCAGTCTCCTCCTCCTCCTCCTCCTCCTCCATAGGGCTCCGATGGGTGCTGCTTGTGTTCAGCTCCTGCTGGCTGCCACCCTGTGGACGACTCCTCCGACGGGAGCTGCAGCTGCTGTGCTGTCGGGCTCCACAGAGCTGCTCAGCACCACCCGGACTGGAGCTGAGACAGACTTCAGGGTGCTGCCTGGAGCTGTGGGCGCTCAGCTCAGCAGACGTAAGAGAGCCATTTCATCCAGGGAGATCAATGCCCTGCTGGACTACCACAACCGAGCCCGCTCTCAGGTCTTCCCTCCTGCAGCTAATATGGAGTTCATGGTGAGGGAACACAGTGAGGCGCTGAATCAGACCGGGGACGCATGGTCGTTTAGATTTACTGTCAAATATTAAATGATACGAGCAGAACACACACTAGAACACATTCATGGATTTTTGTTTCTTTAATTTGATTTATTGATTTCATTTTTGTTTGTACAGGGACAAGTATGTAGCATAAACATAAACAGCATTTACATCCATCCACTTGATGTGCCTGTGAAATACATAAAACTCGCAAAACACAGCGCCAACAGTAACCAAGTACACTGAGCACACAAAAACACAGACAGAACAATACATAAGACCTAAACTGTTCCTTTCCTTCCTGATGTAGTCCCTTTGGTGGACAAAGGGACTATACCAACTGATTTTTGCTTTTGTTTTGTGAATGTTTTTGTCGTTTTCTCACTGAACGGAGTGGATTCTCTCTCTCTTTCATGGCTCTGCAGCTCTGGGATGAGGGACTTGCTAAGTCGGCTGACTCTTGGGCTTCGCGGTGCGTTTGGGATCACGGTCCAACACAGGCCATGAAATACATGGGCCAGAACCTGTCAGTCACTTCGGGAAGGTAGCACGCAGCTCTTTATGAAGAATCAGCTCTCGGTTTATGCACTATGGTCTTAAAAAGATGAAAAACAACACAAATGGAGCTTTTTTTGTACCGTGTGGATGAATGAATGTGTGTTGGGTGAGACAGGTACCAGTCCATCACGGATCTGGTCAGGTCCTGGTATGACGAGAGGCACCATTTCTCCTACCCGAACAGATGCAGTGGATCTGTGTGCTCTCACTACACACAGGTACAGGAAGGAGTTAATAAACCATCTCTCCTTAAAATTAAACGTGTATAAATATGGAAAAAGTCTGCACTGAACTGAATGCTAAAGATCATCAGTGTTTGTTTCCCAAAAACATATTAGAAAAATGAGACAGTTTTGAGAGGAAAAAACTCACGTGATGATGTCATCGTTTTGTTATTTTATTAAGAGATTGTGTGAAAGTTATTAGGGTGGGGGAGGGAGCAGAAAGGAGGAAGGGTTAAAGGATACCAGTCATTTTCATTTTCCTCATTAAAATGGACAAGCTGCTAGCTTATGTCAGTGTACATAACAGACAGAACAGACATGAGTTTGGGATTCATTTAAACCTGGGCAGGCTGTGACACCTGAACTCCACCCCAATGACGCGTGTGCACACTCCATCCATCTACTTTTTTATGTGGAAATACTGTGCGCGTGGTGTAAATGAATGGAAATAATGAAACAGTGTTGTGTGTTCCCTCTCAGATGGTGTGGGCGAGCACCAACAGGTTGGGATGTGCAGTCAGGAAGTGCTCCAACATGAATGTGTTTGGCAGCACCTGGAGGGAGGCCAGCTTGCTGGTCTGCAACTACTCTATAAAGTAAGAAAAACTCAAACGGCTAACCTCGTCACATGTACCACCACCTGCTGAGAAGCTAAGCTAACCAGCTGCGGGCTGTGGCGTCATAGAGGACAGGCACTGATCTTCTCAGGATGAATGAGCGTGTTTTTCCAAAAGACGTAGAAATTAAAAATGCCAGTCAAACAAACCGGCTGTCAAATTACCAAACCAGCAGACAGAGTGTGAACCTGGGGGTTTTTGGGGCCCCTCTGGATCTGGGGCCCCTGGGCAACTGCTTAATATCCCCAGCTGAGAATCCAGCCATGCAGGGTTCAGTTTATCACAACAAGGAGGTGCTGATATTTTGCTGCTCTGATAAAAAGACATTTTCCTCAAGAAATGCAACACAATTTTTAAAAGGATTTTAAAACCAAGTCTTATTTTATACATTTTTTAAAATATTAATATAATTATATTTTTCTTCACTGCCATGGACACACACTGTAATTTAGTCCCACATGCAGCATTCTGCTGCTGTAAATACTGACTGAAGCACACTGTGGATTCATCCACGGCTGAAAATAGTCCCCGGCAAATGCACTATTTGCTCCTGTTTGAGTAAAACTACAGTGCATGTGGTTTGTTTTTAAAAATAAAATTATATATTTGTGACCCTTTTGAAGATCTGCAGTAGGAAATGGCTGACTTGGTCCTGAGTGTATTAAATAAAAGCATGACAATGTCTCATATCTTACATGATGTTTATTTGTTTTACAGAGGAAATTGGGTTGGAGAGGCCCCCTACAGGACAGGGAAGCCTTGTTCTGTCTGTCCTTCAAGCTACGGCGCCTCCTGCTGGAGAAACCAGTGCTCACCAAACACAAAACCCAAGAGACTTTCAAGATATTAACACAACACAGCATTTTCAGTGCTTTAATGCTTTAGTTAAAACAAGCATAAAAAGACGCAGCTGCCCAGTTACCACTATGTTCCAAATAAATCTTTATTGATGACTTCACACACAGGTGAGCTGATGTCGTGGTATGAATGTTTTTGTTTTGTTTTTATTTTCACGACTGCTTCTCATCCACACGTCACAAAGAAACAAAAGCAAAAGAAGTTATTTTCTTCCGTCGGATCTTTAGTTGCCCGAGTTTTTTTTTTTAACACCTCCTGAGAGTTTTTGCACTGTTGTTGTCAAATTAGTTGGCTTAAGTGACTTTTGGGAGGCACTGATCAAAAACAAAGCACTTTTGTTCTACAGATTATACTTACTGTAACATCCGATGTGTTACTGATGCTCTTTCTCTCCCGAGTGAGTATTTTTTTCTTTGTTCAGTATGGAAAAACTGCATCTGCAGTAAAGTTGAATGTGTTAAAAGTTAAAGTTATGAATAACTGATGATGCTGTACATCCCTATAAATAAACATATGTTCACTTGGCTACTTGTGTTTATTCACTCCTGCTGCAGGAAATTTTCTGTCCTGCATTTCACCTCATTACATCTCACCATTCAGCCCTCAGAGACTTTCTCTGCCATAAAACAGGAGACTAATGCAGCTTTTATGGTCTAAAATACGAGGAAATCAGCTGGGCCGTTCAACAAATTCAGGAAAACACACACACACACACACACACACAATCTCCCACTACGGCCACAAGAAAACATGTAAAATATTTGATATGGAAGCCAGCTAACAAATGAAGTTCCTCACATGTGTAACGATCAGCTTTTCTCAGCACTTTGGTGACTTTAACAGCCGTTTAATTGGCACCTGTTTATCCGGAGATGAACAGCAGCTGGAATTTATTGTCAGCGTGAGAGAAAAGTTCTGCTTAAAAATGACTACATCTGCAATTTTCAACACTTTACACAAAATCACAAAAATATGGTAAATATGAAGCTACAGCCAGATGACAGGTACGCTGTATGACAAAAGTATTGGGACACCTGACCATTGCGCCAACAGAGACCTTAACAACCTTACAGCTTTGCAGCTGTAACAGCTTCCACTACACTTTGGAGTGTTGAATTCAATAATAAAGAGGCATGTCCCAATACTTTTGTCTATGTAGTGTAGCTTAGCTTAGCATAAACACTGGAAACTGGGATGCAGCCATAACAAACAACAGAATCGCAGAATTGCCTGCCAGCATCCTTAAAGCATGCTGTTTTATTCGTTTAAAAACTGAAGGGACAAAGGGACAAGTTGTGTTTTTAAACATGAAGTCAGTGGTTAACCAAACCAGCAGTAAGCCCACACTAACAGCACTGAACAATGACTGAGGTACATAAAGGGTCAGTACAAATGTAAATTGTGTTAAACTCCATCATAACTTTGCTGGCATTTTTCCGTTTAAGCTGCATTGTGCAAAAGCGCCTTCATGAAGTCAAAAAGCTGTGAGGTTTCCGTCTCTGCCAGGACAGCGTGGAAACAAGGTATTAAAATTAGATTTCAGGTGACTGAGGCTCACCTGTACATCAGACAGCTGAGCAGTAAATGACTTTTCTCACTCAGACAAAACAAAACCGTATGACGTCACCCACCACAGTCGGTTTGTTCGCTGCCACCCTCAGTACATTCTCCACTCCTCTCTGTGTTTTATGTCACTCCCCACCCTCTGGCTTTCTCTCTCCTTCTTGTATAAACTCAGTTTCTTATTCACAGCTAATCTCTACCTGGAGAAATGGCTGTTGGGTGATGAGAAAGAGGGAAAAGCACATGATAACTTTATGTCTATTTGAGTTTCTATCATCATGTTGCCTTAGTTACAGCTGCTATATAGATTGGTGTCCATACGAGCCTGGTTACTGTTTAACCTCCCCACCCACATTTGCCCAGATTAGGAAAATCAATAAGATAACAGCGGCAACACCGGCCTTACCTTGCACCAACAACACCCTTCTCACAGTGCAGCACCTTGTGCCGAACTTCCACGTTTTAAACCTTATGGTGAGGGAGGAAAAAGTGGATTTAAAAACACATGCTTAAGAGGAAGCAGAGGACGACATGGTCAATGTAAACACACAAGTCAGTTCAAATATGGAACTTCCATTCGGTGAGTTCACACTTTTTTCTTGTTTGAGTGTTCAGTTGGGGGGAAAAAAGGAAGACGTGCGGCAGCTGCTTCCTTCTGCTTTCTGTTCGGCGGTTGTGCGGCAGCTTCAGCTCCGCCGGATCACAGCAGCTTCATCGCCATTGGAGTCTGCCTTTTTCACACGGCTGTAATCCAGGAGGTGTGTCACAGATATGGACACACACACAAAAGGCCATGGGAGCTGGGCCTGATGGTGGTGATGGTGCAGAGCAGTTGGAGCACATCGAGTCTGTGGGCTTTTATAGGAAGGTTTGATCATGATGTTGGCTTGTGAGAAGCTGCGCTGGTGGATGAAGTGAGATGCGTTTTTATTCTCACCACTGAAGGTGGTACTCAGATCCTTTACCTTTACAGTAAATGGCTGAAAAATACTCCATCACAAGTAGAGGGAAGAGGTGTATTGGGGCAGAAAATGTACTTAGAGTATCAGTGGTGAAGGCCTTTGTTTTTCACATTGGCTCCTTTTTAAGTGTCATATTATTATACAATATGTTATCTTGTTTGAATCAGTAGAGGATGTAAGAGCATTTTAATGTTCTAGTTTGTCAACGTGGAGCTGATTTTACCTGCTTTGTGTAGGACGGCACAACGTAGATCAGTACCACAGTGCTGCATCACATCATATAATCATGTTTTTGTTTTTAATGTAAGAAGTTAATGAGAGTGAACGTACCACTGTTTATTCTGGACCTGAGCTGCTGCAAACATTCTGCCGCCATTAGCAGTGAAAAAGCTGAAATATGAAAGCTGAGGCGAAACTCTGATGAAAGGTAGATGTTGTTACGGCTGCAGACTGAGCCGCTGTGCAAACACACACACTGTGGATTCTTTAATATCACAGGAACTTCCATCAGTCACATGTGTGATGACACTGCTGCCACAGGCTGCACCTCTTCCCAGTGTGACGCCTGTTTTGAACCATCTCAGTGAGAGGAAACACACACCAGCTTTCAAATCCAGCAGCTGAAGGATCTGTGGTTTTTACCCCGTGTGATGTGCACATTATTATTATTATTATTAGTGCTGCTTAAGACCCAGTTACAGAAATTTGCACAGTGAAATGGCCTCTCATGCTATATAGACAAAAGTATCCAGTATGGGCCTGTTCCTCAGGGTTTGGGCTCGGCCCCTGACTTCCAGCATGACTGTGCCCCAGTGCACAAAGCAAAGCTCCATAAAGACATGGTTGGATGAGTTTGGTGTGGAAGAACTTGACTGGCCCACACAGAGCCCTGACCTCAACCCCATCCAACACCTTTGGGATGAACTGGAACGGAGATTGTGAGCCAGGCCTTTTGGTCCAACATCAGTGTGTGACCTCACAAATGCTCTGCTGCATGAATGGGCACAAATTCCCACAGAAACACTCCAACATGTTGTGGAAAGCCTTCACAGAAGAGTGGAAGCTGTTAGAGCTGCAAAGCTGTCTGTGTTTTTAGAATGAGACGTCATTAAAGTCCCTGTTGGTGTGATGGTGAGGTGTACCAATACTTTTGTCAGACAGTGTTGTCTTCCTTCATCCAATCAGCACCATGTGGTTGGAGAGAGTTGTCAAACATTTACATCAGACAGAGAAGATAGAAATACGATGTGTCCTGAGTGATCCAATCACAGGTGGGCAGCTCTGACTCCATCAGTTCACACCTGGCACAACCAGCATTTCTACATGCGTCTCCATCTCACTTACCTGCTTTATATGCAAATAAACACATACACCACAGGGACAGGCTGACACGTTTTCCACACAGAAGAAGAATTCACTGAATGCACACATTTGGAGAAATAAGGCCCACATAATAAATGATTCTTACTGAACTCTGGGACACCGTGAGAGACAAGGTAGCGTCCTTTATTGGTTACTGTTTAAAGTGAGTCTGCGGATGTTGTGGTTCCAAGTTCAGTGATGAAATCAGTTGAAACAGACAGTGTGTTCACAAACACGGCAGGTAGGAGGGCAGACATATAATTTACACTGCAGTAAACCAGCTGGCAATCAGACAGCATGTAATCCATCCAGCCTGTTGATGTCTCTGAGGACATCAGCTGAGTAGGCTGATGTCCTCGGTAGTGGCCACATGAGGCCAGGCCACCTCTGAATACGGTCTGACTGATCGGATCTGAAATGGGTGCATTCACACCTGGACTTAAAGCTGTCCGCCTGTGATCAGATCACTCAGGACAGATGTTTGCACCAGGACTCAACACCAGGACTAAACTAGCTGCTATAAAAAAAGGAGTCCAGACTAGAGAAGCATAGGATGTTGTGTCTTTGTCGTTCTGACTGTGGCTAATTTAGTGTGGTTATCATATGCCTCTAATTTGAAAAACAAGCGACAATTGGACCAATCAGTGATTAGCAAACTTTTTCTTCTATGAGAAGAAAAATGTCTCAGCTCAGACCAAACTACTGAGTTGCAATGCAACGTTTTCTGAAGGGATTTGCTTACCCTCTGCAGGACATGTTTCACAAATCGTCCAAGTCCAAATTTACGTTACAAATGCGTTCTTTGGCAGCTGCCTACACTAAGCTTCTTTTTGGACTCGTCGAGTTATTCTATGCTTCTTTGTCCGAACTGCAAATCGCGGTCTGCTGACGTCACGTCTCCATTAAGATTTAAAAATTCAACACGTTCAAATTTATTTGTCTCGTACCTCTGGAGTCATGTGTATAATTATCCGTTTTTGACTACTTTTGATTTTAATTTCATATTTCAGCTTAAAAATGGTTTTTCCTTGTGTTGTTGGGTGTCATTTTCTCAGCACAGCCTCACAAGTGTGACTATTTACTGTTATGTTTTCATTTTGACATAATGTATTAACACACTGGACTTAAACATCACACAAAAAATATCAAATCCGAGTGGGAAAAAGTTTGATTTTTTTTACTGTGAAAACCACAAACATGTTTAAAAATTTAGCAGACAATAAAAGTTATTTACAACTATTTACCTTGCAGTAAATGCCTCAGGCATTTTTCTGCACAGCTATTTACAACACAATAAAACAATAAAATGCACCACATATTATTTGTGCCACTCTGAAAAACAGTTCCTGTCCACCACAAGACAGAGGGGCACATCACAGGCCTGACACTTCCAGGGTGTGTCACATCTCCTGCTGTCCACCTGGAGGCAGCGTTTACACTTCAGCCTTCCTTTGGTGGCTTTCTGGCCAGCATCTGTTTCTGTGACAATGGCCACAGGGATGTGGTCAGCCCTCCTGCTCTGGGGAACACCCTGCTTGTCCATGCAACAAAGCTCACGCACCAGCTCCACCACGAAGTCCTTGTGTGTCATGGGCTGCACCTTCTTGACACTGCTAATCTCACGGTGCAAGATGAAGGCATTTGTTGTTGCTATGTCCAGAAAGTGCAGCAATATGGTCTTATACCACTGACCAGTTTTTCTGTGGGTGGAGTAATACTGGATGAGCTGGTCTGACAGGTCAACACCACCCATATTCTTATTGTAGGCCATGATCGGTGTAGGACAGGGAATGTTTCTCGCAGCCCAGCGTCCATCTCCATACTTCTTCATTCTTTGCACTGTCTGTCCTGAAAATGCAGGATGGATGGTGGAGCACACAGACACCTCCCGGACGTCCATCCACTTCACAAACACAAGTGGGCCCTCTCTGATCCATCTCACAGATCCTCTTTCACTTTTTTTGGTGAGAGCATTTGCCCTCCCTCTGGGGCATCCTTTTCTGTTCTCCCTGTAGGTGCCACATGCTCCAAACTTCATGCTGGCCAGGTCCATGAACAGTTTGGGACTGGTGTAAAAATTGTCCATGTAAATGTGGTACCCAGTGCCAAGATAGGATGGCCGAATAAGGTTCATGACAACATCGTAGGACAGCCCATGCTCACTCGCAGCCATAGACCTGCCCGTGTATATGCTGAACCTGATGGTGTAGCCACTGCTTGACTCGGCCAATACAAAAAGTTTCATCCCCCATTTAGTGGGCTTGTTTTTCATATACTGTGTCATGCCAGTTCTTGCCTTAGTTGCCACCATCCTTTCATCCACAGCCAGCTCCCTCCTCGGGTGGTAATAATTCTGGCAGGCATTGAGAATATCATCGTAAAGAGGCCTGACTGTAAACAGTTTGTCATGGCCTGGTGTTCCCTTCTTCCTGTCATTTATTAGATCCTCTGCAGGATTACTGAGGTGGAGGTTCCAAAATATGGAGCGGAACCTTTCCCTGGTCATCACTTTGGCTGGAAGAGGCACAGACAAAATGTGATTCTGTCTCCAGTAGTCTTGCAGACTTGGCAGCGACACCAATGACATGTAGATCAGGACACCAAAAAACTTGTACAGATCCTCCATCTCTATGTCAGTCCAGTTGTATTTCTTCCCTAATTCCTTGTTTTTTGCAGCATTTTTGTTGGTGTTACTGCAGATTTTCATGACTGTGTCGGTGGCAAAAAACAATAGAAAAAGGTCTTTTGGACTTTGGGGGGAAAGTGTCTCTACCTGGACTCCTGGTGTTCTTCGTGGCCGAAACCTGCTTACAGCTGGGGCGGTGTCAGGATTCTCCTCTGTCTTCCAGGGCTCAGGCTCTGCTGTCGGAGTCAGCGGAGATCTGGACCTGGTGGGCGTGCCATGCCGTCCCTTCCTCTGTGCAGACCTCCGACTAGCACTCTGTGTGCACATCGGGGGCTCCTCGTCATCGCTTTCCTCTTGCAAAACAAAAGAGGGATCGTCCACTTCGTCGTCAAAGCCCTCACTCTCAGGCTCAGACTCTGGCCCCGAGTCTCCCTCTGCGCCTTCCAGCTCAAGGAAGAGCTGCATCGCCTGCTCCACATCCAGTAGTGGCCTCATTGTTTTGTCGTACAAAACAAAAAAACGGCGAAACTACACACTAAACACACTGCACCACACACTAAACACACTGCACCACACACTGACTATACGCTCCAAACGCGCTAAATGTCACAAATCCCTCAAATCTCTAAAAACTCGCTATCTCTGGTTTGCCGCTGTGCCTTAGCAACAAAATGCCATGCGCTGCCATACACGCATTCTGATTGGCTGATGTGGTGCATTTTCTTTTTCACCAATAGGACAAAAGGTATAATTTTTCCTTAAAATGGCTGGTGTTTGCTGTGTCTTCTGGCATAAAACTCGCACCAAAAAATATTGACAAAATTTAAAACCTTGTATATAATTTGAAGTCCCCACTTTTGAAATTAAAACAGAAACTCAAACCGTATTAATCAATTTCTGTATCACGTCTTTGTGATAAAGACGCGCATGCGCTTTCCTCGACTCCAGGAGGGATGTTGTTTCCTGCATTCACCAGCAGATTACAGCTACCTGTTTATGATGATTAAAGGCAAGTGTGCTAAAAAAAATATATAATCGGATCGGTTCCTACACAGTCTGAGCTTTGGCTGGCACAATTTACCAAAACAGCGTTTTTTGTATTCCTCTTGACTCACAGTATAGCTCATACAGTACACATAACTTTGTGTCAGCTCATACACATAACTTTGTGTCAGACACATGAGATTAATTGCTCAACGGTCACAACCTGGGCAAACTCCCAAGCTCTGCTGTTGGCGGAACCACTTTGCGAATGTAAACATGAAAACAGCCGTTCAGCAGCTCCTCGGCAGGTATCTGTTTGCCCACAAAGCTGAATGACTTGACAGTGGGTCAACGAGGGGCCTGGCCCCTTCATATACACCATCTGAGTGACAGAGACAAGGTTAATAGTTAAAAATCTACTGTGCTACACTCAAAAGCACAACATCTTCTTGTCAGAGCGCCAAAACTCGGCATGTTACACAGTAGCCTCATGATGAAGATTTGTCATGAGGAAACTCTTATATACACGCTATGTTCAATGTGTTATAAATGATGCGTTGCATTCGTTCAGTGTTAAAATATGCCAGCGTGAAAAGTCTGAACTGACTGCAAAATCCATTCGAAGTGAAGGCAGAGGTGGAAGAAGTAGTAAGATCCTTTACTCCATTTGTATTCAGGTAGAAGTACCAAGTATTATCAGTATTATGTATCAAAGGAAAAGTCAGTCAGTGTTATTTATATGTCATATTACATTATTGTATTATAATCACAGACACATTAATGTGTAAGCAACATTTAATGTTTTAGCTTGTTATGTTGGTGCTAGTTTTAACCAGCTGAGTAACAATCTCACTACAGGGTTAGTAGGTGCTCTGGAGCTTTTGATCGATGGATGGAGATGTTCAAATGCTTACTTCTCGGAGTACTTGAGGGACTTCTCGTCCACGTGGTGGGACTGATTTGTCAACTGTTTTCAAGGTCAAGAATGCACTTTCAGTCTAAAGTTTATACTCTGTTTGATAGTTCAGTCCGTAATAATGAACAACAAATACGTTAAGAGCCCTCACCACGAGTTATCTCAGTTTGTCTTAAGCTTCTCTCTGTGGCTCCTTTTTTAATTGCTTTTGACAGTCCAGTGTGTGTGTGTGTGTGTGTGTGTGTGTGTGTGTGTTCATGCTGAAATCGCAGTGGATATTTGAGATGGACGAGCATGCAAAGTTACAAATGAATTTATTCACATTCTTCAATGTGAATGGACTGTTACACATATTCCATCCATGCTATCATCATCATAACTAAACTTAACCAACTGCCAATATTATTACTGCTGGGTCTGGAATCACCACGTGTGGTTTGTCCAAGTGGTGTTGCCGTAGTCCAGCAGAAGCTGCTGTTCGACTGCCTGAGGGAAGGTACAAACCCTCTACTGTTTCTCTACGTGGCTTTAGCTAGCTTTTAAATGTATTAAAAAGTGGAAAACTGGAAGTTAATGTGAGCACTACGTCTGCATCACATCACTGTTGATTGTGACAGCTATTTTGAAGTGTTTTGAAGATTTCTGAATGGTTAGGAGAGGAGGAGACAGGATGAGAGAAGAAAATGAAAACAACAACTTGCTAAGTCTTGGCCAGAGAATCTGCACTTGTCTTCATAAAAGGCTGACGGGGTTACAGCGTTGCTTCTGGGCCTTTCACATACGCTCACTTTGCCCATCAAATTCAACCAAATCAACTGAGACCAAGTCAAATTGCGGGCAGAATGTGACGTTTGATGATTAAATACATATCACCGATGAATTAATTTATTGCAGTCTTGTAAATTCAATCTCCATTTTGCAGCAATAACATCTCAGTTGAGGTTACTTTTTCCCAGATCCTTCAGTAAAAGAATGTAAACAAACGGCAGCTGAATATAAAGTGTTAAACTTGCACTGCAGAGAAGTTACAGTATAGTGTCCTAGTGAGCAAATCACTCCACTAATGAAGTGAAATGTAATATGTACTGTAATAAAATACGTGGTGTTTAACAGAAGCAGAAAGCCCCATTAGCCTGTTTGGAGGTATTACACTGTTCACTTGACACTATTAATCCGAGTGTTCAAGTCTCCAATCAAATCTCATTGTGACAGGCATTAGGGGATAATCCCTGGATGCTGTGGGCCCTAACAGCAGGCTCGGTGGCCCCGGCAAACAGCACTATCCAGTAACAGTGGGCCTGCTTCTTCACCGAGCCTGGCCGGGCCTGAGAGAGCCGCTGAGGCTCATGGGCCTTCGCTCAGCTGGCCGGCTCACCGTCAGGGTTCGGCCTTCAGAGGGATGTATGGCCAGGATGGGACGCTGCACTTCACCGAGCGAGGTAAAGCTAAAGGAACCGGAGAGAACTCTGAGAATCGGGCAGATTGTGTAGATTATTCCTGAATCGAGGGCGAACAACAAGCTGCTGAGCCGTGGAGGGTAAAGCTGCTGAGAGGCTGACAGAGCAGCCGCAGTGAAAAGGAATACAGTAATGTTAAGTGTTTCTGGTTTGCTGCTGTTTAATGTGCTGTAGAGTTGTTTTCAGAGAGAAAGGCTCTGAGCGTAGACTTTTTACAAGAGCCGCTTCATTGAGAAAAACATTTAAGGGCACAAAGAAATGTATGTGTCTTAAGCCATAATATCTTTACAGTCCTATTTTTCTGGATCGTCTGTGATGGATGTTTAGGGCACAAAATGATGCCACAGTTTGTGGATGAAAGACGTCGTGTGAGTCTGGTTAACGGTGAGTCTGAGTGTGGATGTTGTGTGTCCACATGATGGCAGTAGTAAGCAGACTTCAGGTTGCCTGACCTGCGATGGTAGAGGGTTCATGATAATCAAACATTAACTTGACAGTAACCCAAAATACAATTTGCAATATCATAATATTACTTGCTGGCTTACTTTTCTTTTACTGACACTTTCCGTGCATGATTTTTTATTTGTAATAGACCATTTTAATATCACAGCATTGCAACTGTAAACTTCAGTAAAAGAATGCTGTATGCCAACACCCCACTAAATTTAGAACTTGATTTCACATCAACAGTGTGGTGACATTTTGTACTTTTACTAGGATTTAACACAAAATGTAGGTATTTTTACAGTATTTCTCACCCTGATGTGGCACCTTGTAATTAACAAAAGGATCTGAATATTTCTTTCCCCATTGCTGATGGACGCGTGGCAGTCATGTGACACTGAGACAAATAAAGTAATAAATTAGACCGCGATCAGACAACAGAATTGGACCAGAAGAGAGCAGCATGAGTCCCCAGGGAAAGACAGCAGCCAATGGACACTGAGACAAATGAGCTGATGAAGTTTTGAAACTGTTCAGCCAAAAACTAAATGATGTTATCAGTGCAGTCAGCGGGCTGTTCATCAGATCAATTATAATATGTTTACCTCCTTGAATTAAGAAGAAAAAAAAAATCACAAATATTTAGAAAAATGTTTTCATCAGACTTCAATCTTGAATGCTGTCTGATTCAGGCCCTGCGCTGACAGGATAATGTTGAATTCCTACATATTTATTGGCTTGTTATTCAAGTTTGGAGGTTAAATGTCTATTGATTGTCTGATGGCTGAAGGACCTGCAGAGAATCAGAGAGATAAAAGTGCTCTGAGCAGAGCTGCTGACAGAGCTGATCAGGCCGGCAGTCAAAATGAATTCTCAGCAGAACAGGGTTAATCATTACTGAGCCTTATCACAAATGGTGATTGATTTACGTTTTGCATGGGTCTTCATGTTTATTGATGCAATTGTTTACTTATTTAGTGCACTGAGGCTACTTTAGTTTTTCGGTCGGGATGGACGTGCAACAAGATGAAGCATGTTTAAGTAGAATAAAGATTCTATCTGTGAAATAACTTCAGAAAATTTCCCTCAGCTTGAAACGCGGTGATAAATGTTAAAAACAAGCATGTGACATGAAGAAATATTTTAAGTGATTTTTTTTTCTTTTTTAAGATGAGAAGGACAAATCTGTGGACTGTAACAAAGGTTTCTGTAAAGAAATGCGCCATAATTACCATTAGGACGTTTACAGACATTGAACACAATTTCAGAAACACGTTGACTATTTAAACCTCGACTATTTATGCACCCACAACTTTAACAGCCTGTAATATTATGAGACGCTGAACTACTTAAATAAGCACTTAGTACTTTATCACGCAAACTCAACAAACCAAAAATGATGAAATTTGAAATTCATTTGAAATGAAATGAAAACGTTTTAGAGCACATTTTTCTCTTTTTGATTAACACAAAAAGGCCTCTGTTTGGCAACCTGATTGCAACTAAGATTTGTCATTTCAGCACAAAACCCTAAAAACTGTGAGCCCAACACCACCGCGGGGCACGACATGGCTTCAGTTATCAGGGTCTGAAGGCCTCTGGGGACTGATCAGCTCCACTGGAGGTCCACAGTCATAATATTTGACAGTAGAATGAAAAAAATTGTTGTTTAGCTGAGCTGTATAGAAGTAGTTTGCACTATAAAAGCAGGAGAAAGGAACAACTAAAGACTAAACAAATTAACATAAGAGTATTAGGAAACTATTTTTTTTTTTTTTTTTTTTTTTAAAAAGTAATTTGAGCTTCACTAAAAAAATACATTAAATCAGTGTTTCATTACAGGCAATCAGGTAATTGATGATACAACAAAGGCACAGAAAATATGATATTCCCGCGGTCAGCCGCAGGGGCTTGCACAAGCTGTGTTATTTGCAGATAGTTATCTGTTGACAAGGTCTTTGCCATGACACTCTACTCACCTATCTCCTCCATCTACTGCAGGACAGCAGAGCAGCAGCCTTTTTCTGCTGGCCACAAATCTGCTGCAGCCAGCACATTGTCTCCTTCTGTTTTACTCTTATCAACATCAACACGCTCCTGGATGTGCTTTACAAACACTCACATCTCCCCTGTGGTGTAGCTGCCTTAGAAATAAACAAAGTAAGTCCACAGACAGTGTATATTCCACATCTTTTTAACTCCTCCAGGCCACAATGATCGTCTTTTCCTCCCCGCTCCTGGTTCCTGTGATTTTGATTTTACTACGTTGCTTCCTAGACGCCTGCTTTGAGATCGGACTTGGGGAAATGAAATGTTGTCATTGAGGAGAAGGTACAAATAGGCAGTGGTTGCAAATGGAGTTTGGTCAGTGGTCGGAGATTCCTATTCAGAAGATAGACAGGACTTTGTTCACAAACTGGAGTTTGAAGTTTCAAAGGGGAGAATCACACAAGTGTTACATCAGGTCTCGGCGATCCTTTGACTTTTAGCCCCAGGGCAGGAGTTTGGTTGACTGATTATAAGACAGCACTCTCTGGTCCATCACATTTCAGCTCCCAGTGTATTCAGCATGTGTTTAGCAGGAAAACGTCGGGCAGCCGTTGTCAGCTGCAGCAGTTATCAGACTGTTGTGAAAAAGTTTTGACCCAGCTTGAACAACGGCTGAGCTCACAAACATTATTATAAGACAAAAATAATGAAAATGCGATCCTGCCATAAACAACATAACACACTAATATGAGCCAAAATACAAAAAAACAAAACAAAACAAAACATACACGCACACACACACACACAAACAAACCTGTGAAAAGACAAAATGAAACTCCACAGGACAGGGGACATATAAAAATTAAAATAAAAAAATCAACAGGCCTGTTGCTGCAGACAGGTCATGGTAATAATTACACAAGGCACTGCAGTCATGCTAGTAGCTCAATGTGAACATGCTCACAATGCTAACGTGCTGATGTTTAGCATGTTGGATGTTCATCCAGTTCAGCTTCTTCTGTTGAGCGTGTTATCATGCTAATACATGCTAGTTTGCACTAAATAAACAGGCGTACATTCGAGACTGAAACATTACATTTTCAGGTATTTCATCATAAAGTACTGCACAAATGAAAATATTTTGACTTGAGAATGTTGTCCGTTAAAAAAGTTAAGCCATCACCAGAGTTATTACACTTCATCATTTCATTTCATTCAAAACAACAACTGTCAACGTGCTGGTGATGCTAGAGGAACAGTCAGAGGATCACCAGACTCAACTTTCCTGACAGTCAGTAGTTGTTGAGATGTTCTAATTTGGACCAAAGTGGTGGACCGACAATCTGACTTTACAGTCCTAGACTCATGTTACTAATGTGACTAAAAAATATAACTTCAATATTTGATTACTGCATAGTCATACAAAATATTTTTTTTCTTTCAACTAACAACAACCTACTAAAGGAACAGTCTGACATTTTGTTAGATATGCACATTAGCTTTCTTGCCAAGACTCAGGAGCCTGACACCGCTATCATGTCAATACAGCCAGCAGTCAGTTAGCTTAGTTTAGCACAAACACTAGAGACACTAGAAAATTGCTCGGCTACCCTGGCATTGTCCAGGTAATATGAGTAGACTGTTGGTTGGCCTATTTCAGATGACATGACCCTTCTTCCCTATTTGCATTTTACTGTTTTCAAAATCACCATATCTATGGGAAAGAACAGCGAGCTAAACAAGCTAGCAGCTACTTTCCTTTGTGGGATTTTATCAATTTTAATGCCAGGGTTAGCAACAAAATACAAACAAGCCAGAGCGTGGCCTGTATCAGAATTATAATGGGTGTAGCCAGAACATCAGGATCTGGCTATGTAAGACTAATTAACATGTTTTCTCTCTTTTTTTAAATCTAAGCATAAACACAAGTTTTCCTGTTTCCAGTGAATATTACTGTGAGGCGACCGGCTGCTGGCTGTAGCTTCACATTTAGTGTGTGGATATGAGAGTGGGGATCAATTTTCTCATCTAACTCTCAGCAAAAGAGGGGAATATGAGTGTTTACCAAAATGTCAAGCTATTCCACCAAGAAAGATCATTTTTTTATTATTCCAAATTTTATATTTAAGAAGAATATAAGAAGTTTAAAGATTCACTTTCAGCACAGCCACATTAGCATTTGCTGAATGAACAAATGCGGCTCTTACTTTATTCTGTTCATAGTGTTTTGTGTTTTAAACCCTCCTGTCTGTTCACTGCGAGACTGCAGGTAGAATATGCTAAGACAAAACCCACAACTTATCTCAAAAATGCAGATAAGTTGTGGGAGAATTTTGATCTGCTCTGTGCTATCTGACACATGAGAACAGTTTGTCAGTTCGTGATTAAGAAAGCTGTAACTGTCCAGATTACAGTTTATAGTCGTGTATATGACTGTTCCTTTAGGAGTTCACAGAAATTTAAGATGGGAGCAGAGATAAAAGCACTTTAATGACCGAGAAGATAAGATTTGCTCTGAGTGACTCATTCATAGCTCCACACTGATTCTCCAATCATCACCCCCCCTCCCCTCTCTGCTCATTGCTTTGAAATAATCAGCACACTTCTTGAGCAAATATGGGCATTGCAGAAGAGCCGCACGGATCGAACATGAAGAAATGTTGTAATGGATGACCTCTGTACACACAAGTGAAACAACATGCTCCAACTGGACAGTGTTTGATGCATGAGTGTGCAAAAGGCTGCTAATCATTTTATTTAATCCGTGAGCAACATTACCACTGAGTTAATCAGGCCGTTAAAGATCCTCGCAGCACTTAGCGACACCCAAAGATCAATGGAAACCTATGATCATATCTGACTGTGTGAAAAGAAGAGTTTCTGTGGATTTAATCACAGGTCGATCGCCTCCATTTTGATTTCTGATTGGATTACTGTAAAAGATGGGTTTTGTCAATATTTAATCACTGAACAGATCGTCTCAGAGCTACACACAGGAGCCTCCAGGAATGTTATGGTGTTTGCATGATGGAGGAAAACATAATTTTATGAGCAACCAGTATAATTTGAGTGTATGGTTAACAAGGTCACCTAAATGGGGTTTACTGCTTCTGAGGTCTGGCTGAACTCAGGATCGTTGACCTTCTGCGATGTACTGGCACTTTCTCTTCAAATACATGACTACTGTTTGCTGTGTGACATGCAAGAGGCGGCCATTTGCGCCAACAGAGAATGTATTTATGAAAACAATCCAATTCAGGAAAGCGTGCGACAAAAGTCACATGTAAAATCCAACCAAAAAAACTGAAGGCATTTGACCCGCCTGACCAATTTAAAAGGCAAGATTTTGTCACAGCATTTTATTCTATTTACTTTTATTCAAATTGAATGAAAAAATAACACATCCTTCCCTATTTAGCCTCATAAGCTCTGATGACAAATAACTGATCAGTCATAAGCACGTATTTAAGTACGTTATCAAATATTTGTTAACGTATATGTCAGCAATTATAACTCCTCCTGTAAAACCTCTTGTCATATTAATATTTAATAAATAATAATAATAATAATAATAATCACATTTAAGAGATTTGTAATGACACTCATTTACAAATCACTTACAGGTAGTTTTAGAAATGTTTTCCAGCCATACAGAGCTTGATAGTTCAGGTCGACTTACTAAATTTTGTCCAGAGATTTCAATTGTCTATAACCTATTATGAATTGCACGCAAATACATCAATTAAGATTTATTAAGGTTTAAAACCTGCCTACTATATACAAAGTGTTTATATAAAGCTTATAGACACAAACTGAAGTGGTTTACAGTAAAGTGTTAGTGAGAAAAGTCGTAATTCTGATTAATTCATCAACAGTAACCTCTTATTTTACTGATGTGTGTACTCAAGCTGATGTTAAACTGGGTGTTATTTCATGGTACGACATATAAAAGCTGATTGGACTGGGTGTTGTTTAAAAATTATGACACTAGTGCCAATACCAGTAACCTTAAAGTGATACTGATACCAACAGAGTACTTCACTGGATACCTCAGCATGCTTCACCGCCAATCCAGTCAAATGCAATGCTGTGCTCGACGTTATCACGGCCGAGTCTGGGCTGCGGTTGCATTAAATCAAAGAACGCTAGCAGCCATGATTTACTGTATGTTATGGGGACTTTCATTTTGTCCCCAAAAGGAAGGAGAGTGACTGTATATACAGATTTCTTGGAGGCTTAACCACCACCTAACCATAACAATAAACATTACTTGCCTAATCCTAACCTAACCCTAACTTCAGCCTAACCTCAAAGCAACTCTTCACCCTTATATTTAATGATTTATGTGTTGGGGGCTCCATTTTTGTCCCCATAAGTAAAGCTGGTGTCCATCATGTGATTGTATAAACATATTTTTGTCCCCACAACTTCTGGAATACACATCCACACACACACACCACGTGGCAGAGGAACCCACTGCTGTGAATCAGTGTAACACATCATTTTGTGTTTGATTGATTGATTGATTGATGAGGCTTCTTATAATTAAATCAGTTGGTACAGGTTTATGACAAAGACCTTGTCAAGCACAATCATGTTCCATTGTTATATCCTTTGGTAGTTCCAGTTTGCTAACACGATTCTTCTTCCGAATCATCAAGGACCAGCAGCTTTTCCAACCACCAAGTGTTGAGCTTTTGGATCAGTGTCACGTGCACCTTGCATTTTCACAAACAATGAAGTCTTTTAGATAAAGGCATCACTTTGCTTCAGCAAGAGTTACTCCCCTTGTTAATTATGCGAGCATTAACTCGGATTTACCAGCGACGTATTACATGTGGAAGTGGGCCACTGGGTAAAAATACTCAGCTGGAAAAGCAGCATATCAAAATTTACTGAAGTAAAAGCACAAAGGTATGATGTAAGCCATTTTAATCAGTTTGACAGCAGAGTAGCCACATTTCTAATAAACATAACTTGTGCTTATGGCTTCTGTTGATGGTTTCCTATAATATTTTGTTTTGTGTGCTGTAGTAGTTTGTATAATATCTGTGCAGAGGGGCATCGGCGTGGATCTGCTGTGGCTTCCTGATAGACTCTTCATATTAGAAACTAAAGTTCAGGTTCAGTTTTTGAAGCAGCAGCAACACCAGAAGAGCTCTTCTTTACTTGCAAAGACAAAAGAACAACAAACATTTTGTGTGTCTTATAGTCTGGCGGTTTTGTGGGGGCCTGATGTCTCATAATTCACCCTTGGCTGTCGGATAAACGCAGTAGAATAACAAGGACAATGTGTCCCTCTGAGATGCAGTAGTAGTGAAAGTATAAGTACAGGACTTCTCTAAAAGCATTTCCACCCTGCAGACACACAAATCTCAGCAGCACCTTCATTTAATGTAATGTGGCATCTGTAGTTGGCGTGGATGTGAAAATGGCGTGCTATAAAATGAACCGGTTTAAAGTGGTGGAGCAGTGATTTGGCAAAGGATTGACCTCATACAGCTCTTGTGGAGGAATTGTTAATCCATTACTGACAGAGAACCAAGAGGAGATGGCAGCTATCAAAGTTGTGCTATCTCCTCTAAAAAAAAAAAAAAAAAAAACATCCCTGTGATTCGCCATTGAAGCAGCTAGTTAACCATCAACCACAGAGAGACTCCACCTCTCCTGTGCTCAGCAGCACGAGGAAAGGAGGAGCAACAGATCTGCTGTCAGTCACTGGTTTCCTATTTTCCTATCTGGCACCAGGAGGTCCCCATCACACTCAACTGGGCCAGGCCTCTACCTTGTTACTGGGTGGAGCTACAGGCTGAGGGGGGGTGGGGGGTGGAGGGGGTTAGTGGAGGTGTGAGAAGGGAAGGAGGAGGAGGTGGTGGTGGAGGAGGGGGGTGGGGGGTCACATTAGCTTCTTGGACAAGTCTTTCTGCCCCACTGTCAGGTAGTTGAGAATTTGTTTGTCCAAAGCACTGGCAGACATGGACATGGCAGACTACAGCGAGGCTCTGGACCCAGCCTATACCACGCTGGAGTTCGAAAACATGCAAGTGCTCCCCTTGGGCACAGGTGAGTCACATATATGCAACTCTGGTGCTGAACTTTGAAACTTTTACTGATTTAAAACTTTGGCCAGGAGAGGACAGAGCGGTTTCTGGCATGAAGTGATAAACAGGGGTCATTTGTCCATCTGCTGCTGCTCGCAGAGGGACGATCCTGTACAGTGGTCCCCCTTTATCACCTCCGCGTGCGATAGTAAAACATTAAGAGATTTTGATTTACAAGTCTCCGCTCTGTTCTCAACGCGCTCAGGTCAGTTGGTCGAAGCAATTTGAACCTGTTTGAGCTTGCAGACTGATGTGGTGTCAGATTGACTACAGTGGATTGATATTCATCCTCTGATGAAGCAGTAGTGTGAATATCACAATCTCCTGTTTCAACCCGTCTGTTCCCACAGAGTTTCAAGTGAAGAGAAGGGGTTCCATGTTTTTTTAAGAAGAGCTCACAGTGACACCAAGTCATTTATATGTGCAGTCTCCCATGACGTGTGGCCGTGATCCCGATTCTAAAATTTCCAATGAGACTGTAAAACAGAGGAAGGCTCACAGGGAACGTTACTCAACTTTTCCATCACTTTCATGTTCCTACTCTTTTATATAAATGCATAACAACGTCCGTTGAGTCAGCCTGCTATGTTTAATGTATGTAAGCATGTGTCATGACATGCAGCCTGATTGATTGACCAGGTCTGGTGACTGTATGGGTGACTAAAAACTGTCTCCAGTGATTGCCTTTTCAGAGGTAATCAAGATGACATCAGTTATGCTCTTTTGACTCTGTGTGAGCTACTCAGGCACCCATACAGGTTCTCATGAAGGCTCTCTCGCCCTCTCAGATCAAATCAGTTTAGGACAAACTAATTAACAGCCTCTGGACTCTGCTCAAATATCTCGATGATCACTGACTGCAATATAATTAAGCTCAAATCCCACTCTTCTTCTGGTCATCCCGTTGGTATAAAAGTCAGTCCGTGCTGACCTGATGAGACTCTTGCTTTCTCTCTCTCCTGTTGTCAGACTCCTCGCCGGCTGACAGCGCCAACATGAACGCCACCGGCCACCTGGGGACGGGCAGCCTGTGTGCCATATGTGGAGACAGAGCCACTGGCAAACACTATGGAGCCTCCAGCTGCGACGGCTGCAAGGGCTTCTTCAGACGCAGCGTCCGCAAAAACCACATGTACTCATGCAGGTGAGGACAGGTCTATGGCTGTAGGTGGTGAAATAATCCAGCTTTTTTTCACCTGTTTATGTGCCAGTGGAGCAAAGCATTGCACACCTGGTCCTGCCACTAAAGACCCAACTATGCCAACCATCCTCTGAAAAAGCAAAACATAAACTTGTACTGTATTTCTCAGTAAAACAGGAATAAATACTGCAAAAAGGATTAATTCCTTAATTGCTTCTAGGGATACAACTAATTTATTTTACTTATTAATCAATTTTTATTGTTCAATGTGACATCTTCAAACTGCATGTTTTGTCTGACCAGCAGTCCAGAATTCAATGATATTCAGTTTACTTTGAAGAAAAGCTTCAAAATCTCATGTGAACCTGGAAACAGCAAGTACTTGGCAATGTTGCTTTAAAAATGATTAAGATATTATACATAACATTTCCACATGAAATTGTTAAAAATGACTTGACCTCCGTCCAGCAATGTTCAAAACCAGAGAAATGTGTAATTTTACACAAAGCCAGCTTACACAACTAAACATAACGTTAATAAAACATTGAAACATCACCCTGTCTGCAAATATTTCTACCCAAGTCACATCAGAAGGATTTTCATCAGAAATGGTGGCTGTTAATCAATGAAAACACACAATATTTTGCTTTCTTTTTATTGAGGGACCCCATAATGGCAGAAATCGCACACTGTGGGTTTAAATCGACCATTTGTTGCAGCTCTGATTGCTTTGTTCATTAAAGCCTCTTTTTTGACCCTGAGGCAGCACAAACAAACCCATTCTGCTCATTTTCCAGGTTCAACAGACAATGCATTGTGGACAAAGACAAGCGAAATCAATGCAGATACTGCAGGCTGAAGAAATGCTTCAGGGCTGGCATGAAGAAAGAAGGTAGGAGCCACTTCTATCTCTTTAAAGCAAATGGAATCTATAACCTCAATCTTTATGTTTTTTATAAAACAACAGATTCTTTTGAAAACCTCAACCTCCCATTTAATCAGCAAATCAGTGCCAGAGCTGTCTCCCCACTGAATCGACATGACTCGTCTGGGTGTGTTGCAATACCCACGGGAGAAGCACTTTGTTAATGTTCACTCCGTGGAGCGCCGAAGTTTCTAACCAGCTTATGCTGAGCAAATACTTCTGAGCAATAAGAGCCATATACTGATAAACACGACAACCCGGGGAGACTTATTTTTCCTCTAAATGACCCTGTGTTCTTGAGAAAATTAAACCTTTTTTATTGTTTTCCTGGGCTTTCAATTTACTTGGTTGCATGGATTTTTTTTTTCCTTTCCCAAGTACCAACTTATATGTACAGCAGTGATGATACATTACATCTGTATGTGTTTTTAGCTGTGCAGAATGAAAGAGACCGAATCAGCACCAGGAGGTCCAGTTATGAAGACAGCAGTTTACCATCCATCAATGCACTCATCCAGGCAGATGTTCTGTCAAGACAGGTAGGAGCGACGAAGTCATCTTCAGGAATCACATCTGACTGTAACTCACCTGTAACAAGGGATCAAATGACTTCACTTTTGCTCTGCCTTGTCTAGATCACATCCCCTGCTCCTATACTGAATGGCGACATAAGGACCAAAAAGATCGCCACCATCACAGACGTGTGTGAGTCCATGAAACAGCAGCTGCTGGTCTTGGTGGAGTGGGCCAAGTACATCCCAGCTTTCTGTGACCTGCCCCTGGATGACCAGGTGAGACTCATACACAGACACAGTGTACATAGTAGTATAGACACTCTGGTCATTCATCAACCAGTCTGCTCAAAACCAAAGTGTGGTCCGCTGGGTGATGGGTGGAGTCGGTAAATTTATTAGAGGAGAGATAAATGTGGATAATGGCTCAATGTTAGGTTTACGTTTGTTCAGTTTTATTGTTGTTCTTATTAGCTTTAAATCTGTTGAGAGCAATGAAAAACCAGAGTCAGATTCCTTGTAATGTGTGCACACACTTGGTCAATAAACCTGATTCTGATCAATGCAAAAACATAATGTCTCAGGACTAAGAGGGTGTTTTTGTCCATCTCTCACAGCCTCAAATTCTTCCTCTAGGGTGGTTAATGTATTTTAATCCTGAGTTAGAATATGATGAGCTGGTTTTAAAGTTGTAGGCTCTCTCAGGAAAAAAAAGGGAAGCACAGAATCATTAACAGTGTGATCACCAGGCCTCGGTAACTGATTTGCTGATGTCATACCAGAGAGGGAGCCAGTGTCTTCTGCCAGAGTTTCTCTCTCTGTCTCCTGTCCACACAGATGACAGAGTGAAAGTAATAAAATACCAAAATACTGAAGCATGAAGAGGATTTCATCACACACAGATTATAAGAAAATGAATTGACTGTATTTCAGGTGGCACTGCTGCGAGCTCACGCTGGAGAACACCTGTTGCTCGGCGCAGCAAAGAGATCCATGCTATACAAGGACATCCTCTTATTAGGTAAAACTGAATCGCCCACTTCTACTAAAAATAAGTATTTTCCCCATTCTGGGCTACATTCTAATGTAGCGTTTTACATCTCACCCCTTAATGTGATTCTCCTGCAGGAAATGACTACATAATTCCCAGGAACTGCCCGGAGTTGGAGGTGGGCAGGGTAGCAGTGAGAATCCTGGATGAGCTGGTGCTTCCCTTCCAGGAGCTTCAGATAGACGACAATGAATATGCCTGCTTGAAAGCCATAGTTTTCTTTGATCCAGGTATGACTCCTGACTGAGCCTTTGGATTGTGTTAGCTACTTGTAAAACCAACACTATTTCTAGACACTGTATGCAGAGCAACAACTCAACCACGCACTTCTCTCTGTAAACACCCCGTCTTTTATTTGCACAAAGATGCTAAAGGTCTGAGTGACCCTGGAAAGATCAAACGGATGCGATACCAGGTCCAAGTCAGCCTGGAGGACTACATCAACGACAGGCAGTACGACTCCAGGGGCCGCTTCGGAGAGCTGCTCCTGCTGCTGCCCACGCTACAGAGCATCACCTGGCAAATGATCGAACAGATCCAGTTTGTCAAACTCTTTGGCATGGCCAAGATCGACAACCTGCTACAGGAAATGCTTCTTGGAGGTGAGCTCTTACGGATCATGTGCAGCCGACCTTGGTGGAACATGATTTCTGAACTCTGGGTCAATATACAGAAAAACAAAGTTGTGAGGGAGGACCGCTTCAGTCAGATATGCTGTAGTGAAAGAAGACTTAGGAAGATTTGTTTTGTTTCACAGGTTCTGCCAATGAGGCCCCACATGCACCTCACTCTCTGCACCCTCACCTGGTTCAGGAGCACCTCAGCAGCAATGTTATAGTGGCCAGCAACATGCCAACGCCGATCCATAATGGTCAAATCTGTAAGTTCAGAACACACCAGTACAAAATGTGTAGAACAACTGTTGTTGGAGCTACTAATATCCTGTGTCTTCACATTTTTTTCATTGCCATATACAGTAGGAGAACTGGAAGGTTTTTGACCATTTAGGTTTGATCAGTGCCACGAGAAGCATTAGACTAAGTGAAATGAAATCAAGGATATTTTAAATCAACACTGTCCAATCTCCCCCATCCAGCTCCATGTGCAGCCCAGTCAGGTAGCTGGAAGGACAAACAGGCCTGGCACAATAATCCTCTAAATTCTTCATGGAAACTAATCTGGCTTATTTTGTCAAAGAGAACTTCTGTTATTCTTTCTTAACATGTTTAATGCTCTGAGAAATTTCACAAAAGTGCTTATTTCCTTTCTGAAAACTGTGTTGCCCCGAGACATGTTATACCACGGAATGGTAAATATACACACCTGCTTATGCTGCAGTTTATCCCTCTGACTCGCTCCTGTTCTGTTGTGTTCTACTTTTCAGCCACTCCTGAAACGCCAATCCCTTCTCCACCCACTGCCTCCAGCTCAGAACATTATAAAATGGCTCCGGGGGTCATAGCCACTGTGCCCAAGCAGCCAACCTCCATCCCTCAGCCTACTATTACCAAGCAAGAGGCCATCTAACAGTCCTCTAAAACATTATTCCTTCAGTTTTTGTTTTTGTTTTTTTAAATTGTGTTAAACCAGGGTCTTTATTTGTAAGTTTATACTCAATCAGCATTGAAGCTGTTAACTTGACTGAAACAATAAAGTAGCTACGTAGTGTATGTAGAATGTAATTGCAATTATGTTCCTTGCAGATTGCTGTTTTACTTCAGGGATCTACTTGTTCACACATGCAGCTGCAGTTTCAGCTGAGCAAAGGCCAGACACAAGTATAAGCATCAAAACTATCCAGTCGTGCTGTTGTTCTTTAAGATCGACACGTAGAAATACATTGTTGTATATACAGTTCATTATTGGGCAACATCACTTCTTTGAGCGTGGCTTTGGTGTGTGCAGAAAGGCTTATGTTAGACATGCTGATCATGTCAGTATTTTATGAATGTTACAACAGGCCTTACATTGTCACATATTTAGTGTTGCACAGTATTTTATTTTATGTTCAGTAGTGATAAAATGGTGTCAACTTTCAGTAGGAACTCTAAAAGAAATGTAATTATACGAACAGTAAAGGAAATCCCTTGAATGAGTCCAGCTTTTTAAATATTCTATGACATAACTAAAACATATGTGGTTTGTTTTCTGTACTGGAAAATGCATATTCACAGCAGTAAAATTTAACATGTTAAAATGTACACTAAGAAATCTTGGTACATACAGTGCAGTCGGTGGTGCCACTTTGTAAAAGTCACAGGCAGACACACTGAGGAAGTTTCCCCAATAATATGTTGTATTGGTTTTTAAAAATATATTATATTTTTTGTTAGTACTTGTTGTGGTTTAACTGATGGAATAAATTGTGCCTTGTAACCTGTACTGCCTTACAAAAACAGGCAATGTTTTGCCACACAATGTGAAGATGAATTAATAAATCTCAAGCTCTATTTTTACATTGCATTTTCTGCAGACCATATTTTATACTGACTATCATTACAGGCTAAGAGTGTTCTGACTAATGAATGAGATTCTCTACATGACAAATGGTACAACTTAATAAAAAGATCAGACATGTTGGAAAGACTCTGGTCCAACGTGGCAGTGTTGCTTGTCCCCTGACCTAAAGCATCATGTGGCTTCAACTGATAAAGTGCCATAAAATCATTATAGATAACACTGAATAAAGACAGAGGGACAGGGGGCCTCTCCGCAGATTTATTTCAGCATTACAGCTGAAAACACTATGCTGCTTTTAGTCTCAATGACGCGTTTGACAGGCCAACATGTCCGACCAAAACATGGTCTGGTTATTGTGTGAAAAATAGACCTCATAGTCACATGCAGCACACAGATATGCACTCAGCTTAACTAATAGACATTTACAAATCCACATTGTGCATCCTTTTAAAACAACCCACCAGGTTCAGCAAAACAACAAAAACTCAAGTAAACCTCATCAAAAGTCCAAACAAAACCACATGGAGAAAAACGGCAGCAATGAAACAGAAGGTTCATCCATCAAGAGAGAACAGAAATTAGTGAGGCTCACTATGCAGAACACTTAAAATAAAACTTCGATATAACGAGAAGGCAGGAGAACTATAACTTTATTACTTAGCCGTACTTTGCTTCCCATCACACAAAAGTCATTGTACTGGCTACAGCTGGGTATCGTTTGACAGTGTTGATACCAGTATGTACAAGGGAAGACCAAACCAGGCCACAACACAAGGCCTCCAAGATTCAAACTTTAATATTCATATTTCAACACCATGTAGCAGTATTAAAAGACCACAAGGCACACGCCAAACATCAGATGCAAACAAAGTTCAGCCACTCCAAGACATGACTGGAAGAACCAGCACCAAAGCAGGAGCAGCAGCATAAGAGCATATCAACCAGCAGACACCGAGTTCAGAGCTTTCTGACACAAGAGCACAAACAGACTGAACACCTGACTGACATCAGCTCAGCCTGTTAGAAAAAACAAAAAGCAAGTACTTAGCTTGTAGAAGTGAAGCAGTGATGTTCTGCCCATCGGTGAAACTTGTCTGACGGAGTCTGGGTGGTCCGGAAGACGTCAAACTCTTGAAGCTTCAGGCTTGGAGTCTGTTTTTGAGGCCTGTGCCTAATATGGCCGACAGTTAACAAACAGAGCTGCTAAATCTGGTGAGCGTGCAGCACAAACACCCACCCTCCACCAAGCTATCTCAAAACAACAGCACTGACCGAATTTATACTTTATTTGTATAAGTATTTTCATAAAAACCCAGAAGCAAGCTAGCAAAGGAGCACAGCACACCCACAGTGGACAGAACATCAGTTTAATTAGCCCGCCTTGGAAAAGGGTGCGTTTGTTGCATAGGTCAAATATATGCGTGTAAGAGAAGAATGTTTGCTGTGTGAGAGAAAGTTAAAACGGAAGGAGTATAGTGGAAACGGAAGGCAGGTATTTCAACGCGCTGGGATTGTGATAGTTCGTGCAGGGTGACGTTCAGGTCAGCATGGAGAGGAGAGATGAGCCGCGAGTGCTGCAGCAAGCCACTGGGATATTAAGAAACATTTTATCATCCCCGGAAACTGTCACGTTACTGTCACCGTGGCAGCGGTGTATCACCAGCTCCTCGGTTCTGCTCAGTTAAATGACTGTTTTTGTCAATGGAGTCTGGATTTAAGTCAACTTAAATCATTTAATCAAGACAGTACAATAACTCCAGCTGTTTGTTTATTCTAGGAGCAACTGAAAGGGGGACTAATTTAACCTGTGTAAGTTATTTGAGTCCTTCTCCCACCACAGAAAGTCTCACAATAACATCCTTTCAGTTGTGAACATGTTTCATTCGTCACACAATAACCAATTTATTTGACATGTTTTCCTCCGGACATTTTGGCCATTTGATGTATTTATCTGCCGGACAACAATGCATGACTCTGGCCAGTAGCATATGCCGGCTAACGTACACTCTGCTAGTCCGATGCTGAACCTCCATCTTTCGCCAATTCCCCTTATAGTATGCCCCTATGTTACAGAAATTACCAATCAGTATAACACTTGGGATAATTTACCATCGTATCTACTCAAAAATAGCCGACATTTCCTCCCCACCGACATTTCAACCTGCCGGACGTCCTAGAGGCGCCGACATCACTGCTAGCCAACATTTCACGGTGTATATAATCCCGTTGTATATAGAAAGTGGGAAACGTTAAGGTTTGGCTGTTGAACTGCACAATCGGACATAGTTTATTGCTCTTATACTGTGATTTGTGCCAAGTTCAGGTTTAAAACGGATTGCTAAACACGTCACTTTTTTCACTGTCCAAGATGTGAATACAGTGTATAGAAAGTGTGGTGTCATACTTCTCACAGTACCTATGTTCCCTGAAGGCAACATGATAGAGGAAGGTCCTGAGCCTTCGTCGTTATGTTGTCACTCATGATTGCACGCCACAGTCGGGCCACAAGTTTGAAACTGTTAGGAGACCCGAAGGTGAACAAAAGATCTGTAAGATCTTTGAAACTCAAAAATAATAATAATAATAAAAAAAAAAAGGTGAATCTGAAGACACGAAATCTGCAGCTGAAAAAATGAGATCGAAATATATATGAAAATGAAAACTGAAAATCGATAATTTATTCAAAAAGAATTTCGGAACTGAATAAAAATTATATTTAAACTGAAAAAAAATTTTTTCCCACCCTTATTTGTAGTTCGAGTACAATATTGTATTATTCAGAAGTTCAAAATCGACATTTCAACTTTCAAGTTCAAATCTTTTTTTCAAATTAAGGAAACTTTTGGCCTTGATTTGGCTCCACAGAAAACATAGCCCACACAAACGGAGACAGGTAATGTGCTGTAAGACAGGGCTGCAGGCTGAGCGACAGACAGAAAACATAGCCCACACAAACGGAGACAGGTAATGTGCTGTAAGACAGGGCTGCAGGCTGAGCGACAGACAGAAAACATAGCCCACACAAACGGAGACAGGTAATGTGCTGTAAGACAGGGCTGCAGGCTGAGCGACAGACAGAAAACATAGCCCACACAAACGGAGACAGGTAATGTGCTGTAAGACAGGGCTGCAGGCTGAGCGACAGACAGAAAACATAGCCCACACAAACGGAGACAGGTAATGTGCTGTAAGACAGGGCTGCAGGCTGAGCGACAGACAGAAAACATAGCCCACACAAACGGAGACAGGTAATGTGCTGTAAGACAGGGCTGCAGGCTGAGCGACAGACAGAAAACATAGCCCACACAAACGGAGACAGGTAATGTGCTGTAAGACAGGGCTGCAGGCTGAGCGACAGACAGAAAACATAGCCCACACAAACGGAGACAGGTAATGTGCTGTAAGACAGGGCTGCAGGCTGAGCGACAGGCAGAAAACATAGCCCACACAAACGGAGACAGGTAATGTGCTGTAAGACAGGGCTGCAGGCTGAGCGACAGACAGAAAACATAGCCCACACAAACGGAGACAGGTAATGTGCTGTAAGACAGGGCTGCAGGCTGAGCGACAGCTTACGCAGGCAAACTCTGCCATCTACCGCAGTCAAGGGTAATTTATGCATCCTATCGGTCCACAAATAATGTGGAAAATTAAACGTGGTTCACATTATTCATCTGGTCCATACAGTTTAATTGATTGACTAACTAACTACACATTTTAAGAAATGTATATAGAAGGATAAGTGAATCTAAACTGTGAAAGAAATACAGCTCTGCGTAAATGCATGAAATACATCTCTTGGTATACAAAATAATTTTAATTTTATTTTAAGGCATCATGCAATCTCGTAAATACAGGCCTAATTTAAACTAACACCAGTACTGTGCAGTGAAGAAGATCACTTTGTAAGCTGTGTAACGCTGAAGGGGTCGTAGCGTTTTTTATTCAAATAAAATTCAGCACTGTCATTTTGCCATTTGTAAATACGTGGTTTTAGAGGAAAACGTATAAGATGTGCAAAATAATGGATTCACTAAATACACAGAAAAAAATATATGCTGTATCAACTGCTTGCGATTTGCTTGTGCGACATGTTTTATTTGTCTCGTTTCTGAGGGAAACATGAAGGCAGCATTGCCATGAAAACAACTGACGCACGGGTCGAGTTGCGCGTCGGCAGGGCGTCACGCGTTCCATATGGACCAATGAGAGAGCGTAGTTTCTCTACCCGGAAATAGGATTTTCTTGACAAGTCGGTTGTGATTTTTCACAGCGATATTGAGTCGTCGCGACTGTGTTTTTGATGATATTTCATCAATCGCCAATGGATGGTCAGAAGAGACATCTGTGTGTAACCTAGTCGGTTGATGTTCAACGCATTTTCGGGTTGGTATTCAGTCATTATTGTCACTTTAATTCTGTCGCATCGGTTCTGCTCAGGATCAGCATATATTAGCTAGTCGGCTGAGACTTATTGCTGCATTTTGTACAGTGAACATGTTTTCGCTGTTGTGGTGTTGTAGGGACCTCAGACTCTTTTTAGGTATCAGGCAACGTTCAATGTCCACTTCAGGTAAAATGGTATTGCTGTGTGTGTGTGTCACACCTGTCCGAGGCTCACGTGACAGCACAGAAACCAACTTTTCTTTTTCTTTTATTTTCATAGCCTCGTTGGTGCTTCTTGTGTGCTGCTTCCCAAACAGCTTAACCCAGTCAGTCCATGGCTGATCAGTATGACGCCAACGATCTCAGGTCTCCTCCAGCGGACCCATCCGCAGCTGCAGGACACAGCTGGTTCCCTGGACCCCCTCCACCCATCTATTCCTGCACCCTGACCCCTGAGCTGGTGGCCAAGGCCCGGGAGGAGCTCCAGGAGAAACCAGAGTGGCGTCTCCGGGATGTCCAAGCACTGAGAGACATGATACTGAAGGTTTTGGGGGTTTTTATTTTACATCAGTTGAAACTGCCCATGTATATAGTAATGAAGGTCACCTAATGCAACAGTGTGGTGCTGTAGGGCTCAGAGAGATTAAACGAATCAGGTCATAGACAGACACACAAAACCTGTTAGCAGGAATCAAATTCATGGCTGGTTTTAGTCTTTTCTTGAGTTTTATTTTTAATAAGGACAACGTAGAATATCACTGGCTTCACTGTAATAATATTGCCATTATTTCATCATATTTTATTGTTTTGTCACAAGTCAGTGGGGTCCACTGGGAAGAACCTGATTGTTTCTCTCAACCAGCTCTTCAGTGCTTCATTCAGTGCGTTTTATGTCTCAACCCTGCAGGAGCAGCCTAATCTCAGGACCAGACTGGACGACTCCTTTCTCCTGCGCTTTCTGCGGGCCAGGAAGTTTGACTATGATCGGGCGTTGCAGCTGCTGCTCAATTACCACGCAGGCCGTAAAGCTTGGCCCGAGGTGTTCCAGGACCTGAAGCCATCCACAGTGAAACACGTCCTGGACCTGGGATTTCTCACGGTCCTGCCACAGCCCGACCCAAACGGAAGATATATTCTCTGTCTCCGGCCAGGTTGGTGTCGGCTCTGCTGGAGAATTCAGCAGTTATTTGATTTGCATTATTGCTGCTCTCCATTTACCTTTAACATTAGTCAGTGAACATCAAAGTCAGTGTGTGTGTTTTTCAAATCTATTAAGTATGTGCTGCGTGACTAATAGCCAATTACTGATTACTTTTCCTTGAAGGGCTTTATTCATGATGTATGATTATTAAACTCAATCTCCTTTTACAGGGAAATGGAAACCAAACGATTATCCGTTTGTTGACAATGTGAGGGCCATCTATCTGACTCTGGAGAAGCTGATCCAGCCAGAGGAAACGCAGGTGAACGGTATTGTTATCTTAGCTGACTACAGCGGAGTGGGCATGTCCCAAGCATCCAATCCAGGCCCGTTCCTCGCCAAAAAAGTTGTGAGCATCCTCCAGGTGAGAAATATACCATCTGATGATCATGTTTATTTGTTTGAATTAAAAAGCCAGATTGATTTATTGGTTTCAGTATTGGAATACTTGTAGTCTAATATGCACTGATATGAAAGTTTTTTTTTCTTTTTGTTTTTATAGATTATTATGAAGATGCTTGGGGTCATTTACATCAAACATGGTGTCTTAATATATGGTGTTGGCCGATGTAAATCTACATTAGAATGTACTGACCCCAGAAATCCAGTATCAGCGAAGGTCTACAAAAACTGTTTTTAAGTTTTAAGTTATTTTTTTTTCTGGAATAGATAAGCTGAATGCAGAATGTGATTTTCTTTTGAATGTGAGTAACTGTGTCAACAGACATGAGGAAAAAAACCTTTTAATTTAAAAGGGTGGCTCTCGAGCACTGCCTGCTGGGTTTTGTCGTGACTGCCGAGCGTGCGGTATTTACATAAGAACACAAAACCCGAAGTGAAACGTTTGACAAGGACAAGCTGTGATTGTTCTGTTTCTCTCCTAATTCGCAGGATGGGTTTCCAATCAGAATCAAGGCAGTTAACATAATTAACGAGCCCAGGATTTTCAAAGGCATCTTTGCTATAATCAAGCCTTTTCTGAAGGAGAAGATGGCAGAGAGGGTAACTATTGTCCTTGATTTGTCTCTGACTCTTTTGTTTTAAACAAAGGACTATTTTGAATCGTGTCCCTCCCTTTTACCCTCAGCCTGTGCTCCAAAGTGTGTTTTCTTTTCAGAAGAATGAACTCAGACTACCAGAAACGCAGCCCCATATTTCTAAGTCTCATGAGACGGATTGCTTTATGTTCTTTTAAATCTGCAGTGACTGTTATCCATGTGTGGGCAGCAGAAACAAGCTAACATTTTATCACATTTTAAGTCAATATGGCAAACCAAAGAATGAACCAAAATAATAAATTTGAGGCCTTAAAAGCCAAAATGATGAAATTCCACTCAGCCAGTCAGGTGATAATTCTTCATGGGTTAATTACTATGATTGACTTCTATGTGATATGAAATCTTTTGTGCAGCCATTTTAAATGAAGTTGTTGGTGAGGCAGGTGACGTCACTGACATGTCTGTGCTGCTCCCTTGTACAGTACATCCTCCATGGCTCAGACCTGCGCTCTCTGCACCGGAACATCCCCCGCTCAGTTCTGCCGGAGGAGTACGGCGGCACCGCGGGCCAGCTGGACATGTCCGCCTGGTCGAGGCTGCTGCTGGACTGTGAGGAGGAATTTATTGTGGAGTTCTGCCAGCCGGATCCACTAGAGGGCGTGGTGCTCCCAGACTCCCTGCTGTTTGAAGGAGAGCAGGCCAGCGGGCAGGATGATGACACCTTCAGGGGCCTGCGCTCTCAGCTTTACTACTGTTACTGATGCACACTGTAGGTGCGTACGCTCCCATCACTGAGAGGACACTTTCTGTTTCATTTGAAACACGTGTGTAGACTTTTACAGGGCAAGTTGCCAGTGTTATACATGATTTATTTTACTAACTAAACAGCGTTACTATAGATGGATTGTCTTCTATGGTTTACACGTAGCCCAGCATTTGACCGTGGTTTCAAGGCAGCTGTGGGCTCAGGCAAAGAGCTTTTGACATGAGCAGATGAGAGCTGCAACAATTAGCTGATTAAGGGATCAGTCTACAAAAAAAAATTGGTCGCCAACAATTTTGATAATCGCTTAATTGTTTCAGTCATTTTTTGAGCAAAAAGGTCAACTACTTCCTGGTTCCAGCTTCTTAAATGTAAGGATTTTCAGCTTTTATTTGTCGTTTGTGATAGTAAATGAAGAGTTTTGGGATTTCGGACTGTTGGTTGGTCAAAAGAAGCAATTTAAAGATGCCACTTTTGGCTCTGGAAAAACTGTGATGAGCATTTTTCGCAATTGTTTGACATTTTGCAGACTAAGTGATTCATCGTAAAAATAGCGCAGTGAGTGAAAGACTGCGGGCGTACACCCTGAACAGGTTGTCATTTCATCACAAGACGTCAGATTCATCAATGATGAAAATAACCGTTAGCTGCAGCCATTTAGCGTCCATGAATTAATCAGCTCAATGGATTGAATTATGAATTTAATTATTACATTTTTTCAGTGGTCAGATGCTCATATGTACATTGAAACAGGTTTACTTGATGTAGTTTTGTTCTTGTCCGTACTGGCCACTAAAGGTGCCTTCCCACAGCGCTTCTGATGTGAGAGACATTCACTGTCCTCATTTTGTGTTTAGCTGAAGCCTCATTTTAGCATCAGTGGCACCAGTTGGACAAGTCATGTGGGTATCAGAAACACTGTCCAACGAATTTCATTCCAAAAACACTAACCTTTAAAGTTTCCCACTCTGTTTGGCCTTCTGAGACCCCCGAGGCCTCATATTAGCTGCAGCTGAAATACATTTTTGCTTGGAATGAGGACTGTGGTCTTGTTTCCCATTTTGGTCCTTGGAAGCACATTAAGGAGGGGCCGATATGAACGGGAGGAAGGATTACAGCAAGTGTTCTAATGCACATATGGGCATGTCAGGACTGTTTTAAGGCAGTTATGGAAAAATGTGAAATATGTGGCCATGAGTGCTCTGTCTGGATGCTTACATCGCCCCACAGCTCAAGTTTAAAAAAAACAAACTCCAGACAGTTTTGTCTGTGTAAACATCTTAATAGATTGCCTTAAACTGTTATTAATCAGTAGATTTTCCCATGTATCATAAATCATGTTGGATTTGTGTGCGCCAAAGCAATATTCACAGGGATTCTCATCAAGGCTTGTCTCGCATCAGAGCAGCTATACTTCCTTGTTAGTAAGAGAAAATGGATGATTTTTCATATGCTGTATTTCAGGGCCTTTGTTGAGTGGATGCTTTAGTTTTCTCTAGCTTCAATCTTCTGAGAGGATTATTTGTTAAAGTTCAGATAATCTGCCTTATGTTTTGTTTTTTGTTTTTTAAACCTTGTTGACCTGTTTGCCTCAGTTTCATCACTCAGTCTTAACACGGGGCCATTACGGATCATCACAGGAGTCACATGGGGAAGAGAACATTCAGTGCTGACTTTATAGACATCTGGTTTGCCAAATTTTACACCAGACCATGAGCAGAAATGTGCAATAATATTAGATCTGTTTTCCTGCAGAAGCCCGAAGCTAACTTGAATTATTTTCATCGTCAGTCTTTTATATTTTTATTTTAAGCATGTCTGTGACTGTAAGCTGTGTTGTGTTGCAGGATGTTTGTCGTTGGTAGTGAAGACAGTAAAGTAAAACTCAAACAAAGTGCTATTTGTGTCTGGTTTGTGCCGTGGATGCCGCTGTTGGCAGTGTGTTGGTATGCTGCAGAATCTGGGGAAGTTGTGGGTATTTTCACAACGCTGTTGAGACTGATTTCAGCAGCATTTCCTAAAGCGGACACACGGGTCCCCAGAGGCACGAGAAACCCAAGAGCTTTTGTTTCAGCGGAAGTATTCATACCACGATGTTCTGCGTCCAGAAATGTACTTGAGTCCAAGTACACTCTTAACATTAAGTACACCTTGCTGAAACTACTGCAGTGAGTCCTACCTTCATGAATGTTACAGTATTTCATCAAAAACTAAACAGTATAATGTTCACGAAGGTGGAATTTGTTGTTTAACAAGGTGTACCTGATGAATGTGAACGCATTAATACTGCAATCTGTAACCATGTATCATACTTTTTAAAGTGACTGTATGACATGTGTGCCTCCTGTAACCCTAATCCCCAAGAAGTACAATGTTTCCTTCTGAAATGCAGTGAAATACAAGTATAAAGTAAAATCGTAGTACTTAAGTAATGTCCAAGTACCTTAAACTTATATTTGTTTACAGTACATGAGTGTTTTACTTTGTTCCTGTCCCTTTACTTTCGGCCAGTAGCGCTTAACACGGCAGATTTATATCAAGTCGTTCATTTTATTGCAAGCAAACAAATGATGAAGTATGGACACATTTTAAACAATGGAGAGCTGTGGCTCGCAGTCACGATTAAAGAAGGTTTGGAATGAGAGCTTTGATTCTGGATCATTTACACATTTACAAATAAACTCATTAATTTGTTCTGTTTCTTTCATGGGATTCTGACATTATTTTAATTCTGTGCAGCCTACACTGTTGAGTATTTTTAGTCCTCTGTTTCCATGACATTAAACTAGTGAACAATACTTTTTGTTACGCCGTACCCGCGTGTAATATGAGTTCATGGCAAAACAAAAAGCAAACAGGCACATCACTGATTTTACACTTAAAGTTCAGTTCACTCATGCCAAGGATTAATCTTCAACCTGTGAAATCAGCTCCATTGTCTTCAGCGTCTCTTTGCAAAATATGACCAAATAACCCTGAAGATGTCACATGTCAGCGTTGCGAGTCTTAAAGTGTTCAGCAGAAAGCCTGCATTGAGACCCGGAGGTGTTGGGTTTGATTGTACCTTCAGGAGGCTGCAGTTTGTGCTTCTCATGTATGACCGTAACATCTGAGAGCCAATGACCCCTCATCTGTTTCTCATTTGTCTTCCTCCTCTTCCTATTTTCATCTTCTTTCTCTTCCTCCTCCTTCTTCTTCTTCCTTCTCAAAATGCCCGCTCACTGCTGCACAGCAGAAGTAATTCTATATTTTCATACACACTAATGTATTCATATTATTCATGTCCAAAAGAGCACATATTTCTTGCTTAGATGTGTGACTCACATGTAATTATCCCTGTACATCAGAGGCACAAGTTGAGGATATGGAGGGTCATAATGAGAAGATGGCATTGCATCATGGGAAATTTAGGACCCTGGATTTTTAAAGCTTGGCATACACTGCATCTCTCTCCGACCACGTGGTGGCGTTTGGATGAAGGAAGACTATGTAGACAAAAGTACTGGGACACGTGCTGATCACACCAACAGTGACTTTAATGACGTCTCATTCTAAACACACAGACAGCTTTGCAGCTCTAACAGCTTCCACTCTTCTGTGAAGGCTTTCCACAACATGTTGGAGTGTTTCTGTGGGAATTTGTGCCCATTCATGCAGTAGAGCATTTGTGAGGTCACACACTGATGTTGGACAAAAAGGCCTGGCTCACAATCTCCGTTCCAGTTCATCCCAAAGGTGTTGGATGGGGTTGAGGTCAGGGCTCTGTGTGGGCCAGTCAAGTTCTTCCACACCAAACTCATCCAACCATGTCTTTATGGAGCTTTGCTTTGTGCACTGGGGCTCAGTCATGCTGGAATAGAAAAGGGCCTTCAACAAACTGTTGCCACAAAGTTGGAAGCATAGCATTGTCCAAAATGTCTTGGTGTGCTGAAGCATTAAGATTTCCCTTCACTGGAAGTCAGGGGCCGAGCCCCAACCCAGAGGACCAGCCCCGTTCCAATAATTTTGTGTCCCTCTCTAGAAATATAAAATCAAGATCGCTGCTGCTTTGATTTTGACTAACATTTTATTAAAATGTCTCCCGTGAGTCTCCCAACTTCACGGGAGTGCGGTATTAAATAGTTAGGGTGCTCCTTTAATATTGGTAAAATGAAAATGTTGCTCTCCTGAGCCAACATCCCTGATGGTGAGCAGTTAATCACATTAACGTGAGAATCATGTGGGGGTTCCCCGCGAGGACACCTCATCAGCTGGGCCGTCCGGTGGTTTGATGATTGGGCTACGACTAAATAAAGCAGCCGTGACATGAAAGACAGCGTGAATCATCCATAAAAATCTAAATCAGAATATGTGTGAGTGTGTGATGTTGAGAGTGCAGTGTGGCGCTGGCTCCAGCCCACAGAGGAGTGGGAGCCTCCACAGGCTCGCTCTGATTGGCTCAGACAAGGCTAACTCCATTTTGGAAAACAGCTGTTTGAAGACACAACCTTTCCTCGTTGTTTTCCGACGGCGTCCTGAGGAAAAAAAAGAAACCCCAACATCCCGGCTTTTAACACACACTTCCTCGCCACAGTATTTTTATTTAATTATAATTTCCTCCAGGCTGCTTCAGTGTCTGCCCACTTCGGCGTGCTGCGTTTTTGTTCCACTGCCAGGAAACTTAACCGGGGATCCATGGTGTTAAATTTCCATTGTAACAAGTGGATAACAGGAGGCGACCCGACCAAGGTTAGTGGCGGTCTTTTCTGTCCATGTTACTGATCTGTGTGCGGCTCTTTTGTATATTTGTTATTATTATTATTTTCTTTGCCGTGCATTTGCGAGCTTTTATTGAAAAATGGTCGGGCGGTTGTAGTTTGAAGAGACCAGCCGCAGGGAGCTTCAAGTCACGAAGCGACGGGGCTTTTTACACGATTTTAATGAGGCATTTCTCCAGCCAGCACAACCAGAAACGTTAGACAAAACGTCTTTGTACGCAGAGCTTTGCTTAATGTACGCACTGAACGCATCAAAAGGCTGAAATTAACGTATTCGCCCCCCGTGTCGGTTAATGTTGCGTTATATTTTGAATGTTAATGCTATTCACATCTTTCCTCGAATTGCATTCAAATGTGTCCATCGTGCTGGTGTGTATTGTTGTGTGTGTGTGTGTGTGTGTGTGTGTTTGAAGGGCTGGCATGCACGTCCTTCCCACACATTAACTGCTGCATTCAGGGCAGCTAATGACAGCCTGGATAGCTTTTGAAAGCTCTCCTCCTCTCGACATCCACTGTGCTTTTCTGCTCCGTCAGTGCACCGAGCCAACCCTCCCCTCCCCTGCAAGCACTAATCAACGTGGGTCTCCTGGTCCCGGACTGGACAAGATAACAAAAGCACTGATGACAGCGGGCTGGGGGGGTTCATACAATAATGTGTCTGCTGAGAGAGAGAAGGAGGACCATGTCGGTGCAGTTTATTCTTCCTGGAGGTGATTGTTGCATGATGACAGGGCAGGATGGAGATGGGGCTCAGAGTTTCAGCAGCAGCAGGAGGAGGCTGGTGGGGAGCAGACTGGGACCCCCCACTTTGCATGAGTGTTGCTGGGCAAGGGCCAGCGTCACTGGGCATGGACGCTGGTGAAGATAAATACTGGCTTGTCGCCTGCCTGTGGGTTGTTGCTTCACTGTCGACTTGCTGTCTGACTGTAACCAAAACAGTCCTGTGCCTGAGCTCAGCCAGTGGTTAACAGGCAAAACTAGACATTAAAATGTACCAACAATCCTGAGCACATTAAAGTAGCACGACCTGTGAGCGTCGGAGTATAACAAGCAGCCTTATTTCAGACCAGTGTCAGCAAACAAAGCCGGACTGTGACATGTCTTTGACAGCTTCAGCTGGGATACGCACTGATTTGGCATTTCGTGTCTCGGGGAAGCAGCTGCACGCCAGTGATGACACTTTAAATGCCAGATTTTTCGAAGGAAAAGCAGGAAACTGTATGATTTTGCTACTTGTATGGCTGCAAGTAATTATTACTTTATTTTTTAATTGTTTTCTTGAAAAATGCCCAGCAGAGTTTTCTAAATATTATGGTTACGATATCAGATTCCTTCATAGCCTAAAGAAAACCAGTTTGTTGTCACTTCAGTTAGAAAAAACAGCCCATCTTCAACCAGTTTAGAGGGTGCAGCTTATTGGCCGTTAAATCTTCAGTTAAAAATTGTCATTTAAGCAAATGGTTTAATCTGTAAAATATCAAAAAACTATGAAAATGCATTTGTTCAAAATGCAGTTGGTAGCAAAATGACATGTAGGAGATGAAGCCACCCAGCGAGTTTGAATCTGTGCGATTTGGCCTTCTGTGAAATCGCTCTCTAGTGCTTCATCTCGCCTTTGTACCAGCAAACCAAACATGGTCTGTTATCCTTCAAAATGGCAGAGGGAGGTGGTGGTGGTGGGGGGGCGGCGGCCACAGAAGAGAGGGGAGTGATGGGAGAAAACATCAGCTACTCGCGGGACACGTGACGCCCTGCTGCCCATGGACAAAACCCCAGCAGAACCTTTCATCCTTTGCTTCAGTCATATTTCCTGATTCAAAACAAATCTGCACCGAGGAAAAAGCAGACGAGTTACCGTTAAGATTTGTGTTTTGGCTGTTACGAAGGCTCGTCCTCAGGGACCTTTAGGCGTTATGCTTCCTCTGACCTGTGACACCGGGTATTTGTGGATAGATCATGAGTAATCAGGTCATGCTAGTGGAGTTACGGTTACCTGCAGTGCTGCACGATCAACGCTCTCGCCAGCACGGCTCTCCTCCTCCAGCTCCTTCAGTAAATCGAAGTGCTGAGGCCTGCCAACGATAACATGATTAGCCTGAGAACATTTGGGCCCTTACATCCCCGTGCTGAGAGCCTGCATTAAGCACGCACGGCCGGGGTAGGATGGCTGCTGCGTGGTCGTTGCTGTCAGTTGTTTTTTTTTCTAGGTGGTCGTCAGATTTTATTTTATTTTATTCTCTGCCAGACAGCTCTCTCTCTCTCTCTCTCTCTCTGTATTCCTGTCGTCGTCCGACCGAAGGTTAGACGAGCTTTCCTCGATATGTTGTTATTCGCACGGATTATTTCATCCCTAGTTTGAGACTCCTGTCCTTTCAATGGGAATCTGAGGCAGCCAGATTCAAAGCTTCACAAGGGCGAGACATTACATGCTTTAGATAAAAATAGAAATCTATTCTCAGAATTGGTTCAAGTGCCTTTTGAGATTTCTTTGAGATTATGTCCACAATCTGTCCAGAGACCTTCCTATGTCAAAGACAACAGGGATCAGAGAACAACAGCCTGTAGCTGAGGCCATGACGGTGCAGCAGGGTTTTGGTACGATGTGAACACACTCCTCAGGGCCTATTTTTGTATTCCTCCCTCTGTGTAATCATGGGTTTAATGTGTACATATTTTGTGGACAGGGATTTGTCGGTTCAACTGCGCTGACCTCCAATCACATTCTTTGCTGTGTGTGCAGAGGAATTAAGCTCCCTGACTTCTCCATGAGGAGAAAATGAGTAGCATCGCCCTGGCCTTTATTACGCAGCAGACAGAAGAGGCTTTCTGATACACAAAGGGACACACAGATCACTGCCAGAGTCTCACGTTGTGAGAAAGAAATAATTATTTCCTCTCCTCTAATTTCAGCTTTCACTCATTGTCTGGTATTTTTTGCAGTATAAACGAAAGATGCACATAAACTTCATTTGACTCTTCTTTTATGTGAGACATCATTTTATAGTTCCTCTAGTTTAATTCCTTATTTTAAAGCATTTTGTAAAGACTGTTTTGACGCTGGCTCTACATCAGTGATTATCTTTCTGATGTTGACGATGACTGAGATGTTGCCACCTGTAATGGTCTACAGGCACATTTAATGAACTAGCCGTGCAGGTGCTATAAATAGCCACAGCCGCAGGTAATGGTCGTGTGTAATTATAACCACTCTGGCATTGCTGGATGAGATGTGCAGATGGGGCACGGTTGGTGCGATTGCACTTTCTCTTTGCCTTTCTTTTATCTGAGTGGTCCAACGAGGGGTGAAGCAGGCTGAATTACATGATATGATATGGAAATGAAAACCAGAGGTGTGCCGGTCCACTGGTTTCACTACATACCGCGGTGAAACACTGAGAAGAAAGCTTCACTTTACGCACGCTAGTGGAGCGTACTTTGAGTTGACATGCGGACAGCCAATCACTGAACGGACGAAACCCAAACAGCCAAACGTTTAACAGGTCGTGTAATGTACTTGCTTATATGCTTATGCTTATATTTTACGGCTACCTTCAAATTCTTGCCATATTTTACAAGATGCTCCTTTACCCGTTTAATAGATTTTATTACAACTAGCACAGGAAATGTAGAACTGACGCAGCTAATTTAAATGGCTCTGCTATGGACTGGCTACCAGCGTGTTGGGAAAAGCTCCAGCAGCCCCTGCACACACTCAGTGGCTATAGAAAATGGATGGATGTTACGTGTCCATTAGCTAACACCACATTTCTAAGACCCCAATGTATTTCCTGATGCGTGTCCTCCTCATCCTGACGGCTGAATTGTATGGCGAAGTTGATGAGTGGCAACACATCTGTTTCTCAGCATTAAGCCAGTCTATTTAATGTAGTTGCACCCTCTTGCTTAAGCCTCAGCATACATTTCACAGATAAGCATGAGGTGTTGAATAAGCACTGTTTTGAATCTATTTGGTGAGAGAATTTTTAATCAAACCTTATTATGTAAATGGATTCACAGCCACGTGAATTGGTTAGGAAGTAAAATCGACGTGTCCGCTTTCAGCAAGAGATGATGAGATGAGAATCTCTCTGCATGAAAAAAAAATTAGCTTTCATTTATTATAGAATGAAGGGCCTGGTTTGGATTCCATGAGATGTGAATAAAGTGCTAAAATCACTGAACTCTTAAAAGAGATGTGAGAGGAAGATGTTAGAGGGTAAAAGGAACATCGCGACCTTCGCTGTCTGACAGGCTTGTGATCTAATTTATGCTTTGCCACTCTGGGAATTCTCAGACTCCGTATTGCTTTAAAATATTTGATTGTTTTTCTGAAAAGGTTTTCATCCAGAATCCCAGCGGAGGGGAAACATTGAGCTCTGCTGATGGGAGGCTGCTCATCAGTGACTGTTATTAAAATTCACTTGGCAGTGATTTGCTAAAAGTATATCCATATCCTATTCTCCAGTCAGGGCAAATTAAATGTGTTAATTACTCTTAATAAGACAAAGAAACTGTTTGTTTCATGGCCTGTAGGTAAACTACCTGCTGTCAGTATGTAGCAGAAGGCTTGTCAGGCTTTTGCGGACAGGAAGCTCCACACACTGCAGTGACAACACAGTTACTCAGGTACCTCTAAAACACATTTTACAAGGATTTAATTTTATTTTACTTCATACGTCTACTTCACCTTTTTTTTTTTTTTTCAAGTATTACTTACTCCGATATCTTTGTTTTATGTTGCTACTGTTTGATTTTACATGCAAAACCTTCCATAAAATGCAACTTGTTATAGATGGTTTCTCAGCTTTTTGGGCTTGAGAGCCTTGAGGGTCTAGTCGGGGCACATTGTCAAAGTTTAGGTGACAAATACATCAAAGAGTGACTTCACTTCTGTACTTTCAAATGGTTTTGTTTAAATGACTTCTCGAGGCCAATAAATCAAAAAGATTAGGAATAAGTCCAAAACCCCACCTCAGTGATCATCCCACAGTCCTTCCTGGATGTGGTGTATCATCTGTCGACTGGCAGAAAATAAGCTGCCAACTCTTGTGATGAGAGATACATTTTGGTTATCTTTTAAAGCTAAGACATCTGCAGCTTCTAGCTTCTCAGCGTGAGGCTGCAGTTATTTTCTTTGTCTTATGTGATAGGCTGAATATCTTTGGGTTGTGGACAGGCAGGACATTTTTCTGTGTTTCTTTAACCTCACTTGCTGATCATATTTTTATCAGAATTCCTTTATTTATCCCTGAAGGGAAATTCTTATACTTAACATAAGTAGGTTTTGGCTGAAGGATTTTTTTTTTTATTTACTTGTATTTTTATGTTGTTGTATTTGACTTTAACTGGAATTGAGGATCTGAGAAGTTCTTCCGTCACTGTTGACAGCGTTAGTATCACAGTATGTTTGGTGTCTTGCACACCAGCTTGAATGAAGGCTCGTTATGTGGCTCCAGAGGAAAGCGCAACGATTGCCTCTGCTCTTTTTTTATTTCCTGTTTGCTCGCGAGGAGGTTTACGGATGTGCCTTTTTATCCCCGTCAACTCAGCAAATCGAATCGCACGACGCCCACATCCTCCTGGACTCGTAGGAGAGAAGTGTGATGAGATGTGACGCCGCTGAGTGGAACCACTTGGCAAACCTCAGACACAGCAGCAGAGGTCCAGTACAGGTGAGAGGAGCCACTCGCGTTCTTCGGCGTGAATACAGATCAGGTCTTCTAGCTTTGCCAGCAAATGCTCTTCATGGAGTGGAGGCAGTCGGGACACAGATTGGCTGAATGCTCATGTGCTGCTGCTTAGCTGAGGAGGATGTTTTATGTTTCTCATGTTCCCAAAAAAGTAATGAAAACACTGGAGCCAGTGGGGGATTTTCCTTATTTAGAAAGCACAATAAACATGCGTGCATTCCTTCCCAGCTCCTCTCGTCCTCTGTCATCCTCATGCCTTTTCTGTCTTCCTCATCTTCCTCCTCATTTTCTCCACACCTCCTGTCCTTGCTCCTCATCAGTCCAAGGGTCTTGTTCAGCCTCCTGTGTGTGCATGTGTGTGCCTGTGTGTGCGCGTGTGTGTGTGCACACAGAGAGCCTGGGAAAATGCAGGGCATAAACAACACAGCAAACAAACCACCTGCTTCCTGCCGAGGTCTCGTGTCGTTAATGTGGACAGAAATAGAAGCGGGCAACCTTGCGGTGGAATTGGATTGGATAGAATATGACGGTGGGAGGAAAATCACCAACCAGCACAGAAAGCGCCGCGCTTATAGATGTAGAAAGCAAGCCTGGCGACACCGAGGACGGACGATTAGGGACTCATTAAGCCGTTAGACCACTCACAGAAAGTGAATCTACAGTTAATTAAAAAGAAGTTTCTTTTGATGAAAATGCTAAACATTTTCCTTTGGTTGGTTTTTCTTTTGTCTGTTTTGTGAGAGTGAAGGGAATATCTTTGAGTTTTTTTGTGTGACTATGAAGTTTTTAAGACTAAATTTTTTTGGCCCAATTGTCTAATTGATTAATTGAGAAAGGAGAGAAATCAATAATCACATAAAGATTCAAATAAAGGAGCTTCTCAGATATGAATATTGATGAGTTTTCGCTGTCCTCTGGCTTTGTAAAATGAATATCTGCAGATTTTGGACTGGCAGGAAAATAAGCTCCACGTTAATCAATGAAGTTCCGAGGGTCTTTGTTCATGATCTTCTTCACAGCGGAGCTTCACATTTAGAAAGCCGAAACCAGATAACTTTTGGCTTTTGTGCTTCATTCAGTACCTGAAAAGATTATTCTGCTATCAAAATGCAGATTTACTTTGTGTTGATTAACCAATGAATAAATCATAAATTATCAAAAAATTAATTATTTTAGCTGTATTATGTTAATTTTGCTCTTTTTTAGCACTAAAGGACCATTTTATTACTTTTTAGCTCCTAATTAATTTTACCTTGAAAGGCTGCGACTAAGTTATTGTGATTATCGATCAGTTCCAATCCCCTGTGAGGCAGTTGTCGCCACATTATTTTCTGGATTCATCAGTTAAACCTTTGGTTCTATAAAATGTCAGAAAATAGTCAAACGGCCATCTTTAATACTTTGCAGCCTGACATGTTCACATGGCTTGTTTTCTCCAAGCAGCAGTCCAAGTCCCAGAGACATTTAACGTACAGTATCAAACAGGGAAATAAAGCACATTTTTACTTTTGACGAGCTGGAACGAGACAATATTGTCTTTGTCATTTCATGATGATGATTACTTAAATCGTTAGTTGATTATTAGAACAGTTGCTGACTAATTTTCTAGTGACCAACCAATCATTTCCTCTCAGACTAATGAAATGAAATCAAAAAATTTAAATGGTGACATTTCAAAGTTATGAAACTTAGTCTGAATATTTAGCTTCTAGCTCTGTAGCTCTCTTTTTGTCCTGTCCTGTCTGCTGTCTCAGGACTTTTCCAGTCTCAGTCACCCACATCTAAATATTTTCATCTTGGATGCTGCACCTTAAACGAAATGGACCCACGTCACACCCTGAACGTACAAAATCCCCCCCAGCTGCTTTACACACTCATAAATTAGTCTGGCTCCTTAAGTAAACACAGGAGTAACTGTTGAGAGATGTTCGCCTCGGGGAACATTAATCTGCTCCATGTTTGCGGCGTGAGACCTGGGGAATGTTATGTGCCAGTGCTGTCTGCGTTCAGTCACAATGAAATCCGTTCCTCCCGACACATTTGTTTTTGTCACAGCGCTGCCTGCGAAGCGTCTCGAGAGCGAGGAGACTCGATGTGAGCGGCCGCCGTTTGATAATGGGAGATGTGAGAGTGGGAGGTTTTTGGAGGGGGGTTGGGGGCTCGTAATCATGGCTTCGGTTTGGAGTCCGGTTGAAGCACCTGCTCCTGACTCAGCTGTGAATCATGGGTGGTTGATGAGACTCAGTCACACCCATCCTATTCCCACACACACACACACACACACACACACACACACACACACACACAAACCAGGGGATTCCCTACAGCTCGAGGCAGGCCATGTTGTTACAGTACACTCAGTCTCATGTGTCTGGCCGTCTGGCGACTTTACTCTTCATCGCCCGTACAGCATTGATCCATCGCGGTTTATTTGCAGGTTTTGGGCCACAGGGACACTCACAGCGAGGACATGGTGTTTCACATCTAACACCTGTGGTAATGTAACCTTCGCCTCCCTCCAAACACGGATATCTGATCCTGCGTGCGATCCTGTTACTCCACTGTGGTGCTTCTTTGTCGAGCGAAGGCTTGGCGATGTTGTGATCCTCTCGCCTGAAGAGCTGGTACTGGTTGAGGCAGCTGTTGCTAAGTGAGTTGTGCTAACACAAGGGAGCAGGGAAGTGCTGCCTGTCCCTTCAGTGTTGTTTACAGGTGAGGCGACTTAGTACATTAACTAAATTAATTTAAGACGACGCAGCTTGTGCTTAGTTAGTTAGTGTCACTGAGAGGAGGTCTGTCCTCAGGAAACATGTTAAGTAAATATTTTTTTCAGTTACTTTTCAGCTGCGGTGATCAGTGTGGGTTGTGTTTGCGCGGAGGCTGCTCGTGTGAATGTGATGTGGTCATTTGGGTGGGGTCACTTGTTGATGTCATTTTAATTTAATTTGATTTTAACAGGAGCAGTTTGACAGGTTGTGAAACAGGCTGGCTTTCTTTCTGAGAGGACGCCACGCCACAGCCAGGAGACGCAGTCCAGTGCTGGTTTGAGGCTGTCCTCAGGGGACTCTTGACCGTGACCCTGTCCTCTTGTTGTTATTGCTATACTTTTTGACATCATGAGGCCACACACAGACTCTACTGAGACGGGCCGTCCAGGTATATTAACGGCCACTAAAGTATACTTGTCGACCCATTTTAGCATTTTTTTTTTTAATCTGTCTGACAGATCAATGCCCTCCGTGATTAACATGTGAGTGAGTGAGACGCTGCCAGCTGATGTGTAATGGATTTCCTGTGTAGAGTTCAACAAGTTTTCTCCACCAGGCTTTGTCAGGTTGTTCGCTGTCAGCAGAGAGACGTTGACATCTCGCAACCTCAGCAGCTGATGCTGATGGTCACTCACAGGATGGGGGTGCATGTCGTTGTTGAACAGCAGCTCACCTGCCACACGTGACCTGGTGACCTGGTGACCAAAGCGGAGGAGACCCTCTGTGCCAAAGCACTTAACCACACAGGCTGCTTGTAAAAACTCTCATTGATTTTTCTGACCGCCGGGGCTCATGTTGCCTTTGTACCTCCCTGCATCTCTGACCTTCTAATCCCCTATGAGCCAGTTGTAGCCTGAAGTTTCTCAAGCAGGAAGCAGATCTTCACTCCTGCTGAAACCAAGGAATGATGAGGCCTAAAGCCAACAGCTCTGTGGAAAACTTCGGTTTTATAAACTTTACTTTTTTACTTGTTTACTTTCTATGCTCGTGTTAGAGGCCACTGTTTTGATTATTTCAGAGCAAACTCTGAAATCCCCTGCTTCCAGGTTCCCAAATGTGAATAGTTTGTCATAAGCTCAAATGACAGTAAACTAAATATGCTTGTGTTTTGACTGCTAGTCGAACAAAAAAAGCCTTATTTTTCAAGTTATCCACAACCTCTCAGAACTTGTAAAGAGACATTTTACAGATAATTGAGAAAATAATTTTTAGATTGATAATGAAAATAATTGAATCTCTGGGCTCATTTTTTTTTTTTTTTAGTTTTCCTGCTGTTCCTCAGCTTCTTAAATATGATTTTTTGTTTTTCTCTGTTTGATGTTATTTGTTTGTTCAGACCCAAATCACATGTCTGAGCACAGATCTGTAAGATGTGATTTGTAAGTGATCAGACCAGATTTTGGGTGTCCAAACTTCAGACTATCTTGGCCAGCTTGGGTTATCAAACTAGCTTGGCTTTCTGTGGTAGTGACGTAGGTGCCAGTAAATACGCCTGCTGGTGACGCTGATTTCCAGCGTGGACGCATGAGAAATTCCAGCTTTGTCTGCACAGGAGCCTCCCACTCAGTGGCAGCAGACAGTTTGTTTCAGCGTCTGTCCACAGTCCCTGGGTAGCAGCCTGGATTGTGCTTCTGATGCACTTCCGTCACTCTGGATGTGAACATGTTGTTCTGTGTCGCTTTGTGAGTGACAGAAAAGGCTCTTGGAAGTCCAATTTGAGTGGTCAGATTGAGACACATCTGTAGAAATCTGATTGGAAATTGACTTTCAAACCACCTCCAAATGCGTTTTTTGCTGTCCAGGCTTTCTAAAATCAATCTGGTCACATCTGAAAATGCTTAAAAACAAAAAACCCTCGGACTTCACTGTGGGCTTCACTGTAGCTTCACTTTAGGCTTAGGAAAATTGTTTTTCCCCTTCTATTTTACAAACAAAACAACGAATAATCCACAAATGAATCAGTATTGAATGTAGTCATTAGCATCGTGTCACTCATTTTGCAGCAAAGCCACTCATATGCATGTTTTTCCTTTCACCTTTTCTCTCATGAGCGACGAAGGCTGGGAATTGATCTCTGGATGCTCCGAGTTGTGAAGTGAGCAGCCTCAGCTTGGACTGCTCCTCTACACGCCTGCCGAGATGATCTGTCCAAGCTAAATTGATTTTTGATTTGGCTGTAGCTTTCTGAAGAGGCAGCCTCGCCCGGACCTTTTGTTTTATTCATTAGTTCACTCGAGACTTTTCCACAGCAGCGGATGCTAATAGCCTCAGTCAGGCTTCTTATCTCCTGTTCTTGGGCTGATTCATAATGCCTTCAGGCGTAGGAGCTCGCTGCGCTCATTTAGGACGGCAATTACATGAGAGTGGCAGCGATCGCTCCCTGTATCTCCGCTCAGAGAAAAGGAGATAGAAAATTGCATGGAGTATCCCGTGTTATCAGTGATAATTCTGCATGTCTGACAGAGGAGATGGAGACTTCTACTGTGGCTTAATAGCACGCTTGAAACTTTAAAGTGTCAGACAGAGAGAGGAAAAGGTGGTGGAAAGTTCTGTTGAGTGGACGAGATTTGAGTCCGTTGGTCTCCTCAGCAGGGAAAGTTTTCGCGGTGTAAAAGGCTGACTGCTCAGGAGCAGAAGTTATTTGCAATATTAACTTCACCAGGGGAAATAAGGGCTTCACACCCAGCCCCGGGTCCCATAGGAAGAGGAAGGATATGTGGCAAATATGTGCAGTAGAGTTGAATGGTCGGGGCTTTTATTTATTTATGGGAGGAAGGCCGGAGAGGAACGACAATGCTAATCCCAGCGAGGAAATGCAGCTCCCTCGTGGGCTCGTTGTCAGCCCAGCAGCTGCTGACATCATGTGAATAGACAGTGCCCAGACCACGTCTGACGGGGGCCGAGAGGCGGCGAGCTGAGGCACACTGGGTGTTATGGTGCTCTCGCTGTGAGGCACTCAGCAGCGGTGGGTGAATGGGTGTGGGTCCAGCAGTCCTGCTCTGCTCGAAGACAAACCAGAGAGCACAGATGAAGCAATCGTGACTAATTTGGTAAGATTGACTTTTACCTTTTGGTGTATTGTTTTACCACAAGAGCTGTAGTAGACTTGTGTTTTGTGCTGAAAGTTGATTGAAACAGCTGAAATGGTTAAAGGATTAATCACTCAAGTCACATTTCAAGCAGCAATGCCAGACATGCTGTGGTTACACCTTTTCACACGTGAGGATTTCATATTTTTCTGTTTCTTAAACCTTTGTGTTGTTGTGTTTTTGTGTAAGGCTTTGGGTTTTTGATATTTTAAGATATTACCTGACAGACTGTGACGGGCACTGTTTTAGGACTGCAAGTAATAATTACTTTCATTATCAGTTAATCTGCCGATTATGTTCTGAATTTGTTAATAAATCCTTTTTCATCTGGGAAATGTCAGAAAATCGTCACAGTTCTATCTTTTTTTTCTTTTTTGACATTTAATAAACCAAATGCCAAATTGAGACAGAAAATTACAAACAAATTGCTCTCTAATGACAATCATCATGACTCGCTTCTTGCTTTAAAGTATGACCGTATCACAGCAAACCTGAAGGCGGTTCTTAAGTATTCAGGGTTGAAAAGGCCAGTGGAAAAGTTTAGTAGCCTCGAGAGGCTGATGAGACTCGCGTCTACTGGAGGCTTTTTGCCTTGTCAATAAATGCAGCAGAATGAGCTAACATACTTGAAATTGGCTCCGTTGCTGATTTTGACATCCATTAGTGCCAAGTACACAACCAGCCTTTGTGTAGGTTATTACACATAATGTGAGTTTATTACACACAAATCAGGCTTAAAAGGCTCCAGCGGGATGGTAGTGAGCCTGCCTCTCAAATGCGCCCAGTGTAAGTGCCTGTGCTGACTCATACCCCCCCCGTGATCTCCCAGGCTTTTATTCCTAACATCTCCATGCCAGAAACCTCTCCTGTTACATGTCACCTCACACAGTGCGGCCACGTTCACGTTCGAACCTGTCGCGAAGGAAACCTCCCACGTTTTCCTTCCCACTGAGGTTACGCTGCGTGGTGTGTAGAAAGGACAATGCCGCTCCTTTATCTCAGGAAAAAACAGAATTACCAGAATTTCATCTGGGGATGTGTTCCTGAAATGAAAAATGACTTGCGTGGAGAGGATCCATGCAGACGGCTCAGAGCAGAGAGGAGGCTAAACTGAGTTCAGCTCCTGAGCCGAGCTGCAGCGATTTCCCTTTGAGGATTCGGTTGTTATTGTCCTGAGTGAAAAGACACACCTGTGACATTTATCGCGTGGCCGTGTTTCCAGCTGCAGCCGTGTGGAGTTTCCCTGCGTGCACACGCTCTGGCCTTTCACATGAAGGCTGCCTCTTTGTGTAATCGAGGACGTGAACTTTACGAGAGATGCGGTGCAAGTCATATTTCTGGAGTGCGGTCATGAGATACTGTGAAATTACAGTGTAAAAGCTGTGAATGATGCAAGGCTGGCATCATGGCTGTAACAGGGCAGAAATATTCCACATACAATAAACCTCCAGAGGACATGCTGTGCACAGACTGCATGTGTGCCACTTAAAAAGCAAATTTAGTTTATCTTTTGACTCATTTATTAAGCAAAAAGGCCAAACATTTGCAGGCTCCAGCTTCTCGATTTGTCCCTTCACGGTGAAGAGTTTGGTCCAGACCTGCTCCAATTGGAAAGTGTCATGAGATAACTTTTGTTGTGAATTGGTGCTATATAAATAAACTGAATTGAAAAAAATGAATTAATAATAATAACTTGTCACAGACATAATCATATAAATTATAATACTATACTGTTTAATGGTTGTGATGCAGTGATAGCATGACAAGGCAGGCACATCATTCCAAAGAGAAATTAACTTTTAATTCTTAAGAATTATTACTTATTCTCAAATGTTGAGTATGTTGTAAACTTGGACTGTTTGAAAACGTCCTCTTGTGCTCTGGGAAATTGTCACCGATATTTTTCACTCTTTTCTGATATTTAAAAACCCTACGTGTAACACCGATTATCATTTTATCCAGCTCAGTAAGCAAGAGCTGCAATTAATTCAGACACACAGAAGGTCATCAGTGTCTGTGCCGATCGTCTGCTTCCAAGTCACTTTACATGTTCATTTGCATTATACAAATCACAGCAGGTGAACAACAACAACAACATCAACAACCTACGCTGCTGCAGTCAGTCAGCCAGCGCGACAAAAACAAGTTCATCATCACAGGCCGCTCGGTGGATATCAGGGATAAAGTGATTTTTAAACTGCAGCGCCATTAAACTGCTTCTACCACAGCTGAGACCAGACAGTGAAGAGCAGGAGGCAGAACATCACCACCACCACCATCATCATCATCATCATCACCCCTCCATGGAAACCTGTTAATGATCTCATGGCAGGATTTGATCCACATGCGCAGGCAAGCCGGCTAATTAAACAAACAAATGGCAATTAGATGGGGCTCCCATAAGCCATATAACCACTGGGCCAATGGAGTAGAAAAAGGCAAACATAACACAGCACACCAACAAAGTCATCGCTGCACTACGTACACTCAGTGCTGGTTGATTAATAGACAAAGATCTTCTAATGGAGTTTTTAAGTCCGCTTTGAAAATGAATTGATTGGTTGTAAGGCTGGATGGTCATTTTTTACATTAGAAAGGTGCAGTTTTCATATCTCAGGAGGTGCAATTTGAAGCTAAGTAAGAGACTGTGGGCAGGCAGATTGTGTTACCTTTGGAGAAAAAAACAGCTGCTGCTCTTTTTCTGATTGTCTGCTGGATTTTTCTTCTGCCAACAGACTTTCAGCTCGATACAGTCTCGTATCAGTCGTCATCCAGATATCAAAACACAATTTTGTCATTATAACCATAAGCTCAATGGCCAAAACTGGTGAATGTCATGGTTTATATTCATATATTATAGCTTTTCTTTGGCTTACTGGCTAAAAATAAACGAGTGGTATATTTTCATCCTCACTAATGACTGCACAGTACTATCGGGGTGCCAGTCTGTCCGGGGATCACACCACCACCTGCAGTCGGGAACACATCGTGGCTCTTGTGTTTTAGTAGAAGCACTCGGGGAAAGGCCATCAGCCTGAACCCGCTGACATTTCCCGAGGTGCCGCTCTCACCTACATGGGCTTCAGCGTTGCCCTTTACTGCAGATTTCACATTCCCCAAAAGCACCGCCTGCGCCTGTGTGGCTCGTGACCCCTCAGGGAATGACCCTGGGTGCTTCCTTTTTGGCATGCAGCACACATACTGTACATAAGAGAAAGAAAACAATTGTGGGACCTTTTGAATGATCCTAAAAGAATGCGAGTGAGAGAGTTTGGGAACAGACTGGCCCTGGGTCAGCGTGTCGTAGCTGTGTCTGCCAGCTCGTTTTTATTCCTCTCTTGTTCTTCCTCCTGTTTCCCCTTCGAGACTCCAGCCTGCTCCATGTTTCTTAAAGATTCATAGCTGAGCCGCTCGGCCGTTCTGTCGGAGCTGAAGCGTTGCATGCTTTATTAGAGGGTGCGTCTGTGGCTGAATGTCGCTGGTTCTGCTGCCCGTACGCAGCAGTGAGGTCTGATCTGTCTGTGCTGGCCTGTGGGGGCTCTTCAGGGACTGAAGCTGCTGGAGGGGAGCAGCTGTGACGAAATTTGCGGATTCTGATGGAGTTTCGCTCGGCGTCCTTCTGCTTTTCTTTGCGTCAGAGGACTTCATCCTGCTACCACTTTTTTCTTTTCTTTTCTTGTCCTGGTAGAGTCTTGTTTTTTATCCTCTTCTCTAAGGATTTACCAGCTGTATAGTGTTTTAGAGGTTGGCAGGATCCATGACCTAGTTAAATATGGACTGAGAACAGGAAACAAAAAAGGAATGAATGGCTAATGGGAGCTCTTCTTACTTTCTGGCCCCGCCTCTCCTCGTGCTTTGAATGGGTTCATATTCGTTAACACTTGCTTGCAGTACTGATCAGTGCTCTTTCCACCCCTCCCTGCCTCCCTTTTGGCTAAACCCTGTCTCTCTTGGTACCTTCAGGACCAAAAAACGGATTCTAGCAGAGATCTGTTACTGTACAAGGGGGAGATTTTGAGCACTTTTGTTTTCCTGATGTAATTAGGACAAGCAATTAGCACAGATGTCAGTAGTGCCATTAATCGCTGAGCAGAAATAGAAATGGAGATCATTAACACGTTCTCTCTTCTTTTTATTAAATCTCTCACAACTGTCGGCCATTCAGGTTGCAGAAGTGCTTCTGAAGTGCCCCCCTTTCTGCCCACTCTCTCGCTCTGCATTGGTCATCCGGACTCGCCTCTTAAATAGCTCGGCACTGTGATGTTTTTCTGGTTTCTAGCCAGTATTCCTGTGTATCACGTTGATTCTACTGATGTAGAGATTCGCAGGACGCGGTGGTTCGTCCTCCCACGAGTGAGCAGGGTGATTTATGTGCTTCTTGCAACACCTCCACAGCCATCTGACTTCCCTCTCCTCCCCCTGGCAGGTGTAATGAGAGCGCTGGTCATGGACAGATGATGGACGTGGAGACGTCATACTCAGACTTCATCAACTGTGATCGCACAGGCCGCAGGAACGCAGTGCCCGACATCACAGGGGAGGGGGAAGCAGTGGCCAGCACCAGTGAACTCGCCAAAGACCTGGCGGAGATGGACCTGAAGGCTGCAGGTCAGTAAAGCCACATCTGGATACATACCTGGATCTGCATACCTGGCATTCACAAAGAGATTTAAGACTGGTCTGTGCTGTCTGAGTCTTTGGATTAGTCTAATACAAGTTAGGTAGTTTCAGATTTTAGTTTTTGGGATCCTGATCCTCCTGAACATTAAGCTCCAGTCAGTCAAAGTGGACGTCTGACATCCGGCTTGGGATTCCTGTGTAAACTATTCTGCAGTAGTTACGTTTCTTTATCGGCTCCACTTCTGGTAAAAGACAAACATAGATAGATTTCTGCTGTTGGTTTTTGTTCGTGGCCTCCAACGTGACACACCAGGGGAAAAGAAAAAACAGAACAGCAAACTCAGCAACTGACGATGGGAAAAGAGTCAGTTGCCTAATTTTAGCAGCAGCATTTTACCCTAATTTAAACATCCCTCATATACGTGTGAAAAGGCTTTAGTGAGACAGTTGATGACGAATCAGGTGATGGAGTTATTACACTTCTCCCCTTTCTAATGAAGCCCTCTTCATTACAAAGTGAGCCACACTTCTCTCAGGCTAATTCAGAGCCCCTTGTGTTCGTGTTACAGTCATGGATTATGTGTTAGCAGTGGCACGGCATGGCCAAAAAGAGGAAATCATGACTCATTATTTGTTTTTCTAACATTGTTTTAGAGTTTTTTTTAAAGGAGAGAGTGTTGGAAGTTACAGCAGTTAGTTAGCAGAAGTCCACATCGGCTCAGATGTGCTACGTGTCCACACTGTGTTACTGGTAGTTTTTGTATCGTTAGACTTTTTGCTCTACAACATCCTCATAGCTGGTGAATTCTTCAGCATTTTCTGGCAGAGCTCAGTGCTTTGACCTGAATGACGGCAAATTCGGATGAATTTAGACGTCTGACTTTTAGTTTAGTCAGAGTCCGTCTTTGTGAAGCTGTCCTCTGGACCTCAGTGCACCAGAACATCAAAACACTAACAGGTGGTGTTTCTCAACTTGTGGTCTCAGTGAGACTTGATTGTTGCGCTTTGTGGCCGTGCCGTTAAATGAGTCGTGACAGACAGTCTTTGCTTCCTCCACCCTCAGCAGAGTGTCGGGTTGTCAGGAGGAACATGTTTGAATGTGACGCAAATGTTCACAGTCTCACCATTGTGTATCACGTCGTTGTTGCTGACTTCCCTTCCAGTCAAAGACAAGTTTCCCATGACTTGATAACCACTATGACTGCTATAAATCAAACTGCTCCGACTCTGGTCTGGTGGGAATCCTCCGAATTGGAAATAACCTCATATCATGCTTGACACTGTGTTGCTGCAGGAAGTTGTAGTTCCTTCCTCAGGATTGTCATTATTTTTTTCTTTCTGGAGACTGAAAGCAGATTTATTGGCTGCTGTTAGGAATGCCAAACCTCTTTTGAGCTTGATAATATACACAATATTTCACAGCTTTCTTTCTTTTCTCTAGAAGGAGACCCGGGGGCCTCACCGGCCCCCGAGGCCGAGGGCTCCACCAGCCAAGACGCCCAGGGAGGTGGAGGCCCGTCCTAAACCCGGCCAGGGACAGAAGGGGGGGCAGAGCCAAGGAGTGAAAAGTAGAGAGGAAGCAAGTGGAAGTGGAGAGACATGGAGAAAGGGAAGAGAGAGTGTATATTGGCTGTCCTGAGTGGACATGAGGACACCTTCGCTCACTGCCGGCCTGTTTGGAGCTTCAGCGGCCCAAATGTGCGCCTTTTCATTTGGATCAGACTGTAACTTGGGGAGCAGACCAGAGTAGGACTGACAACTGAGATGCTGCCCCTTCGGCTTCATCCTCTGTTAGTCATTTATAGTCCCGACGAGACAAGAAAGCACAGAAACCTTGAATTTACGTCTGCGCAGATGGACTCAGCTGAACAGGATGCATTTATAACACTCAAAACTTTGTCGCAGCCTAACGGGGAACTGTGTCGTGGCGGGCGTGTTCATAATCATCTGTTCGTCATTTTCTTTCTGTGTCCACGTGTGTGTTTGATCATCGTCGAGTCTCTCTCTCTTTTTTTTAGTAACATAGTCGCCATTATACTGTCGTGTACGGACTTCATATTTATTGCTAAGTGTTCAGTGATAACTTTGTGATAGCAATCTTCTTTGTGTAATAAAATACTTAAGAATTACTGTAACATTTGTATTTTATTTTTTATTTCACACGAGGACATCTTTCAGGTTTCTGTTGATCTGCACGCAGCAGGTTTATGGGCAGCCGGGGTCCAGCATTAAGGAGTTCAGTGCTGAGATGTTCCAGAGCCATAAATATTATTGAATGCAGCTTTTGTGTACGTTAGCGTGGCCGCAGGAAGCCAGTGCTTACATTTCCACTTCGCATGGTCCCTCGTGTTCCCATTAATCTCTTTGTACAATAAAGAAACAGAGGATGACGGAGCAGTTTATCTGTAAAGCTATGATTCTGTGTGTCCTCTGTGAGATCTGTTCTGAGGTGACGAAAACACATGTGAGTTACCGTAGAGTCAGGAAAAGGTTGACATGCAATAGATTTCTTGATAGCTTTTATTATGCCCAAAGATGCTTTTAATAAGTGTCATAAGTGTTATACATGAAAGTGCTTTTCTTAGTGAACAATATTTTAAATAAATACGTACAGCAAAAGAATTGGGAGAGTAATTATGAAATGCAAAGCCGCATTAAATCAGCTGTGAGTTGTCCACGGTTTGTCTAGGTGACACTATGGTGCCACCTAGTGTTCAAATGTAAGACGACACTTATCGGTATTTCGCCGTTTCACCTGATGTGTCCTGCATTTTTATGTGTGTGTGTGTGTGTGTGTGTGTGTGTGAAAAGCACTCATGTTTCTAACACTGGATTCCCTCAAACAACTGATATTCACAGTAAACCATATTTTATCCCGAAGGCAGCTCAGTTCTCAGCCTACACACCTTTCACTTCTCCTTCACCACATGCTCTCACCCAGAAGATATACAGGACACCATCGCTTTTGAGCAATGACACAAATGAACAACAAATACCCTGTATCCTTCCCTAACAGGCTGACAAGGTGTTAAAGGTAAATGGGTTACTGTGCATCAAAAGCTTCCCTGATTCTCTTTATGATGATGGAATGTAAACACAGGATGTCATCCAGACTTTCTGCTTCATAGAGACCAAACACTCAGCTACAGTTCTTGCACCTTGCAGAGCACCATGACATCCTCTGGACCTGCAGTGTAAACTAAAGCACTGAAGGTATCTCGAGTGTGTAGATGGAATACTGTAAAGGCAACAGCTATTTGAGATATATGTGACATATTATTCTATGGACTTTATTTCTCATTACAAATGAGGAAAAAGACATTCTGCCTGTGTCAGGCGGGGACGTTCAGAGCGGTTTGTCCCTCCGTTAGTTTCATCCTCGGGCTTCCTTGCCAGGTTTAAAAGGAAGCGTTCTGAATCATCCCGTAGGCCTCATACAGTCTGTGGAGGAGCTCCTTCTTCTCGTTCTCAGGCAGGAAGCATGACCGTGCAGCATTGATGTTCTATAAGACACAAGAGGACAATGAGGTAAACATTTATTGTGCTTCTAAACAGCTGGAGCTCTCCTTTAAGGAGTAATTCACAAATTTGGGAAATGCATTTCACTTTTTTTCCCAAAAGATGAGAAGATTGATGTCACACTCTTGTTTGTATAGTAAATATGAGGCTATAAAGGCTGTGCACGTGATGTTGCAGTAGGTGGAAATCACCATGGATACAACTACTGACTACTGACTGACAAAAACATCTAAAATAGGAAATGTGCAATTGTCTGTACAAGCCTATTCAACATACACCATATGGACAAAAGTATTGGGACAGAGTTCTTTATTATTGAAATCAGATGTGTTATGAGGCTGCTTGTCAGAGATTTGGGCTCGGCCCCTGACTTCCAGTGAAGGGAAATCTTAATGCTTCAGCACACCAAGACATTTTGGACAATGCTATGCTTCCAACTTTGTGGCAACAGTTTGTTGAAGGAACTTTTCTATTCCAGCATGACTGTGCCCCAGTGCACAAAGCAAAGCTCCATAAAGACATGGTTGGATGAGTTTGGTGTGGAAGAACTTGACTGGCCCACACAGAGCCCTGACCTCAACCCCATCCAACACCTTTGGGATGAACTGGAACGGAGATTGTGAGCCAGGCCTTTTGGTCCAACATCAGTGTGTGACCTCACAAATGCTCTACTGCATGAATGGGCACAAATTCCCACAGAAACACTCCAACATGTTGTGGAAAGCCTTCACAGAAGAGCGGAAGCTGTTAGAGCTGCAGAGAGGTGGCCAACTCCATATTAATATCTATGTATTTTGAATGTGATGTCATTAAAGTCCCTGTTGGTGTTATGGTCAGGTGCCCAAGTACTTTTGTCTACCATACAGATGTGACTGGCATCAATCTTCTCATCCAATTCGTCTCGTCTTGCTCTGCTTATGCAGCTCATGGCCAGAAAGTGGATCAGTGTAAACCTGATGGAACCTGGATGTGAAGTACACACACGCTTCTATTATGCAAGCTTTTGTTCCTGTTTTAATTAGTGTCCGAGAAAAGCATTGCCATACACAGGGCATCTACTCCCCATGCTGTCATTTCCAACCATATTCAAATGCCTTCATCCCTGGAAGCACTGCTATAATTATTCATGCATTTGATCTCACCAGTCGTTTGAATTCCTCCTCAGTGAACCCCATGTATTTGTGCGCAATGTTGTAGTCGAGGTGTATGTTTGAGTTGAAGATCAGGGGGTCATCTGTATTCAGCGAGTAGTTAGCCTTGTCCTTCATCAACCTGCTCAAGAGGAGCGCCGGAACACAAGCAAAAATGAATCGAGTGCCCAAATCTGCATGAAAGCAGGTTAAGCACCAGAGTGTCCTGTAAAATAAAAGCAGCTCACGTGATGACAGGATGCTTGGTGAAGTCTGCGTTGCAGGCGCCCGTCAGCTTACTGGAAACAGGACAAGTCTGTAAACAGGACAGCAGAGACAGACAGGTAAGGACAGCAGCCTTTCTTCTTCCAGCTGTGATGCTTAAGACTCCACTAGAGGCCAGCATGTCACTGTGATGATGAATGATGAAGCACGGACTGCATGTTTAATAGATAACAGGCACTTTTACAACAGAGCTGGTGGTAAATCTTGATAGCTCCATACCTCAAAGTGCATATTCTGAGCCAGCAGTTTCTTGTACAGGGCTTGGTCTTTCAGGGTGTTGTAACCATGTCCAATCCGTTCGGCCTTCAGCACTTCTACTGCCTAAAATAACACACAGGGGTCACGAGGTGGACGCAAAAGGTTACAAACAGCAAAAAATCCTCCATGCGGCGCGTCAGCAGAATATGCAGGCTATTTCTAGAGGCGCATTCGCAACTCTTGTGGCATAGCTGGACTGTCACTTTGAGGGATGGCTTCCTCAGCGAGCGGCCACTTAATATGGAAGCCACCGTCCAAGTTTTACACCAAAGGATTTGAGACACGGCAGCAGATGGACACAAACGGTGAAAAATAATTGCAATGTGTGCATCCACACATTTGCATTAGTATGTGCATTCCTTTTTGCTAAATAAAAATCTCCACTGGACTTCAAATGACCTCCTTCACTGACTTCATCAACAAACACAAAACTTTTTCTGTTTCTTTTGGATCTCTGCCTCCGACAGCCGGTTTGCTCATTTCTATTGTCAGTGCGTGACTTCATTGTTTTGTTTAGCTGCTCTTGTAAATTAAAGCTCTCGGATGACTCCTTCGCCCCGTCCAGAAATGTCTCATGTTATCGTCGAGCGGCTCACCTCCTTCACCACAGACGGCGGCCCCACCTCTCCCGCGTGGACTGTCCTGTGGATCCCACGGCGCGCTGCTTCCTGTCAACAAAATCAATCAAGGAACACCTCAGCACAGCCAAACATCTGGTTTTCACATCTGCGCTGCTGCAGCATCTACTGAGGCGCCTCTCATCATTTAGGCATGTTTTTGCATACGTCTGGGGTTCGGGAGGGGAAAACGATGTTGTCCCAGTACTGTGACGGAGCGTAGAAGCAATAAAGAATAAACGTATGCTTTTACTATGTGTGTATCTTGTCATTGTGGAACCTAACACAGATAAGACTTCATCTGCATGTGTGTATCTGGAGGTCATGCAGTTATGAAGATAACCCTCAGTATTAGTTTGGACTCTGCTCTGTGAAATCTGCTTCATGTTAATAATTGAAGTGCTTTCTATTCATTGCATCAATATCAGTTCTGCCTGACAGGATTTCTACACTGTGGAAGCGAGCGGAAACTCCCTTCTGGACAACTGAGCAATGCGCATAACATCCAGTATTGCTATAATAATAATAATGTACTAATGCTGTATTTCTATGGATACAGTAGAAAGAAGAAGCGGCACATAAGCAAAGTGAGCCTTTCCACCTCTACACACACGCTGTTTGGACACTAATGTTTAAAAAAGCTCCTTAAGCCCTGAGTCTCCTCCTGGCATTTCATGCTGTTAGTTGACGGTTAGTGTTGCCGTGGTAACCGAGCTCAGGGCCTCTTTATTGTGGTTCTGGCGACCGGGAGGAGGAAGCTGCTAAGAGAAAGTCAAAGTAGACTGCAGTGTTTAAGCTATAAATGACTGAGATACACGTCAAAAACATTTCAATGTGTAATGACAGAAAACCAAAGCAAATAATCAATAAAAATGTCCGATGCCTACGAGGTCAATTTTCACTCATTCGCTGCAATTTATTTTCTAATTTGACTGAAACAGTACGAACTGTCCCCATCCAGCCTGTAATTAATTTCAGGTGAGATTTTGTTGACATCCTGGGCAGCCGTGTATTAACTGATTAGTCTACCACATTTATTATGGTCTGACAGGCAAACTGATTTACTACGGTATTCTCTGAATTAATCAATAAATGCTGGCTAAAAACCGAATTGGATTTTTCTTAAAAGCCTCAGAGCTTAAGAGAGAACTTGTTTGGGTTCGCTGTGTGTCGCTCTCATACTCTCATGTCACAGTTGAAGACATTTAAGACCTCATCACTTTGAAACTATTCGCTGACAAATGTGAGAAAGTACGGCTACAGCTGACTGCAGCCTTAAAGCTTGTTGCCACTGTGACAACACGCGCATCTTGATGGTAAATGAGGGTGTGCACCTGCATGATATTATATGTAGGCAGACAGGTCCAAACAGATCTTAAGTACTTCCTTAAAGTCTGTGAATTGATGAATGGGGTTTCATGAGGCTACAGGGAGGACAACATGTTTCATAAAACACGTTTAAGCAGACTCATACAGAGGTGCTTTGGGCTAAACTCTGATGTCGGCATGCTAACATGCTGAAGTTCAGCACCCATAATGTTTACCAGCTTCAGCATCTTAGCCTAGCGTGTCAACATGCTAACATTAGCTAATTATGAAATTAATTAAAATTTTGACCTGGTGAAAAATGAATGCTACTCCTCCTGAGGGGGACACTAATGTCTGCACCAACCCAATCAAGCCAAGCAGTCTCCTTCTGTATTTACACTGTCTGCAATGTTCCTCCAGCAATCACACTTCTTGTTAAAGCTTTTTGAAAAAGGTGACATTCAAGGTCACAAAAGCTGGCCCAACACGTGAGGCTGTAATTAAAGTAGACAGCCGTTACAGGTACACGTCAAAGGCCACACCTGCTCTCGTGCTTCTGCAGAGACTGCCTGTTGATTTCAGACTGACACCTCGACACGCTCACCTCAAACGCACTCCTGTGTCCTGGACAGGTTTCACAGCTGAGGGACTCATCGCCTGCCAGATCGACGGCGACCACTCCCTCATGGCGGTATTTCTCACACAGATCCACGACATCCATGGACCAGTCTGCAATAATTTAAAAGTACACAATTTTACCACACGGTTTGGTCCTGCCAATTAAGTCAAACACACAGGCAGGTGATGCAGCACAGATGAAATACAACGTCTCAGCATTCTGCTACATCCGCCTCCATCAGTCTACAGCTATGACAAGCACAAGACAACTTACACAGTATACTGAATACACTCAGGCCTCACTTGGTAGTATTTCATGTTTTCCTAAAAACAATCTACATTCTCTACTATAAAGACACAATCAGATATCCTCCGTATGTTCGAACACAGAACAGATGAGATGATGAGTTGCGCTCTGCTGTCGGGTTACACCGGACAACAGCTGCATGGATGGAGCAGAGCAGGAGCCTCATTTAGAAAACTCTCACTACAAGAGCCAAGTACAAATAGCACTGCTGACTTGAATGTTCGAGGCTATGTGGGTCACCAATTAACATTTGAATTTTTAACGGAATTAAATGTGAGAGGCATCGTTATGCAATCTGGCTTCAATTCACCACCTCATGTTAAGCTGCCAGTTTCCTGTCAACACTGTTATGCATAGCTCAAAGTTTACAGAAATGTGAACGGTGTCAGGTGTTTTGGGTTTTTTTTATCTTTTTTGTTGCCAGTTTATGTTTAGAAAATGCTGTACGCGCATGTCAAGGCCTTTATTAGGCATATGCAACAGTTAAAAACAAGCCCTTCCTGTGGTGTTCCTGCTCATTATCTAACAGGAACAACCAGAGGGAGAGGACAGTACAGTGAGGAACCTTATCTCACAAGGTTGTTTTGGCAGACAGAAGCATGAACAGTTCATTACTTGGCTTGTGGCGCATGCAGCATAGAATGGACCTGGCTTTGATATTGAAGGCCCTCTCGCCCTCTCTGAGGCCCTCGTTAACCAGGTGCACCACCTCGTCTGGGCTCAGGTCACCTCTGAGTGAAGAGAACATGCAGTGAGCCAAAAGGACAAGACAGGTTTCGCCAAAGCCTGCAGATACTCGAATAAAGACTTACTCTTTCTGGTTCCATGGTATGGGATCCACTTTAGTGTTAGCCAGGAAATGTGGGCTGTATCTGGTCTCAACATAAATCACCCCCTCCTTGGCTTTGTCCTCAACCAACTCATAAGCTATCCTCTTTATGGCCTCTCTGTCTCCACTGAGAAAGAAAAACACACAAAATTAACCACATTGCTCTCTGATAATCTCTTATCTCAGTGAGGCAAGTAAAACCATCAGCCGCTGCTAATCCACTATATAAACAGCGATGCTTACAAAACAAGCAATATAAGAATTTAAGCAGAGTTGCTGATATGACGTCAGTGATTTAATTTAAGCAACTCCTACACATGCACCTGCACGATTGTGCTGCATGACAACACGGGGTTGTGATGTGAAAATGATAGGAGAAGAACAGCTCCATTTCCCTCTTTAGATTCAGCAGCACATTTTCCATCCCACATCACGTGACGGACGACAACCCAACTTCCAGCACTTACACTGAAAGTGAATGCTCATCGCGCAGGCCTGAATGCCTGTTGTTCTCCACAGCCACTAAGCTCATACAACAATTCTGCATGAGCTAAACTCAGCTAGCAAGTTCCCTATATTGTTGAAGCCATACTGCACACAAGGCTTTCAAGAGCCTTGATACAGAAGGGTCCATTCAGCACAGCCGTGCACTGTGGTCCAGCCACTACAGCCTGTCTTTGTTGAGAGCTTTCACGGCTGTTGAACATCTGAAAGACTGTTTTTTGGTCTTTTATTAACAGTTCAGCCCTGTCGCTGGAGGACTAAATATGAGACAGAGAGACATCGGAAAGGGTCCCCTGAACAAATCTACTCTCCTCTGAGTTTTATTGCCAAGGTGACACTTGATCTTGACAGTGATGTGTTCCTCTCCTGCATGTCTGGCATTTAAAACCAACCCAGCCTCCATCGAGCTCTAGAATTACATTGCGTAACCTGCTGTGTCTTACAGCCCGATACAAGTTTTACTACACACACTCTGGCTTTAAGAGACTTTGAATGCATCATCATTGTATAACTTAACTGCACGTGTGATAATAAACTAGAGTGACTGGACTTTGTCGCTCACTTTAGACTGGAGTGAAATTCCTGTGACACTAATGAGCTGAGCCCGGACTTAAATCGCTCGAGTAATCGCTCTTTATGCTTACTGCCGCCTGCTCAGCAAGAAAACACCTTCGGAAATTATGAAACTGGACCATTAAAGGGGACACGTCCACACTTACGCAATCACATGCATGTACTCGGCAAACTTGTCCAGACACTCGGTGAGGGTGGAAGGCTTTTCAAGAATAATAATCTGTGTCATCTCTTCCACAGTGTTTGCTGGCATAGGGATGCCACGTCTCCTAGAGGATGGAAAATAAAAACAAACAGTTCAAGGACAGTGTTGAGGTTCAAATGAGCACTTTAAACACTTTAAAAAAATCATTTTTCAAAAAGTGAACTGATGGCTGTTTTTCTGTGTGATGATTTGTGTGATTTTGTATGATTATTAAAGAAAACATAAATAAAAGGAACCCCTGAAACAAACCTGGTAAGATACTCTGATGTCTTGGGTCTTACATAAGTATCTGAGCGTTAAAGCTGCTCTAATTTATATTTTCACATTACCAATGGGTGAGATGAAAAGAGCCGCTCATAGTGATGAACCCACAGGGAAATATCACTAAACTCAGCTGAACACAGTAGGGTTTTTTATTTCCAGCTCTGCAGGTCCAACGTACAAAAGTAAACTTGTTTTATTTTGAGCAAAGCGACTGTGCCAGGTGTTTGTCAGGTATCGGTAGAGAAAGCCAACAACGTACACTTCAGTGTGGTGCCTCTCGTGTTTTGCTGAGATGTGCTAGACTTTAGAGTTGAACACAAAGTGCTGCCATACTAATCTGCTCGACATCCACGAGAGAGAGAGAGAGCGAACGGTCATCAGTAACAGGATGATGCAGGTTATGCTGTCTAATGTCATGTTAGGTGCTGCAATACTTTAGAATGAAGCCTCGTTTTCATCCACTCCCGTTCGCCCTGCTAAAGTAACTGCATTACGCTGTTATTACCAATCAACACAATCCTCAAGCGTTTCATTGCACGGCTGTCAAAATGACTTGTGGCGTGGGAGCTGCTGCTGAGTCCAGCGCAACATCTGGTGCTAAAGTTCAGTAAACTTCAGCTCTGAGTGTTCGGCTTAATGTCAGAATGTTACGCTGGCTCAGATGCACTACGGAGGATTTTGGCAGGCTCAGCTCTGCTTTATCTGTTGATTTTGTTATGGACTGCAACTTAAATGTTTTGCTTCACTCTCACGGCTCTCATTAGTGTCGTTCACGATGGAGCTGACAGTTTGTTTTCAGCCAAAAAGGACAAAAAAAAAAGAAAGAAAAAAACCCCAAAAACCTCTGACGCCAAAGTCAGACACACTTACTTGGCCACGTCAAGAATAGTCTGCACCCTGATGGCGCCATCGAGGTGCACATGTAGCTCAACCTGTGGATGACAAGCATACACGATAATGAGTAATCAATCAGCCAATCAAAACAAATTATTTTCAGACGGAAGGCCACACGCCTGACTGCGCACTACATGTCACATGAGAAGAGAAACGAGAAACGTCAGTGGGGTTAAAAAGAAAAAAGAGAGCAGCAAAAGGGAGCGCTGAGGCGGCGAAGTTCAGAGTTTTGGCTGCAGTCCATCATGAATGCAGAACGCATGAGTGAGCAAAGCATGGTGAAAAGGCCAGGGGTGCCAGAGACGGGTCGGATCTCCTTCCAGCACCCAGCGCTGTGATTTAATCTGGCAGATGACACAGATAAATCACGCTCCCCCTTCCAACAAACGAGGCCTCGACTACACTCGCCAGCAGGGTCACACTTAGATTAAAATTTTCGCACCACAGACACTCAACCTTATTTCAGGTTGGGAGTGATAACGAAGGAGAAAATGAGGATTAAAGCCAAATTAAAGCTCCTACTGTGTACCAAAGCAAGGGTGCACTGTGCTAGTTTCACGTTTTCCAGCTCATCTTTTCTCATGCCGTGTGTTCTAATATTCAGTATTTGCCTATCACGTTAATCAATAATGGAAATGATCAGCCGCCGAAGCTTTGTATCACATAATGAATTTCACTCCTATGGGGCTCCTTTGGAAAGGGATGACGTCACATCCTTCCCTGTGCCAATCAGGTCTTAACAAAACCTGATCAAAGCACAATCGCTCAGTCCTGATGAAGTATTTCTGAGTTTGTCACTCTTAATAAATAATACCTTAAGACTGTTAATAATGTGTTTTAAGCATTTAAGATTCTGAGCCACGTTTTAAGGGCTTAAAGCTGATTGGTTCAACTCTAGACTAATGTAAAAATCACAAATCAAAACAGCTGAAACGTCATAAGACTCGGCTGGATCCATAAAGAGAGCAGTCAGTGATCCTACTCATGACCACAGCTGAGCTTCATCCAAGAGAAGAAGAAAAGTTCTGACGCCAACAACATGTGTTAAAGGATGGATTTGGAAATATGCAAAATGTTGAAACGCTCTGAGGGGATTTTCTGAAGAAAAATGCTGAAGATTTGAACACAACACGACGCGCAGGATGGATAAAACTCACCTCAAACAAGCAATGAGGGTGCAGAGATATTCTGTGTTTTTGGCCATTGACGCAGCTTTAAAGTGATATTTAAGTGAATTTCTAAAATGACTCTGGAGCTGCTGAGTGCTGCCAAATTCATGAAAAGATGATGAAAATAAATGCCATGATGGCCGACTGCTCTCTCACTGCCTCCTTTAAAGGAAGGTCAAAGCCTGTGCTGCGTCCATCTGTGTGACAAAGAAAATAAAAATCTTGGGATCAGATGGTTCGACCCAAATGTTTACAACGAGAGGTAATGTGTGCTGCTGAAAGTATTTGAGTGTCTCTTTTATTTACATTTATTTTCTTCCCTTAGAAGCCTGCTGTGTCAGTGACCCCGAGCACTCAGACATGCTCACAGACAGGGGACAGCTGGTCAGCCAATCTTCAGGAAGTCCTGTGGCAAATCATTCAGTGTGCACATCACTTCCTGTGGTGCTTTGTGATAAGTTATGTAAGTCAGTGGGACTTACATCCATCTGAATCTGCATTTCAGCAATCCAGCAGTTACTGTGCAACGGCGTCACGTCCACTGACTGAACACGTGTGCAGGTTCTAACAGTCGGTTTTTAAAGAACGTGACTGGCACCTAAACGTTGCACAACTTTGTGAAACCAGAACGTGTAGGAAGTTCCTGTCGTGTCAAAGATGAAGCGCAGCGCTGCGTTTCAGTTCAGCGGGCTTCAGCTGTGACTCAATGCAACATTTTAGCTTCTGTCTGGATTTGTCCTTCAAATGGTTTCACTTTCACAGTTACAAGTTTCACACCATTATAAGCTGTGTATATATAAACATATGTTTTGTTTTTTTTGTTTTTTTTGACTGTTGGTCAACCAAAATAAAGTTGGTGAATTTGGAAAGGCATTTTTCACTATTTTCTGATGTTTTTTAGACTAAATAATTAAGATGGGACAGAATTTTATTTACCCCGAGGGAAACTGTTGTGCAGCCGTCACAGCACAAAGTAGATATTAAAATAATAAAATTTAAAATATACACAATAATTAGGATAATAAGGATAGTAAGGATTCTTGGTGAGTTACATATCAGAGACAACTCATAGTGATGTATCTCAAGTACAGGTGAGTATATACGGTTAGTGTGAAATGTTCACTGATTATGTCCATGACATTGGACTTAATGCCTTATGAAGTACTACCTGAGAAAATAATCAGGTGGTTAATCAGCAATAAAAATGACTGTTAGTCCTTACAAGCTCCATTACTACATGAAGCTGAAGCTGCTTCACTGTGAGCCGGTGAAGGCTGCTGCAGACAATGAACCCCAGCAGAGGTATCAACTCTACAACCACAAATTAATATTTAATCAGATTATCTCTGCAAGCAGTACACAACCCACCCACTAAGGCCTCTCCTTCATGATCTCTCACCAACACACACACACACACACACACACACAGCCCATGTTTCTCTGCTGTGTGCCCGTCTCCGTAACTGAGTCATTTCCTGCCTTCTTATCAACCGTCAGGTCCTGGGCAGACCAGGTGCACAGTCAGCACGGAGACTCCAAAGGGCACTCGTGAGTATGTGTTTCGCATGTGCCTCAAGTGCATGTCAAATGAGGTGCAGTTAAAGGTGCATTCCGATTTGTTATGCGAGTCAGGTGCTTCTACCAGCAGATGAAAGAACTGCTGTAAAGCAACCAGGCGACGATAACGCAAAATAAGTAAGTTTTTCTGTGGCTTGAAGCTCAGCCACACGCATTAAAGGTGACTCCTTTGTTCTGTGGCAGAGCAAAAAGGCAATAACCCAGCAGGGTCTCCAGCAAGAAGCCCCGTTCGTTCATATCAGCGCGGCTTGTTGGCTCTTGGTTAAAGCCGGCACAGCTGTACTAATGTTCTTCCTTGTTTACCTAAAGGTCTCAACACCACGACAGCGGCTATTAAAAGTAGCTCAATAATATTTTATTTTTGTTGTAAGAATAAATTTCTTGCTTCACATGTCAACCATTCTTCTCCTTCTTGTCACAGGGACTTGTGCAACACTGAAGAGCGTTTGCGCACTCAAAACACGCGTAAAACCAGGAAATGTCCCACCAATAATTCATCACTTTTGTTTCCCCCCATACTCTAATACTCACAGCGCAGCGTAGAGCTGGTAACGTACCTTTGGCTTGTTGAACACCATTTGTTCAGGGGAGAACTCGGCCATCGTGCGGAGCTTGAGTGTGCTGGTGCACAGAGAGCGGAGGACTGGGGAGCAGAAGCCTATCGCAGCTCGCCAGGCTGTTATATGCATGAGTCAGGGACACGCCTTTGCCCAGCCAACTACAAAACTACTGGCCAACTGCCTTTATTTTACAACAACCGACGTGAGAAGCCGCGGCAGGAGGCAGCGCGGTTCACTGTGCGTTAAGGTGCGCGGACTGACAGGTAGAAGGATTAACGGCCCGGTGCGGCAGCAGCTTTGCGCCCATGTGATGAGAGCTTTACCGCCGGGCTAATTAATTCTGTCAAACCGTTACACGAACTGCCGCAGGCTATTTGTGTTAAGCAGCCTGCGTGTAGGCTTTAAAAATAACAGGAATTCTGTCAGGACCACGAGGAATGTTTCCAAAAAGATCTACTACAAGGTGGTTCGTGGCTCCCCACAAGACCCTGAAGAGTCCTCTCCTCACAGAGGGAACTCAAAGAGGGACGAAACACGACACGAGGCCCAGCTTAATCATAACATGTCCTAATCTTATGGGATTCACCTGTAAACATGATTTTAAAGCACTGACAGACCAAAAGTGACTCCTGTTTCAACCGGAGGCTTAAAACATGATTAAATACAACAGAGATTTAGGGGTTGAATTTGACAGTTCGACCTGCAGGCCCAAATAAAAGATCAGTTAGCCCACAGAAAACTAATTGACTAATTGAATAATCGTTCAAGTGATTTTTTTAAGCAAAAATGGCAAAATATTTGCTGGTTCTTGTACATGAGGATTTGATGCTTTTCTTTGTCATACATGAGAGTACATATGTGTGACATGAAATCACATTTTATAGACAAGACGATGAATTGATTAATAGAGAAAGTAATGATTTGTTGAAGAAATTGATTGTTAAATAGCTTCTCAATAACATACTGTACACTTCTTAGTGTGTACATGAATTCTTCATAACCAACAGGGATATTTTTTTGTTTGTGTACAGCCTGTTTCACATTTAAAGCACAAAACATGTCATTATTTGACGTAAAATAAATATTTTATGTTTTCTTTTAATAGTTTTATCTTGAGTCACCATCATTAAATGCACAAAAAGAAGGGCTGGTGCTTTGGTAATTGTCTGTGTTTGGTTTTAAAAATATATCTTTATAGGGATCATTTTTGTTGTAGTGGGGACTCGAGATAATCACGTTTTAAAGCCAACATCAACAAAACTTAACAGTTAAATCCTTTAAGACATGGCTGACAAAGTTCGAACAATTATTAACAGTCACTTTATCAAGCTTGTATGTAACTTGTTTAGCCTGCTTTAACTGCAGATATAAGATTTTATCAGCAATTTCCTCTCCTGAGGTTACCCCGTCAGCATCGTCGCCTTGTCAGTGTGTCTTTTGCTTCCACTTCTATGGCCCAGATGTCTGCTGTTTGCTGACAGAAGAAACCTTTGACATATTTTTTTTTCCTCCACAAAGAAACAGCTGCAGTCATTTGTTTCAGTAATGTGGCATCTAGGAGCTCTTAAGAGATATTATGAGCTCCTTGTAATATTCCAGTGAGCTAAAAGAGTCACTTCATTTCCCTTGTTAACAGCCTTTCTTTTTCAGTTACTAAAAGCAATTATATTTCACTTATTTCCAAAGACATATCCTATATAGACAAAAGTATGAGGATACCTGATCACCTGACGCCAACAGGGACTTTAATGGCATTGTGCTCTAAACACACAGACAGCTTTGCAGCTCTAACAGCTTCCACTCTTCTGTGAAGGCTTTCCACAACATGTTGGAGTGTTTCTGTGGGAATTTGTGCCCATTCATGCAGTAGAGCATTTGTGAGGTCACACACTGATGTTGGACCAAAAGGCCTGGCTCACAATCTCCGTTCCAGTTCATCCCAAAGGTGTTGGATGGGGTTGAGGTCAGGGCTCTGTGTGGGCCAGTCAAGTTCTTCCACACCAAACTCATCCAACCATGTCTTTATGGAGCTTTGCTTTGTGCACTGGGGCACAGTCATGCTGGAATAGAAAAGGGCCTTCAACAAACTGATGCCACAAAGTTGGAAGCATAGCATTGTCCAAAATGCCTTGGTGTGCTGAAGCATTAAGATTTCCCTTCACTGGAAGTCAGGGGCCGAGTCCAAACCCTGAGAAACAGCCTCATAAAGAGGTGTGTCTGGATACTTTTCTCTATATATTGAACATACAGGCATAGAGGTCATGTCAATTTCTGTGTTGTCTGTTGAGGTTTGAGTTTTCCAGTCTACTAGAGTTTTGTCTGTGGTGCACGAAGCTGAGAGATATGTCATACAGTTATGCCGAATGCTCTGCTGCTCTCGCTCTGTCTTCCAACTCAAGACTGAACCTGCACAGATGTTTTCTTTGCCACTGAAGCATCACTCGGGTTCTTTGACAGCGACACTTGTGAGTGTAGTTCATCAGAAACCTGCAGGATGTTATCAGCAGGCTGAACTCTGCTAAATGCTTCTTCCCTCTTCTGTCCTTGGCAGAAACGTGTGTCCATTTTCTCATCATCATCAGAGTTTAAATAGTTCAGCTGTTTTTGTAATCACATTAATCAATAAAACAGAGGTTGTGCAAGGAGTAACCCTTGACAGAAATTTATGTCATTATCTGACAGCATTGGTTTCACTTGTACCTCCAGTTATTTCTACAGGCATAAAACGAGACTTTGGTATCATATTTGAAAAATTTCATCACAAGTTGCAAAACTACAACTATGTAGGAGTACAGCCAGGTCACAAAACCTCAAATCCTCCCAACAAATGTTTGGTTTTATTCAGTATTGTAAAACCAGCTATTGACAAGTAAGACAAATGCATTTACAAAACTGTTGAACTGTTTTTGGAGGAACAGACCAATCTGGACCCTGTTGAGTACCGTTTACATCTCCAACACTTGTGCATTAACTGGCAGCTGTAACAAGGAAAGCATCAGCCACAGCAGCGTTGGACTGTGCGGGTGTTTCAGTTTCTCCCAAAGATGCTGAGTGAGGTCGGGCTCTTTCACAACATGGAAAACAACTTTGCCTTCCACGCTGGGTCACTGCCATGTTGAAACAGGAAGTGGCTTTTCCTAGACTGTTGGAAAGCACATCGTTGTCATGTGTGACTGTATGCTGCAGCAGTGAAGAGATAGTTTGACATTTCAGAGAAATACACTTATTATACGCTTTCTGGCTGACACTTGGTTTGTATGATTGATACCACTCTTTTGTTTGTGAGCCAGGAACAGTGTTTATCTGAGCTAAGCACGAAGACTGGAAACGGGGGGAGGGGGGGCACCAAGCATATCCAAACATGATAAAATCCATCTACCAGTTCCTCTAGAGGTCACCAAATAAAAAGTTACATGTCTGAAGTGTTAAAATGACGTGTTGTGGTTTTGTTGGGTTCATTGACTTCCTGGAATCTTGTTATACTCTGGTTTTTGTACTGATAATGTGAGCTTCAGAGGCTCGCCGTCTCCCCCTGTTCCCAGTCGTTATGCCAGTTCCCAAAATGTCAAGCTACCGCCTTGAGATTTCCCTTAATTGGTGTTAAAAAGGCCTGCAAAAGCTGGCTCTTCCAAAGTCAAAGTTAGTAGGCAGAGAATGTGTGGCAGTGAGGTCAGATCCTTAGTGATCGGACATGGAAGACCTTCAGTCAGAATGACCTGCTTTGACGAGCCTGAAGTCAGTGAGAAGATCACTCTGCTTTGTTGAGTCTGTCAACATGATGAAGGAGTTCATGCAGCACAGATTTTTGCCAAGGACAAAGCTTTCGCCAGGCCTCACTGTGCAAAATGTCCAGCAGGTGGCACTGAAACATAAACAGAAACCAAATGAGTAATAGACGTCCAGTCACGAAAGTCTGTGGACTCACATTCAGCCACATATGCTCCAATAAATACTAAAACTAAGCTAATAAGATTCAATCTGAGTTCCAAGATTTTTCATCTTTGCTTTTTCCCTTTTATTTTGTTAAATTTTATCTATCCTGTCATGCATGAGGCCCAGGCTCAGTCCCTGACCAATAAAACACGTTCTCGTCCTGCGTCGGGTCAGAGCTGTGCAGGTCCACCTGTCCTTTGATGTCCAGCACAGCATTGATCTCTCTGTGGTTGTCAAACACCTCACGGAGCTTTTCAGCCTCAGAGCAACACAAAACAGGTCTGTGCGCTGATGGAGGAGGAGGTGGAGGTGGAGGTGGAGGCTGCTCTGCTGGACTCACATCTGACAGACCTTCTCATATTCACAGATCACAGCTGTTTTCACGCAAGGTAACAAATGCGATCACCATTTTAAAATTCATATTGATCATTTGTGGTGCAGGCTAACAAGTACTGATTCATGATGCTTAGATGTCATTATTTTATCATATTTTATCCATATTCCGTCAGTTCAATGGGCCTTTTTCACCACAGATAAAAGCACAGTGACAGGTAAATTACTGTGGAGAAATCTGACTCTCTTCACTTATTTATTTTTGCTGGCCTGGAGGTCTACAGCTGCACTGTTTGCTTGCACATGTACCTCAGTTTGAGGGTATTTTGGTGTGTCCGGGGCTTCGTGTTTATCTCGGAGTTGCGGTCAGCCTTTTACACTCATGGACACTGAACTGTGCTGAAAATAAATATTTGGTGTTGGTGATCGGAATGATTCACTTGTTAACAAGTGAAGTATAAGGTCTGTGTTTCTTCCCCTCTTCGCCAGAAAGCAAACTAATAAATCATGCAATCGTATAGTGAATTATTTCTAGATCTGTGTCATGACCCATGGAAGTATGTCATGGATCGTGCAGTGGTTAGCGCTGTTGCCTCATCGCAAGAGGGTTCCGGGTTTGAATCCCGGTCTGGGCCCTTCTATGTGGAGTTTGCATGTTCTCCCTGTGTCTGCGTGGGTTTTCTCCGGGTACTCCGGCTTCCTCCCACAATACCAAAAACATGCACATTAGGTTAATTGGCTGGATGGATGGAATAGTGTGTCATATGTTTTCACTCTCAGAAGGAGCCCATCATGTGTCCATATCTCACATTTATGGTTTCCAGCACAGTGTGAACGTGTCTGTAGTAACTGTCAGCAGCCTGATAAAATAAATCCTGAGTGTGTTTAAAATGTCTCCAGCTGTCTGCAGAATATGTCTTCACTGCACTTGTAGTTAGCTCACTCAGCTAAAAATACTGACGCTGTGTACCATGCTAGGAAGTGGTTGCCTTCATGAATTGAATCCCTGTTGCTTATTTATTTGTTCTCATTTATTTTTAGTAAGTGAAGACAGAAATGGACGTGTCGTCGGCTCAGGCGTGCCAACGAATGCAAGAGGTTATTTCTAATCTGCGTTTCTGCAAGCTGCTCTCCACAAACACCTCCTGGACGCCACCTTGGACAAGAAAAAGTTTACAGAGAGTGAGCAGGTGATGAGGCAGCAATATGCATGTCAAGGTTTGTCAACAGTTAGCCCAACATTACAGCACACATAAAAACATTAACAACCAAAGTCATTCAGATTGATCCTGAGGAGGACATGTTTATCGGTGGGGACATGAACTCTTATAGCAGAACATCACACAGGTGTGCAGACGTTTCACTCATTTCATTTCACAAGCTCTGAAGTGTGACGTGAAGATGCACAGGAAGTTGTCATTTTTCATGAGAACAACATTCTCTGGGTTTTGATACGGCCTGCAGACAGCTGTTTCTACCTTCGCTGGTAACATCTGTCAGCGCAGCTGTCATGATGAGTAGGTGTGATCGAGCATCTGGACGATCTGTGCTTTTCTTTTGTCGCCGCAGACTCGGCAGTGACCTCCACCCCGTGTACGTCAGGAGGTGACCTTTGCTCAGGACGACGTCCTTATCGTCGGCTCTCGGTGTTCCTGTGGCAACACTGTGGGATTTTCACACATCGAGCTGGAATGCCTGGAATTTTAGGTGCAATATTAGGAAAAATATTTTGCCTTCAGCCAGAGTTATTCCTGTTGGAGGAGCCATGGTTATGTGTGTGTGTGTGTGTGCGTGGAAGTAATATGCACATGGTCAAAGGACACAATCAGTTCTTGAGAAAACTCTTTCTTTTGGAAGTTTCCATTTCGTGGTTTCTGCTTCTGTTCTAGCAAGTCTAAATGTTTTTAGACTGTCGGTGTGTGGAATGTAAGTAATTACTGTATTTAGTCTCTGCGGACCAGGCAGAATTAAATCATGTCTGGCTTTGTTGTTTTGGGATATTTTTAGACCACTCATTGCAATTTAAGTTGTATATTATGTCATAAAAACATTGTGCACCTGTAGTGTTTCCTCTGCAGCCTGGCCATTTTAGTGGTCAAAGTACTTTTGCTGCTGTTCAGTACGTTACGTAAATGTTAGACAGATTTTCCATCTGCTTAAATCTTCACTGCTTCCTCTTGTCTTTTTCCTCCCTATTAGAAGTTGTTTAAAGTGGCACTTTTTCCTCTTTTGAAGCTTCTGCCAATCCACCCAGAAGTCATTTAGATCGGCCATTTGGTTATAAAGCCAGTGAGAATGGACAAGAACAACAACATTATCCACAGTGCAAATCAACGTCCTTGTGTGAGCATGCTGTTTGAGCTGAGGCGTGTTGCAGGGGAGACATAAAGGAAGATGGAGGAGTAACAGACACAGTGCAGTTTGAGCTTTGATTGTGTTTTGAATGGTTTGGGACAGCTCAGTCTGGGACCTCTGCAGGGCGTGGTGGTCATCCAGTGATGCCCGACATTACATTAGCTCTCTGAAATCCTTACTGGAATAATGAGTCAGTGCAGCTCAGTACATCAACATCATGAGCCGACTACCACTCACACATCCTTCCTGACTCGAGGCTGCAGTGCCGGACCTCTCACTATTTCTGACTGTTCCAGCAGTCACGGTTAATCTGACCTCTTCACTGAAAGAGAACCTGCAGATCCAGCAGAGCCAACCAGCCAATGACTGGAAAACTTTCAGAGACACGCGGTGCCAAAACCTCAGACACCAATTACCAAGAACACTAGGTGCTGCTCTGAATGTTACGCATGTGTCAAATGTTGTCCTGAGAAGAGATTTGGGTATTTTTATGGCTGTTTATTCTGAGTCACACTCAAATCAGTCTCAGCAAGTTGGCACCACCCAAATCCACAAGCTGGCAAATCTGAATATTGTCTGGGTTTGCTAAGGTCACACGTGTTGGTTGGTTGGTTGATAGGAGAATAAAAAGTACAAAACTAAAAATGTGTAGGATCCTTTTTGTTTGTTAAAAATGTCCAAAAGCTAAATCCTGAATCAAATTAGAAACACACAGAGCATGTAATCGTTGAACCAGTTTTCAAATGTGTTACACAATTGATTGCTGTGATTTTAGTTGTTAAATATCGACAGAACAGAACTGCAGGGTTGAAAGTGTAAATGTGGCTGAGTTACCACACAGCAGCTTCCCCTCTGAGTATCACGACAACAGTCTGACTCAGTGTTGTATTTTGTGTTGTCGGCACTCAGAGATATTTTTGGGTTGTTTCACAACTTCTCAGAACGTATGTTAGACATTTTGCTCCACAGCGATAGATTTGATAGAGCAATTTTTCTTTTCTTTCTGCCCTCAGATCACTGAATTCTTTTCTAGCATTTGCAGGACAAATAATATTTTCATTACTTTGCCGCGCAGTTTTTGCATTTGTGAATCAACAACGAGTCCACTGGGCTTTTCCTACATACCATCACTTGCCAAAACAATATTCACCCAAACTGAATGAGGGTCATTGTACAGGATTTGGAGGTTTCTTCAGAGTGATCCTTTACTGTCTGGGAGCCCTCCAACATCTGTGTGCTCTGGAAAAATGTGCTGAGCCTTCACTGCCTCTTCTGGTTTGAATTGGCAGATACCGTATGATTTCACTGTGACTGATACCGACTGCAGATGTTGATGTTATGTCTTCTAAATACTTCTCACACAGCAGTTTTTCATCGATGGAGCATAAAGAAGACTCACGGTCTATTCATACAATGTGTCCCACCGGGTATGTTTTGGACCATTCAAAGGTTTTCCATTCAGAATTTTAAATAGTCCAAGTAAGATCTCGGCCGGCTGTATTCCTTATATACAACAGTTTGAGATCTTCTTCCAAAGTAGTGGAGCTATGACCCATTACAGTGCAATCCTTCCAGCCTCTGTCATTCTTGGAGAGCTTGGAAAACACGTGCAGGGGAGGACAGGAAAGCATCGTTTTCAGAGAAAGCTGAATTTGAGACCTTGCAGTGCATCTACGCCGCCTGGCCACCTGGAGACCACCTGCCCGGACGCACATTCTTTCTGTCTGTCTCCTTCTATTTATAACTCATCACTGGATGTCTGCACTGCCCACCCTGCTGAGAAAGAAATGTCTGATGTTCAAATTCAGGAATTTAGGGTTACTTTCGACTGAATCCTTTAACCGTGAATGGCTTACTTTATGTTTGAGTGACCGCAGTCTTTCTGCTGAAGACTTTGGGTTCAGGCCTGTTGTAGCTGTGATGGCATCCATGTAACATGTGCATGTACATAACTGCACTATAGAAATGAGTATTTCAGATTTTATATGCTTTGGTCACACTAGCTTCTCTATAGGGATGCCAGTGTTAGTGGGAACCCTTGAAATGTAAGCACAGACGTTCATCATTTTAATCCAGTATGAACACCAGGAGAAAAAGCTGGTTCAGCCAGTCATGGTTCCCAGATGATGTCTGAATGTCATCACGTGATCCTCTGACTTCACTTCTTGCACCACCACGAGGTTGACATTTGTGGTTTTGAGTGAAATGTCCCATAAGTTATTGCATGGACTGATTGACGGGCATTTGGTACACAACTTCATGTCCCCCAGTTGGTGATTTGCTGATTTTTAAGTATTGGGGGACGAGCTGGACTGTTGGCGAGAAGGATGGACATGTCAAAGTACGTGCATGCAGCATGTACTCATTTTTCTCTGTCTTGTTTTTTGTCTCTTGTCTTGTCTGTCTCTACCTTGTGTATGTGTCTCACTTGAGTCACAGTTCTCATGGGAAGACACACATTTTGAATGGCCGAGTAGCATTACATGTGTCCGCATCGCGTCACGTCTACACATGTGACTGGTCTGTGACTTTCAAGAGATTAACAAGGAGAATTCTCTTCAGGGGCCAACTGCTTCTGTCACAATCGAAGAGATCAGGATGATTCAGGTTCACGTCAGCCTCAGACATGCTGCCCTTACATCATGGAAACTGGAGGGAAGAGAAGACTTGAATCTCTTTCATGTCTGGCTGAAGTTACACATTATGGTTTCAGGAGTATTTTAGCTTCAGGAGGAAAAAATTGTGGGAAATCTGTTCTTTATCCTTTCAAAGGATGAACTGCCATAACTGAAGTAAAGAGAAGCAGCAGCCTGTAAACACGTCAGCGAGATAAAACGACTCAGATCGGAATCGTGCCCACAAAAGCCCTGGAGGTTGTTTGACTTGTAGACAACCACACTAATGTATTTTCTCCCTTCAGCTCCCTTTAAGCTGTGTAAACTTAAAACGCCACAAGACTGGAAAGAAAGGGAGGGGAGCAAAAAAGAGGGGAAAGACTTGGGGGTGGAGGTGTGTGTGTGTGTGTGTGTCTGGAAGTGGGGAGCAGCAGGGAGAAGGAATGTGAAACATTTCTGATGCTGGTCCGCTGGCTGTTTACATGGTAGGCAGCCAGTGACATCAGAGTCCGGACTTTATAAATGTCAGCAGGAGCAAAAATGAGCAGTCAGAACCAGCTGCACTGGTCGCAGCACACCGTCACACAGATTAGCGAGACAGACTGAGCTCCGTCAGCCACACCAGCCCTCATGGACCGACTGCTGTGCGACTGTGTGACGGCTTTGGCTGTGCTGCTGTGTGTGGCTCCACAGGTGAGGCCCATCGCTGCTTTCTTTCGGTAGTTTGTTTCGATTGGGATGATTCTGTGGTGTGTTTTATCACACAGTCTCAGGAGACAAAGAAGAAACAAGTGATTATAACCACCCTGTCTGGATAGAAATAAGCTCACCGACAGATTGGTGTGCAAAAAGGATCAGATGAGTCGGGCTGTAACTAACAAGTTTAACTTTAAACTATATTTTTTTAAAGATCTGTTGATTATTTTCTTGATTAATTGATTAGATGTTTGTTCTATCAGATGTCAGAAGGTACAGAATTTAATTGATTAACCTGTTCGGTCCAACTAAAAGTCCAAAAACCTTTCAAGAGGCTGCAACTAAAGAACTTTGGGTGTTTTTGTTTGAGAAATGACTCAAAGGGGTGAAAAACATTATTAAAGAATAATTTTCTGCAGTCAAATGTCTAATCATTTCAACTCTGTGTGTCACATTTTTCCCTATCAGTGTTGTCATCTTGCTCTCTGGTTTAAAATTGACTAACAGTAAAAGAAATAATGTGTAACATTCTTGCAGGGATAAATTCCAACACAGTAGTTTTGTCTGGCTGGGCAGCAGGTGACAAAGAAGCAGTGGACTGTGACTTTATGCAGTGTCATAAAGCAGTGAGGGGAGTCTTCTGCTCTGGCTTCTCCAGATCTCCCTTGTGTTTTGGCTCCATCAGATAATTGAAAACAGCGGTTTGGATATGCAGTTTCTGAGAATACCAATAATACTTTGTTAGTGTGTATGTGAGAATATAGTCAGGAGGATAATTAACAATGACAGCCTTTGCTGTTTCATCCTCTAAGCAGCTCCTGTCTGTTGTGTTGTCCCCCGCAGGTGTTGTGCCAGCTGTGCAACAGGCCCTGTCGTTGTCCTGGTCCAGCCCCTCTCTGCCCCTCAGGAGTCCCACTGGTGCTGGATGGCTGCCGGTGTTGCCAGGTGTGCGCCCGGCAGGAAGGCGAGCCCTGCACCGAGATGTTTCCCTGCGACGACCGGAGAGGACTGCAGTGTGACTACAGCGCCAGCTTCCCCGGAGACCCCGGGGAGTGTGTCAGTGAGTGCCTCTTCTAACGGGCAAACAACCAGGCCCATGTCTGTGTGGGTCAGACAGAGTGGAGGACGTGCAGCCTCAGTCAGTCCGCATGAGTGGGACAAACAGACGTTTAAAGTCCTGCTCAGCCGAGTGGGACGGCCTGCCCTGCCAGAACTCCAAAGTGTTTCATCTTCTATTTCCAGGAGTGCTGTTGACACATTTCCTCTAGTGACTGCTTGTTGAGCATGATAGATTGCAGAGACAACACTTGTGGATTGAATAACAGACTGCTCAGTTTTTCAGCAGAGAGGCCTGGTTTCCCATAAAACTGCATAACCACTGGCAGGGACAGCAGCTCCTGTGCACTTACCGCTCTCCCTCCTTTTTTTTTCCTCTGCTGCCCTTGCATTCACCCCTTACCTAATCCTTTCACTTCCTGATTAAGTGTCTCACATCAGTCCGAGGTGGAGGTGTGGCTGACCACGTCTGTACTGTGTGTTCCTCACAGGTCAGGTGAATCTGGGCTGTGAAGTCAACGGCATCACTTACAAAGAGGGCCAGTCGTTTCAGCCCTCCTGTGACTCATTCTGCCACTGCAGAGGTGGAGGGGTGACCTGTGTGCCAGCTTGCCCTCTCACTGTCCGTCTTCCCACTCCAGACTGCCCCCACCCGCAGCACATCCGGCTACCGGGGAAATGCTGCAAGGAGTGGGTGTGTGAAAACCTGGAGAACACAATCATTCAGGATGCCATCACAGGTAAGCTGTTACCTTCACTGCTGTTAGCTGGGCTTTGTGCTGTACTGAGGTCCAGATCTCTCACGTCCTCGCAGTAGCTGCATATTCATTGAACAGTTCATAACAGAGGAGTGCTGTAGCTCTTCTCATCAAACTGCAAAACATCACATAATGTCAAACTCATCCTTTTTCCAGTGTCAGGGTGCTCGTGTCAGATGCATCTCCACATAACAGCTATAAATGTTGCACACTGATGATGAGTCCATATGGCACAGTGATCCCTCCCTTGTTTATGTGAGCTTTGCCACTGGTCATGTCTGGAAGTTTTTACTGGAGGATTTCTGCATTAAAGGGGGGTGTGTCTGGCCAAAGGGAAACTCACAAAGTCCAAATATAACCAAAGTTTCCCTGGAAAAGTCAAGTCATATTTTTTTACCGAATCACCAAGTTTCCAAGTTTCCTAACAACAGCTGCATAGCAATTAAACAGATGAAGCCATGTAGAGAATATTACTCCATTATGAGGAAAGTATGTGTGTAAGTGAGAGTGGGTGTTACGGAAATGAAGCCAGTCTAAAAACATCTGGAATTCTAAACACTGTCAGAGTCAGACAATGTGATAAGAGCAGAACATTTTGTTCTTGAATACAAAAGCTGCCATGTCATTCCTGAGGATCAGCTGATTATTGTGACATATGCACATTATTTTTGGGAGGAACAAAGTTTTGTTTTGTATTTTTATATTCACAATAGTCCAAATTGTTGGTCTGACTGACTGAAACCTGAACGCTGCAGCATGAACTGTGAATGTGATTTGAAATTGTTTCTTACCCTGGTCATTGTTTTATTGGTTTCTTTAGCCATGAGACCCACCAGGTTGTGGCTAGCCCCCCCGAGGGATCAACCTCTGAACAAACTAGCCCCACCTGCCTCCACCTGCACAGAGCAGAGCACCCAGTGGAGTGCCTGTTCCCAGAGCTGCGGGGCTGGGGTCTCCACACGCGTTTCCAACCAGAATCCAGCCTGCAAGCTGCAAATGGAAACCCGACTTTGTAAAGTGCGGCCTTGCAACGCAGTTCAGCCTGTCCCAAGGAAACCCATGGTGAGCTGTGTCTTCATCTATACCACCATGTTTCTCTGAAGACTTTATATGTTCAGTTCACCTGAAATCACAAAAAATGTTTTTAGTTTTATGTGTTGAGTTCATAGATGATTATCTCTCAAACCTTTCTGGTCTCTACAACAAAGTGAATAAACACAATACAAATAAATTCAGTTTTCAACTGAATGCTGTGTGTGTTGTTTTCCCAGTGGGGACAGCAGGGACGGTGCAAGGCCAGCTACACATCACCAGGCCCCATTCGGCTCGTGCACCAGGGCTGCTACAGCACTCGGGCCTTCAAGCTCCGGTACTGTGGGCAGTGCACAGACTCCCGCTGCTGTACGCCTTTTCAGACCACCACTGCAGAGGTGACCTTCAGCTGCCCCAGCGGCAGGCTGATACAGCGAGCTGTGATGATGATCCACTCGTGTGTTTGTCACAACAACTGCCCCTATGCACCTTACAGGAACCCTGCTCTGTGGGGCTTCAGGCCCTGATTGGCCTGCATGGGAACTGATTCCTTCAGAGCCAGAAGACTTCGCTGAGTGATTCAGAGGCCGGACAGAAGCCTTGTGCATCGCCATGTGGATTCACAGAGGGATCCTCTGATCAATGCACTCTGAAAGGGAAAATAATAATTCTAGGAAAAATCTGTGATTGAACAGGGATGATTACAATCAGAATTTTCATTCTGATGTTTTCCTCGTGGTTTTGATCTTACGAAAGAGTCAACACTATTTGGTAAATCTAGAAGAAACAAGGAAACCTAATTTACAGTTTGTAGCAGCAGGTGTAAAGCTCATAAAAAAGTTGGTGTTTAGAAAACTGTGCACTGATTTACCTGTTCAGAGGTGCCTGTACATTTAATGCCTTGTATGTCGAAATTTAAAGATCAGTCCTCAAAGTGACAATAGGGAGGAGCTAAAGTTGGTGCGGGTGATGTAGTTTTCGTTAAAAGCTGCACGTCTGGTCCATTTTCAGTCAAGTTTGTGAAAAACTGAGGTTGAGGCTCTCGAACAAAACTGATATATATATTGTGCTTTTCTACACTCACTCACTCAATGAGACAGCCATCGGGAGCATTCTGGGGTTCAGTATTTTGCCCAAGACACTTCAACACAACATGATGATGATCGAACCACCAACCATCCGACTGGTGGATGACGCGCTCCACCTCCTGAGCCACAGCAGCCCCACACGATACAACCAGGGTTTACTGTTTCCGCCTGTTTGGGATCTGATTCTTGCATTGTTCCTCAGTTGGAACAAGCAGGTCTGAACTCCGCTGAAAATTTATGTTGAGATTGGAAGTAACTTCAAATCTGAGTAATCCTGCATAACCATATCTGAACCAAGAGACTGAAATTCAAACTGTTTTTTCAAACCTAGTATAAGCATGAATTGAGGACAGTTGGCCATGATGTTAATTTGGTCATAAAGTTTTCAGACATATTTACACTGCTAACTGCTATCTCTTTAAATTACAGACTTAGAAATTCTGTTTATTTTGTAGAAACTGACACCAGCCTTTGTGCTGACAGATGCTGTTTTCTGATGTGAGCAATGCAGCTTTAAACTTGTACAGTTTTGTTTGTGTGTTTTGTGTTCTAACGACATTGCACTTGCTTTTTTGTTTTATGTTTTGTTGTAAATAATTCTGGACAGATTTCTACTATGTATTATGAAAAAAATGTTGCAGTATTTTTTCGTTCTAATGATATTTTTCTTGTAATAGTATTTACATATTTATATAGTCATTTTGTACATACTGTGGCTTTTTACATACTTTTATCTGATGTTTTAGTTCATCATTCATCCATAATGATTGTACAGTACGTTTTCCTCTTACTGATGAGCTGTCAAAACTTTGAAGAACATAAAAATACACAGATGTCATTTCATATGAAAAATGAAGTCCAATTAATTAAGAAAATGATGTTGTTGTTATGATGATGTCTTCTTTGGAAGTCTGCACTTCTGCATACACCCATTGTGCATCCAAAGGCTTTTTTATTCAGAGCAGATGACCTTGTTAGTCATGCTGACATCTGGTGGACAAAATAATTTACCGCTGAGGCTGAAGGCAGCAGGAGTTCTGTCACCAGCATCGTGGGACCAGAAGGGTGCATTCTGAAGCGAAGACCGGGTGTGAGTTGCATTTCAAGAACAAAGCAAACCGTTTAAAATGGGCTTTAAGACGTGTCTCTTGTCCTTGTATACTCGTTCCTGTGCAACAGTCCTAACCACTCAGAGCTGGTTGAAATCACAGTGAAAAGACAGTGAAAGCTGTCAAATGAATTCAGGAATACAAACCAAATCTTGGACAAACTAAAGTTTAGCCGTGATGTTGGTGGCTCTATAAAAAAGTATTGGGATCAATAAAAACATAAAAGCATAAATAAATATCTATATATATGTGTGTCTGTGTCTAGACATATATATTTATCCAGTAATTTATCCAGTATTTCACAAGTTTATGAAGTAATGTGAGAGAAAAGCACCCCAGAAGTTTGTGTTGTTATTTCAACATGTCATTATTTTAAAAAATTGTTGCTAAGAAGAATATTTTGGTTGTCTTTGTAGCCCTGTATCCCTATAATTATGAAGAACTTATTACTGATCAATAAAGATTTGCTAAATGATTTGACAACCACCAATAAAGTCATCAATGTCATCACTGTAAGTACTGTGGCATACAACTGGCAGACAAATTCAAGAGGATTTAGAAGAAGATTAAATAAATAGTTCCTGTAATATTGAATAGTTCACCGCCACAACAGAAAAATATTTTACTACTGTCTTTTTCATTGAGTTCTACACACACACACTCGCATACGAGTAGGGAAATGGTGAAACTATAAAAAAACAATAACCCATGATGATAATATCAATGTTGTGCCTCTATACCCTCCCAAAAAAGGTAAAAACTAAAATAGGTTTCACTTTCGATTTTACACCTTCATTTGACTATATCTGATAAACCTACCAGATAATGTCATTTCCTGGGTAGTGGTTTGTGCAGAAACCTAAATGTGGTATGTGAAGGAAGACGCCTGAAGTAGGAAGTCCCCTCTGAATCTTGCGTGCCATGATACAACTGCTGTAACTGTGCAGAAGACCAGCACATTCACAGAGAGAAGGAACTTTACTAACTGCTGTCCAGAGGAAAATGAATAACACATCTTGTCCTCAAGTCAGCATTGACTTCTCAGGCAGATTCCTGCCTCCTGTTTACATCTTAGTATTCATCATCGGTCTGGCAGCTAATGGATGGGGACTGAAGTCTCTGCACCACAACTGGAAGAAACTGGGTAATGTCAACGTGTTTGTTCTCAACCTCGGGCTTGCTGATATTTTGTACCTGCTCACGCTGCCATTTCTGGTGGTTTACTACTTCATGGAGAGCAAATGGATCTTTGGAGAAGCATTTTGCAAGATGACAAGATTCTGCTTCAACCTGAACTTATATGGCAGCATTGGGTTCCTGACTTGTATAAGTGTGTACAGGTACCTGGCCATTGTCCACCCAATGAGAGCGATGGGAAGAATAACTGTGACCCACTCTGTGACTATTTCAGCCATGGTTTGGCTGCTGGTGAGTGTTCAAAGTCTTCCAGATATGTTCTTCACCAAGACAAATGGAAACGGCACTAAAAAATGCCACGATACCACCAATAATGACCATGTCGAGGATTACCTGAGGTACAACTTTGGATGGACACTCACTGGATTTTGTATCCCACTCCTCATCATACTGGGCTGCTACGGACACATGATTGTCGTTCTCTGCCGCACAAATACCATCGACAAGGTACTGAAACAGAGAAGTTTGAAGTTGTTGTTCATCTTGATTCTTCTCTTCTCAGTTTGCTACACCCCCTATCATGTGCTCAAGAACCTCAACCTGTGGTCAAGAGTTCTGTCCAAACAGAAGATGTGTCGTGAATGGTCTAACGGAGTCTACATTGCTCATCGGATAAGTCGCAGTCTCGTGTCTCTGAACAGTGCTCTCAACCCTCTGGTTTACCTTCATGGAAATGAAGATATTCCTGCTCAGCTCAGACGACTACTCCAGCGAGCTCGTCAAGCTTTTGTACAGCTGTCAACCACCAGTACTCAAAATCTCTCCATGTGAATTGTCTGAGAATGAGAATGAAACCGAACAATTGTGTCGCATAATGGTGGTTGTCATGTTGTCATTAACATGCTTAAAAAAAGTTGAGATTCTGAAAATGTCGGACCATTGTGGCACTGTGTTGGGGAGGCTCATTAGAAATGGTTGTGTTAATGTATTATATGAATGTGTGAAAAACAGGAAGTAACACAATACATCTGCAACATGTGCACATCAAAGAGATACAATTTGGTTAATTTGGTTTGGTTTTAGTTAGTCATTTGATGCAAAGGCTGGGGTGAAACCTCACAACTGACGTTGATTAGACTTTGCCAAGAGAAAAGCTCATCACCCCGTCAAAGTATGTTTTTATAAATAACTACAGCATATGGTTTTCTGCTTCACACCTGATTCAAATGATCAACTTGTCATTAAGGTCTGCAGAAGCCTGTTAATGACCAGTTCATTTGAATCAGGTGTGTTGGAGCAGAGACAGAAACTTCTAAAACATGCAGGACAGGAGGTTCCCAGGACCAGGACTGAAAAACGTTGTAATTCCTATTCTGGCAGTATGCTTCAAGGTTCAAAAATAATTTTGGTCTGGTGGACCTTCCTGATTTTCTCATTTGTCTTCCTCCTCTTAAAATACTTGGCTCTGACTCACTGCTATGCAGTAGCTAAAGTTTTTTCCTGGTTTCCTTTTAATGCTTTTAATACCTCCTTTTTACACCTACCATTGATAAGCATGGCAGTGCTTACACTTTTTGCCTCAGCATAAACACAAAAGTTAACTACACACATCCCCGTTGTACTTCACAGGAGTGACTTAAAATACCAATGTGCATGTGTGTGTTTTTTTAACCTGTGACTGTGATTTCATGTTCAGTATTTTTCTGTACAGAGTCTTAATCAGATTTGTTTCCAGGAACTGTAAAGTCATGCATGAAGGTGCAAAAATTTAGAAACGCTCGAAAATCTTGTTATAGTGTTGTGTGGACTCAGAGCAGAGACTCAAAGCCACACTACAATAAATTCTAAGTTTTAGCTGTGTCAAATTGTTCAGGAAAATCTTCCCTCGAAGTCCAGTAGAATCATCAACAGGAGACAGGATTCTGAGCAGCAAAGACTTTAATGCCGGCAAAAAAGGGAAAACCGTTCACAAAGCACACTAGGTACACATGAAGGGTCTCTCACAAAATGACTGGTGGCTTCACATTATATACCTTAGGGTCTGGACCTTTCCACGCCTATTGTCCATCCCTTTACCATCTTTTCTTACACCATTAGGTTTCTCTTTTCGTCCTGGATTGGTTGGTGACTTTTTACACCATTAGGTCAGCTTGCCCTAGGTTTTCTGGGGACTTTACACTGGCCTTATCTTGCACCTGTTAGTCTTTATTTATTTATTTTTTATTTGCTTCTTAAGCACAGTTTACACCATTAATTCTCTTCTCTGGGCTGCCTTCCAGTTTCGGCCTAAGTTTCGGCTGGCACTAGACACCATTCTTTTTTTTATTTTTTATTTTTTTAAAAATAATTGTTTTATGCAGGATTATAATAAATGTTCTCTTTCAGGCTCACAGTCATTATAATGAGATTACATTGACAGTGTATGGCTACCATAGACAGTGTTTAACTACCGTAAAACAGTTTCACAATTACACAGTTTTACCTTCCATAGCTTACAGGCCCTTAACCAGTTGTACCTTTTTAATACAGCTGTATCTTGCTTTTCTTTCAATCTAAATGAAAACATAACATGACTACTTCATGCTATCATATTGCATTGCATACTATAACTACATAACTATAATTACTATAACTTTAGCTCAAGCTTTAGCTCAACTTACATAGAAATTATACCACAATAGCTGCGAAGATGTCCATGTCTTTAGAATGTGATGTCATTAAAGTCCCTTTTGGTGTCGAAGGTCCGAATACTTTTGCCCATAATGTAATGAGGAGTATTCTTTTCTAAGCCGTCTCACTTTACTGCAAAAACCAAAGTAAGGTGGCAGCTGGCAGGGGGGAGATCATCAGAAAACTTAATCTAGTGAGAAAAGACACCACTGCAATAATTACATATTGCTGTTGGCTATATTGTGTGTTATTTCCAGTTAAGAAACATGTGAATATCACAATATAAAATGTATGTTTTCAGTTGACACAAGTACAAACGTAGGAAGATATGCTATTGTGTTATCTGACTGAATAACGGTACCGACTAATCTGTTATTCAGTCAGTATGTTATGTCATCTGACTGAATAACAGATTAGTCAGCACTGTCTGTTATGTCAGGAAGGAAGTATCACCAGTAAAATATACAGTGTGAACATACAGAAAGAATTATTATTCTTTCTGTATGTTCACACTGTATATTTTACTGGTGATGGTAAATGGTATACCGCGGTGAACTAACTTATAATGCTGCATTACCATAGCAAGACATTAGACTCAGACTCACCAGCTTGGTTAGAAGTCCCCTAGCCCTAGGGGCAACCGTGGCCTAGAGGTTGGAGAAGCAGCCTGTGATCGGAGGGTCACCGGTTCAATTCCCCCACCAGATGGGCAGGAAAAATTTAAATGTGGTGGAGTAATTAATGCGACAAATGCCCCCCCCCCAAATTAGCTGGCTGATGTGACCTTGAGCAAGGCACTTAACCCCCAATTTGCTCCCTGGGCGCTCGATGCAGCCGCCTGCTCCTGTGTGTTTCACTGCATGTAATTTGCCAGGTGTTGCATGTGTGTTCAACTAAGGATGGGATAAATGCAAAAGATAAATTCAGTGTGTGTATGTAAAAATATATATACTGCCAGTAAAGCTAATTCTTGAAACTATTGTTCTGATCACAGTTATGTTTAACTCAAACCAGCTGCAGATGATAGTTTTCCAATTTTTTATTGATACAGAAGTGATAACAGCAAATCATACTTTAAGTGGAAATAGTTAGAAATAATTTGCAAGGATAACAACATCATTCCCCTGGAAACTGGTTGTTTAGTTTGCAAAAAGACAATTCAAGAAACAGATTAGTGCCACTAACTTGATGATTTAAAGTTATTACAGATTTTGAATTTCTGACACATTCCACTTATATATTCGTGTCAGTACTGTACATCCATCCATCCATTTTCTATACCGCTTATCCGTCAGGGTCGTGGGGGAACTGGAGCCTATCCCAGCTGACTACGGGTGAGAGGCGGGGTTCACCCTGGACTGATCGCCAATCATTTGCAGGACTTCAGTACTGTACAGTCATTCTGTAAATTATTGGTGTGTTTTATCTCACTGTCATCACCACCCTCCAGCTTGTGTCCTCATTAGGTCATCTATTCATTCTTGGACTTGGTTGCAGACTTCTTCATCCTTATCAAATATTTGATGAAACGTCTACAGGAAACCCAAATTAATGCAATGATTAGGAAAGCTAATGCCACAAAGACTGCCATCGCATCGAGACAGTGATAGGCATACCATGGCAACTTATAGGACTCAGTACGCAGATGTGCTGCACCCTTGTGTCTCATGACGTACTCCACCCAGAAAATGGCACTGTCTATGGGTTTCAATGGTTTGTCACGATGAAGCTCTGACAGTTTGTGCATATTCTGTTTATAAGGCTTCTCTGGGTTGAGAATATTCTTCAGAGTGCTTGTTAGAGACTCAACATCCAAGGTTGTTACTTCAACAGTCTCAGCCACCCCCCGGGCCTTCAGGCGCACCAAATTATCATCCTGGTCGAAGATGAGAGGAATGCCCAGAATTGGAACACCGTGGTTGATAGCCTCGTAAATTCCGTTGGTACCCCCATGCGTGACAAAAACCTTTGTTTTAGGGTGACCCAGTAGATCATTTTGAGGCAGCCAGTCAACCAGCCTAGTGTTGTTTCCCAGGGTGGTTGGTCTTTTCCCAATGTGTCTCCACAAGACCTTCTGCGGGAGGTTGGCAAATGCTGAGGCAATGATCTCTGATATCTCTGGGCCAAGGTCTCCCAGCAGGGTCCCCAGAGTCATGACAACCACCCCATGGTCACCAGAACTCTGCATAAATTCCTCTAAATCTGATGGAAGAGGTTTAGAGGGCTTCCCCTGGAACCCTCCGATGTAGACGACATTGGGCATCGTGGGACGGGGGAACTCAAACGTAAAGTCAACCCGCATGAGCCAGAGATCAGCCTTCTGCGCAAGAGACATGATGTTGACATCTGGTCCAAAATAATGATCACACACAGCCTGGTAAGGCGGATTTGAGACATAGTGGTACATGTAAACCAACATGCCATGATAGATTACATTACTGAATCTTTGGAAAAAGTCCATCTTATCGGAGTAATGGGAGAACAGTTGGGGGATGTAGGACAGAGGAGAAGGAGCAATGGCAAAGTGGGCCTCTCCAGTGAAAAGCCAGCGCACATTGAAAACCATGGGAAGCTGGAGATAGTGTGCCAATATCACTCCGCCTGGAAATGCAGGGTCAGTCAGACAAAGATCAAATTCAGTTTCCTTCAGCTCCTTAATGAGTGTCTTATTCTCAAAGATACTGGTGACCATTTTTGCCACCACTTGCTGGTTTTCCCCGATCATGTTGAAAAGGTTCCTATAAAAGTCCAGAAAGGCCCATGGTGAGCCTTTTCTCCGACGGATCTCTATTGACTTCTTCAAGAAAGAGGTCATGAAGGCTTGGCTCTCAATGTTTTGTGTCTGTTCCTGGGCGATGGTGATGGAGGTGTAATGGGGTGAAAATTCAGAAACATACCAGCTGGTCGAGGAACGTATCACCGTTATTTGATGGCCCTGAGAATGAAGAGCCTCCACCAGGATTTTCATGTTAAGCCAGTGGCTCCCATCTATAGGGTAAACAAGGACTTTACCACTATCACAAGTTAAGGACAGTGTTGTAAAAAACAGCAGGATGAATGCCAAGTCTGGATATGATCCCATCACTGTGGAAGAGACACAGAAATCACTGACAAATATTTGCAGTCCATACAGTGCTTAAGCTGCAGAAGAACTACGAAAAACATTCACATCGTGTCAGTGTGTCTGCAAATGATTTAAAATTGATAAATTGGTTAATTCAAATTTTAAAACTATCTACACATTTCTCTCACTACCGTCATGTGGTCTGCAGTAACCTGGTCTACTCCTTCCACTCTCTCGCCTGTTTCCACTTACCTCTAACTGAGAACTGAACAATTCTGTTAACTCTATATACAAATGGAAGATATGAGAGCTCATCAAAACTGAAGCCAAATCTTCTCAATCTTGCCCCTGGTGGCTGGCTGCAGTACAACTCATAAACTCCCCCACCTCCATGTGAGCAGATGGGTCAAACTAAAAACTAAGTACAGATTTTCAGTTTCTGTCATTTTAGTCAATTCTTATCACACTGATGTATTTTCAAGTCTTCATTTTTTTGGGGCTGGGGGGAGATCAGCTAAGTTTGGTGCTAAGTTTGGTTTTAATTAGTTATTTGATGCTATAAAAAAAGACTACCGCAACAAACTCCATTCCTGTTCTGTCAGTGTGCTTCAAGGTTCAAAAATGTGTCTTAACGTCTTCATCACCATCACCTTTTTTTTTTGTTGTTGTTGTTGTAATGGTACAAGTTTTTGACCATGTGAAGAGCCATTTAAAGCGCCTGTGTTTCACGAGGTTAGCCAGGTACGGCTATGTCATCTGTTCGGTAGTGGATTGGGCTGAGTATCTTGAACAAACTGAGCCAGTTTGTTCAAGATACCTGCACCGTTCTAAGTCCTTTGGAACTGATCATACTATGCTGAGACATGTGTTAATGAGTTTACTATCTATACAAGTTAAGCGGTCTTAGACTGTTGAAATAAGAGTCATGCACCCATTATGTACTCTCTATGAGCTCTTGTTCAAAATTCTTTACAATTTGCACAAAATGTTATAAATTGTGAAATCATAAAATCAGGACACAGCACTGTGAAAAGTCAGCATACAGGATAATGAATCAGCAGGCTGTTCTGCAGGACTGTTCATGTAATGAGACTAAGCATAGTGTGATAAAATGCATCTGCAGAACCGTGGGATTGAAATCAGATTGTGCATGACAAAGTTTAAAACTGAGCACACAAGCAGCAACACACAAATAATTAGTAAAATAGCTCCTTACCTCAGACTCTGTGACTTCTCCCTCTGGCTGAGAAGAATCTGGTGACTGAGGGAATCATTCAAAAACTGATATGCAAGTCAATGTGTAACTGTACCCTGACTGAGCTGGTCCATTCACTTCTAAACCCTCCACGACAGACATTTTTGCTATTATGGCTGTTGCTTCTCTCCCTTAACCCCAAACTTCCAGAGCACAAAATTTAACAGAAGTACTAACTCATCTAACACATTAAAATCTTCTTATTGTGGCCCCCACTCTCCATCACCACGCACCAAATTGCAACTGTTTTGTTTTGGGTTTTTCTTTTTTGTTTGTTTGTTTTAAATTTTTCATGTGTAATTGCTGCAAGACCATAGAAAAAAGAAATGAAAATAAACATAAAGTTAATTTGTTGCATTGTCCATCAAACAGTACAGAACTGATCTGTTAACTTTCTATAATAACTTATCAATGTTCCCTGTGTCAATTCCCCTGTGTCTGTGAATGAACTTTGAGCAGGACTACATGGGACAAAATGTTAAACATTGTCTGGAGTTACCTGTTCAGCCTGACCAAGACCAAGCATCTTCACCCCAGCTAATGGTTAACATTGGTTACTGTGACAGTTTAATGTTTTCACCAACAAGTACAAGTACAACATTTTTCCAGCAGGATGCAAGCCTATCTTCAATCTTGATAGCTTCAAATTCCAAGTCCCAAGATACAAGGGCAAACTCAAAGAGAAGAAGAAACATGTGGCTGGTTATGGTTAAAGCTGTAGCTGTGATGTGTTGTGCACTGCCCATTTACACTTCAGCATTTTCTAAAATTTACTCATTCAGCACCAAGATGGCTAACTGGGAGTTGCTCACTCTCCTTTTGTGTGTGTGTGTGTGTGTGTGTGTGTATCCAATCAGTGTACACAGAAGAACAAACACAGAAGTTAAAAGTCTTAAGTCCATGTGTTGGGGAGCACTACTGCACATGTGAAAAGTTTTATTTTGTGACGGCGGCACAAAGTCTGATAAAAACTGACTCGAGTGATGTCACTTGAGTCAGGGTTGATTGGGGCTGAAAACAACAAGAAAGAAAAAAAAGAAGTGAGTTTAACATGAGGCTAAAGGCCACATTAGCTGCTGCTGGTGGTGTCACAGGCCTCAAGCACAAGTCACCCATGAAGAGACGCTGTGTGCAGTGTTATACAGGAAGAGCAGAGGCAGTTCAGTGAACAGGCTGTTCTCTGACCTTATGAATCTGAATTTATCTTTTTCTTTTTGTCTTTGTCTAAAACAGGTTTGTCTCTTGTTAACCACAATGTTACTTACTAACAAATTTCACAGTTACACAAGCATATTAAGAAAGTGATTTGTCAGACCTACAGTTAAGCCAACATGGATTTTCAGTTAGATGGTGAATGAGAAAACAAATAAAATTTAATAAAATTTAGGGGTGATACACTTCAGTTAAATCAGTTATCTGTAGTGACAGACTTCCGTTCTTAGTTTCACTGTAATTAGACAACTTGTTGTCAGTGTAGTTTTTTAACACGTAGACACAAGCTAGCCTCTTTATACACTGGTAAGTATAGTAGACTGTTCACAGGACTCCAGGAATAATAGTGATGTTATTTTTATTCTTTTCATCAAACATCCAGCAGCTTCCTCTGAGCAGTTCTAACATTTTGTATCGACTCAGGATGATGGCTGAACTTGTTTACACATGCGCCGTAAGCAAGTCAGCAACAACATTACTATGTCAAAACCTACTTTATGGCTAAATTGTGTGTGGACAATTTGTGAAAAAATGTGTCCAGTTAGTCACAGGGGTCAGTGGTACTTCTATAATGTGAATTCCTGAATATTAAACGTCCCAGAAATGTCTGATGTTAACATCGGATTTTCAATGTGACAGCAGCCTTATAGGGTCAGACTCTGCACATACATCATCCTGCATATCTGAAATTCAGACATTCAACTGCAGGAACAGCCTTGGTGGAGTTCATGTAAAAACTGGCCAGAAGGTGGTGTCATAAGTCTTTGGCATAGGCCAGTGAGCAAAGATTCATTTGTAGTCTCACATTATTCACAGCTGAGACAAAAAAGGTTTCACACAGGAAGTATTCTGAACAAATTTTGGGTCACATATTCATTCACCTCCCATACGGCAGATCACCCACAGGAGACACTTCTTGTTTGAGGACAAAATGAATAAAACCTCTTGCTCTAAAGTCACTTTTAACTTTGAACACAGATTCCTGCCTCCTGTTTACATCTTAGTATTCATCATTGGTCTGGCAGCTAATGGATGGGGACTGAAGTCTCTGCACCACAACTGGAAGAAACTGGGTAACGTCAACGTGTTTGTTCTCAACCTCGGGCTTGCTGATATTTTGTACCTGCTCACGCTCCCATTTTTGGTGGTTTACTACTTCATGGGGAGCAAATGGATCTTTGGAGAAGCATTTTGCAAGATGACAAGATTCTGCTTCAACCTGAATTTATATGGCAGCATTGGGTTCCTGACTTGTATAAGTGTGTACAGGTACCTGGCCATTGTCCACCCAATGAGAGCGATGGGAAGAATAACTGTGACCCACTCTGTGACTGTCTCAGTCATGGTTTGGCTGCTGGTGAGTGTTCAAAGTCTTCCAGACATGTTCTTCACCAAAACATATAGAAACACCACTGGAAAATGCTACGACACCACCCATAAGATGTATGTGGAGGATTACCTGAGGTACAGCTTTGGATGGACACTCACTGGATTTTGTATCCCACTCCTCATCATACTGGGCTGCTACGGACACATGATTGTCGTTCTCTGCCGCACAAATACCATCGACAAGGTACTGAAACAGAGAAGTTTGAAGTTGTTGTTCATCTTGATTCTTCTCTTCTCAGTTTGCTACACCCCCTATCATGTGCTCAAGAACCTCAACCTGTGGTCGAGAGTTCTGTCCAAACAGAAGATGTGTCGTGAATGGTCTAACGGAGTTTTCATTGCTCACCAAATAAGTCGCAGTCTCGTGTCTCTGAACAGTGCTCTCAACCCTCTGGTTTACCTTCATGGAAATGAAGATGCCGCTCAGACAGCAGTGAACATGCTGGAGCGGCCCAGACGGCTTTTCCAGCAAATGCGTCAGATCAACAGCAGTTTGTTTCTGTCGAACTTGAGCCATGTGCCTGTGGCACAAACTGCAGATGACGTTTAAACAAAAGTTACGATTTTAGCATCAGCTGTTTAACACCAAATAGCTCAAACTGGAGCTCTTGCAAATTCTGTGATGTTGCTGTCCTTCACAACTATTGTAAAGGACTAAATTGTAAATTGACTATCTTGTGAATGACATTGTCAGTTCTTTCAGTATTGTCTTCTTTGCCTAGTTTACTGCACCAATACTAGTTTTACTGTACCATGCATGTTGTCTGCTGATTTAAAAGAGGAAGTAGAAACCACACAAACACGGTCAGGATGCTTGTGCTAACTATAATAGAGCACTTATCGTCATTGCCATCTCATATCCTTTTCGGCACAATCTAAACCACCACATGCATTTTGACAGCACTGAGTGTACAGCAGTTCAACAGGACCCAGGTTCTGCATGTCATGATGTATTATTGTATTGTATTATTCATGACAACCTGGGTTTTAATGTCATAGTTTTTGGCCACCGTTTTTTTAAACACATTTCGTATATCGTCAGGGCAGGAGACAATCAGCATTGGGATGATCAGACAGGTTGTAAAAATGCAGAGTTTAGACAGTTCAAATCACTTCAAACAGAGGTAAAATCAAAAGTGATCAGCCTGAAATGCCAGTAATTATCCATCACTGAGCAGGGAAATTGGGTTCTGAATGGATATATACAATAGACTGTTAAATAATAATCTTAATTTGAATAATCTGCAGGTTAAACCATTTTACACCTGATTGCTGCTTGTGATTCTTGCCCAGTTGGACCTCTTGTTGATTTCCTGTGATGTGCCCACACTCACGTAACTAAATGTCATTAGACCATTCAAAAGTGCCTGCTATGTCACACAATGAAGGCAGAAAGTGAGAGTAAGACGCTTAACCAGGTTGGCACAGAAATTCATCTGACCACAAAAAAGAAAACCAATAAACAACAGTCTTCACAGGAAGTCATCACAGAACAAAAAGTCCTCAAAGTTCCCCTCTCTTCATTATTCATGTTCCCTTTACAAAAAGACTCATCACATTCAAAACAAGGGATTGTAGTTGTCAGAGTTTTAAAAGGCTGTAGTTTTATGAACAATTAATAGAACTTAAAAGTTATTGAGGTTAACAAGATAACAATGCCATGTCCACTGTTGTGTACCCAAGAACCGCAGCCTCGTGGTAAGATTTCTATCAAAACAGGATGTGGCTTGAAAGGTTCAGTGGAATCTACATTGCTAACCAGGGGTGGGCTGGAATAACTGATTTTGCAAACAACATAATATTGTAAAATTAAGTCATGATGTACTTTAATCAACATATGAGATTAAACAAAGTTAATTTGCAAAAAGACAGTTCAGCTGGCAGAATAGCTGCTACCAATTTGATCAGTAATTCGTATCAAAGGAAGGCCTATCAACTTCTGGAATGAAAAGAGCCAGCCAAAATTACTTTTAAATCAATCCTGGTGGTGCCCATGTGTTAGCTTTTATTCAATTCGTCTTGCTACAAAAGCATGGCGATATTTGATGACCTGAGAATGAGACTCAACAACTACTATCATTCTCCAAAATCACTTTAAAAGTGTTGTTTTATGTAATACATATAACAGTACCTTCACTCTTTGCCTGAAAATAAAAATTTTTTAAAAAAGTGAAGTGATGTCAATGAAGGTTATTGAATGTAAAACATCAAAACTATCTGACTAACATTAAATCAATCAGATGTAACATGACAAACGTTCCCTATTCTGAGAATCAAGTCTTTCATTCACCTGCTCTGAAAGTTTGGTCTGCATGAAAAATAAATACCATATCCAAAACTGTAATTTAAGACATAACCAAATACCGCATTATTCAGCAGACAGTATGTAGTTGAATCATAACCTTGATACATAATCTGACAGAGCTGCACAGACTGCTCAAACATCAAGTTAAAAGAGGCAAGAAAGCTCTAAAAACAAATGCAGATTTGTTGGTTTAAAACGTCTTTCAACATAGGTACAACTTTATTGGCACCTGTTCCACTAACAATGCAAAGTCTTGCATCTTGTATGTAATGAAACCACAGGCTGAAGCGGCAACACAGTTTGTTAGCGAGACAGTTCCTCATCTCAGACCAAAATAAGAGAATCTGGTGTCAGAGATTATTATCAGCATTTAAAATGCAAATCAATGTGCCACCAAACTAATCGAGTGAAGGTCCTTCCCCTGCCAGATTTTTTCCCATTATGCCTTTTTGCGCATCCATCCATTTTCTGACGCTTACCTGCGTCCATTTCCCACTGGCTGGACAGATATGTAATCCCTCCTGGAAAACCACTAAAGGGAGGCATCCTAATCAAATCCCCGAACCATCTCAGCTGATGGTGGGAGCAGCATCTTTCATGATCTTTGATGATTCGGCAGGGAGTGAGTGGAAAAGAAAATATCTGCTAGGCTGATAAGAAAGTGAGATGCAGGTGAGTCGTGCCAACATTAACTTGCCTGTGATGCCGATTTTATTTTTAATAGATTGCAATTTTCTAGTTTGCTTGACGGATGAGTGTGTGTGGTATTTATTTGCTGAAGGGTGCTTGTAGACATACCTGTATACGTATTAGTGGGACAGAAACTACGACAAGGTGTTGAATGTAACTGGATGTCTTCTGTTGTATTGTTATTGGCTTTACACTACACAGTGCTATTTACATGTGCTCCCTTGTTGTTCTTTGCCAGTTTGCCATGTATTCTCTAGTCTAGTCTCTTTAGTGTTTAGTCTATGTGTTTTTTTGGACCCCTGTTTGTCAATCTTTTCACGATTTGTTTGCCTGTCCTGAGTGCCTTATCGGCCTCTTGCTACTCTAAGACTGTGAGTGCTCCTCAAGCCCTGATCCAGAGTAGTGCTTTTGGGTCCTTTTCACTGAGCTGTGTCCAGCATTACAGGGGCCCGAACTGGAGGCAAATAGTCAGCTCAGGTTTCAGGGCCAATGTGGCAATTAGTTAAAGCATCTGTGCCAAAATTGCTTCAGATTTAATTAAGAAGTCAGACATCCAGGATGAGACAGAGGACACATTCGACAGAAGAAATATACAGTATATATTGCATACACATAGATAATTTTATAATTAATGATTAATATCTTGTTTGGGTGTTAGGTTGAAAATAGACTTTAAAAGGCAGCACCCACATCCTGTTTAGTGTTCTGAGAAACGTGGGGGTAGGTATAGTAGACAGTTCTTTTGTAAACAGTAATCTGATATCTACAAAAACAGTTCTGTAGATCGTGTTTAGGTTGCAGTATGCAATACTAAACCAATCAGTAGGGCGACCAGTAGATAATACCATCACTGAAACAAGATAACGTTTATTATTAGTATGAGTCATTACTGCCAAATTTGTGTGACAGGGAAAAGATACAGTTGTTAGTGTAGATGTTTTGTTTCAACTTTGGCAAACAGTTTCAATTTCATCGTGGGACTCTGACGTGTTCAGGTGAGTGGAGTACGTCATTTCCTTTTTGTCGTGCGCTGTGCTAAGCGTTGCATTGTTACACCGCTCTGCTCTAGATTCTTGTTAAGTTAAAGCTCTTTCGTTGTTGTCCATATTAGAGCTCATCTACACATGAAAAACTCACATTACTGTTGTTAAACACTCGCCTCTATCTTATCACTTTAGTCTTAAGCCTATAACTTCGTTAGTTGCACTTGGCTATGGCCTCTCCTTCCTTCTCCCCCTCTGCTGCTCTGTCCTGCTCGGTGTGTCAAATGTTTAGCTATTCCTCCATCCTCCTTTAGTGATAATGGTATCTGTAGAAACTGTAGTCTGTTGGTTAGGTTGGAGGCGAAGCTTAGCGATTTTGGAGTGCCGGTTCTGGACCATTGAAACCAAACCGCTAGCTGCAGTTAGCCAGGCCCCGTTAGCCGGTGCGGAGCCACATAGCTTAGCCGTTAGCTCTCCGCCGGGAAACCAGGGCCGGTGGGTGACTGTTCGTGGAAGACGAACCAAAGCCCGCCGAGTGCCACCAACCACTTAACGTTTCTAATAGGTGTTTTCCACTCGGCGACAGACCCGCTGAAGAACCGGTTCTGATCGTTGGAGATTATGTTTTGCGAAACGTTAAGCTAGTGAAACCAGCGAAGTCTGCATACCTGGGGCCAAATCAAATTTGAAACTGCTGGCTAAGGCTAAACGTAAATACAGTAAGATTGTTATTCATGTAATGAACAATGTAATGTTCATGCAGTAATGACATCCGTCTACGCCAATCGGAGGTCATTAAAGTTAGTGTTGAGTCGGTGTGTTCACATGCCGAAACAATGTCGGACTCCGACATTGTTTCTCTGGACCCCTGCCCAATTCGGCCAGTGATGAAATTCATTCATTTTCAATTCTATTCATCCTTCAGTCGCTGGTTATCGAGGTGGTGCCCAGCAAACAGTGTGGGCTTTGTTAACAATTGGCAGAACTTCTGGGGAAAACCTGGTCTAATTAGGAGAGACTGCATCCATCCCACTTTGGGTGGAGCTGCTCTTATTTCTAGCAATTTGGCCAACTTTATCAGCATCCCAACACCCTGACAGTTCAGAGCTGCAGTGCTACACACTTCTCTGCGCTTCTCTTAGAGCAGCCACCTGCCCAAAACCTCATAGAGACGGTGTCTGTTCCTCGTTTATTTAGACCTAAAACTAATGCACGCAGTATAGGAGCTGTTCAAGATAATCTGATTAAAATTAGCCGCTCTGCTATTATTGTACCAGATAGGAGAATTAAATGTGGACTGTTGAATATCCGGTCCCTGTCCTCAAAAGCTGTACTTATTAATGAGCTCATATGAGATAAAAATATTGATCTGTTTTGTCTAACTGATTACATCTCCTTGAATGAGTTTACTCCACCTAGACATATTAACCGCTCGATGCTCTGGTCAAGGAGGTGGGGTTGTAGCGATCTTTGACTCTTATTTATCCATCTTTACTAGACCAAAGACAGGCTATAACTCATTTGAAAGCCTTGTTCTTAGTCTGTCTTATGCCACCTATAGGACAGGTCAGCCGGTCTTATTTTCTGTACTGTATTGTCCTCCAGGCCCATACTCTGAATTCTTATCTGGATTTCCAGAGTTCCTGTCAAGCCTGGTCCTTAAATCAGATAAAGTTATAATTATTGGTGACTTTAACATCCACGTAAATGTTGTTAAAGATAGCTTGGCTACTACATTCAATTTCATACTAGAAACAACTGGGTTCTGTCAATGTGTGCATGAACCCACTCACTGCTTCAACCACACCCTAGACCTTGTGTTAGCATATGGGATTGAAATTGAACACCTAGCAGTCTCTACTCGGAATTCAGTTTTGTCTGACAATCATTTAATAACTTTTGATTTTATTTTAGCCGATTGCACAAAACCGAGCAGAAGCACTCTCACTAGATGTCTGTCTGATAATGCCATAGCCAAATTTAAGGAAGCAGTTCTGTTGATTCTTAGTACAATACCCAGGCTCAGCGTGTCAGGGGACTCATGCTACCCCTAGTTGCCATGACATTGATAACTTTGTTGATGTCATGGCAGGCTCATTGCACAGCACACTCAACCTAATTGCGCCTCTATCTAAAAACAATATAACTAGAAGAAGCTCTGCTCCATGTACACCCAGGAAACACATGAGTTAAAGCAAAGATCATGACACATGGAGAAGAAATGGCGTTCAACAAAAAAGGATGAATTCTATCAGGCCTGGCAAGATAGTCTAAAAACATACAGGGCAGCACTCTGTACAGCCAGAGCCAGTTATTACTCATCACTCATAGAAGAAAATAAGAACTGCCCCAGGTTTCTATACAGCACTGTAGCCAGGCTGACCCAGAGTCATAACTCTATTGAGCAATCATTTCTCCACATCTCAACAGCAGTGATTTCATGAACTTCTTTAATGAAAAAATTGTAACCATTAGAAATAACATTCAAGACCTCCTAGCATCACCTATCACAAATTTGTCCGTCAATGCCGCCGCATTAGAGATAACCACTAAGTCAGATATGTACCTGGACTCATTTCTTCCTATCAGCCCTCAGCAACTGGTTTCTATCATTTCTTTCTCTAAATCCACAACCTGTCTCTTAGATCCCATTCCTACTGGGTTACTTAAGGAAGTGTTCCCTTTACTTGGCACCTCCTTACTAGACATTATTAATTTGTCCCTGACATCAGGCTATGTCCCACAGACTTTTAAAGTTGCTGTAATCAAAATCCTGCTAAAGAAGCCTACTCTTGATCCAGGGGTTTTAGCAAACTATAGGCCTATCCCCAACCTGGTCTTCATTTCGAAAGTTTTGGAGAAAGTCGTCGCCAGTCAGCTGTGCAAGTATCTCCATAATAACAGCCTATTTGAAGTCTTTCAGTCAGGTTTTAGGGAACATCACAGCACAGAGACCGCACTGGTAAAAATCACCAACGACCAGGGCTGTGTTTCAGTACCTGTCCTTCTGGATCTCAGTGCTGGATTTGATACTGTTGACCACCAGATTCTTTTACAAAGCATGACAATCAAATTGGTATGGAACCGCTGTAAGCTGGTTCAAGTCCTATCTATCAGACAGACATCACTTTGTACATGTAAATCACAACTCTTCCATGCACACTAAGGTTAGCCGTGGTGTTCCATAGGTTCTGTGCTTGGCCCGATCCTATTCACAATCTATATGCTCCCACTAGGCAATGTGATCAGAAATCACTCTATAAATTTTCACTGTTATGCTGACGACACCCAATTGTATTTATCAATGAAGCCAGATGAAAGCAATCAGCTAACGCAATTGCAATCCTGTGTTGCAGATATTAAGTCCTGGATGACCCACAACTTTCTTCTATTGGCCAGGTCAAACCTGACCATTGTCCACCCAATGAGAGCGATGGGAAGAATAACTGTGACCCACTCTGTGACTGTCTCAGTCATGGTTTGGCTGCTGGTGAGTGTTCAAAGTCTTCCAGACATGTTCTTCACCAAAACATATAGAAACACCACTGGAAAATGCTACGACACCACCCATAAGATGTATGTGGAGGATTACCTGAGGTACAACTTAGGATGGACATTCACTGGATTTTGTATCCCACTCCTCATCATACTGGGCTGCTTGTGAATGACATTGTCAGTTCTTTCAGTATTGTCTTCTTTGCCCGAATACTAGTTTTACTGTACCATGCATGTTGTCTGTTGATTTAAAAGAGGAAATAGCAACCACACAAACAAATATACACTGTTGTCAGGATGCTATAAATATCATAGAGTATTTATCGTCATTGCAATCTCATATCCTTTTCGGCACAATCTAAATTACCACATGCATTTTGACAGCACTGAGAGTACAGCAGTTCAACAGGACCCAGGTTCTGCATGTCATGATGTATTAAAGCGTAATTCCAGTTCATGTCAATAATCTTAATTTGAATAACCTGCAGGTTAAACCATTTTACACCTGATTGCTGCTTGTGATTCTTGCTCAGTTGGACCTCTTGTTGATTTCCTGTGACGTGACCACACCCACATAATGCAGGAATCCACTTTCCATCCACTTTCTTTGCATCTCTAAAGGTTCAAATATGACGCATTTAATCTCTTTCAGTAATCACGAAAATCTCCATGTTGAACAGAAAGCCTTACTTAAAGAGGCCTAAATGTCTTAGACCATTCAAAGTGCCTGCTATGTCACACACTGACGTGAGAGTTTGAGGGTTAACTAGGTTGGCACAGAAATTCATCTGACCACAAACTTCAAAACAGTCTTCACAGGAAGTCATCACAGAACAAAAACTTCCCCTTTCTTCATTTTTCATGTTGGATTTAGCAGAAGCCTCATCATACTCAAAAGTCAAGTCAAGTCAAGTCAACTTTATTTGTATAGCCCATTTTTACAAGCAGTTTGTCTCAAAGGGCTTAACATAACATCAGCAACATCCTCTGCCCTTCGACCCTCACATCGACTAAGGAAAAACTCCGAGAAAAACCTTTAACAGGAAAAAATGGAAGAAACCTCAGGGTGAGCAACAGAGGAGGGATCCCTCACCCAGGACGGGCAGACGTGCAATGAATGTTGTACAGGCAGGAAAGCAGTTAACAACATGAGAAATGACATTACTAAAAAGACAAGTAAAACAAAATCTCAACTGTTTAGTTTCATTTTTGCTACCACCTCAATATGATTTTAACATTTCACAAGACTGAAATTATAATAATGAAATTAAAATGAACTGCTGTAACATTCATGTATTTTTTATGTGCTGTTGAAAATCACTATCCTATCAGCTCAATTTCGGCCCGTAGGGAGAACCACCCCGCCGATAGTCGGTGCACAGAAGAATGACAGGCAGATGTCAACAGTAGACATTGGGTTGGTCATAGTGCCGACTACTTGGTCATAGAGCCGGCTCAAAAGAAGAGATTGTACTTGAAGGAGTTTTAAAAGTAGTTTTATGAGCAATTAAGAGAACTGAAAAATGTACCTATCAGTTATACAGTGTGAAAAGAACATCATGATTAAACACAGTGTAACCTTCTACTGTATTTGTTGGCAGAGGCTACCAGCAGCTTTGTGGGTAATGACCTTGAGCAGCTCAGATTTTCTTCTATAAAAATTCAGGCATTCAGCCTGGATTTCAGACAACTCTGTACCGCTGTGATGAATTGTCTCCTTGCTGTAAGAAGTAAACCTGCCTTGATATAACTCTAGCAACTCTGTGCATTTCTTGAGAATTTCCCATAACAGCTTGGTCCTTCGAGCTGGATCACAATAGCCTTTCCACTGTCCAGGTTTGGGGCTGAAACTGTGCACGGGGCAGTCCGGGACTCCTGAGACAAAGACCTCCAGCTGAGTTGTTATTATTCAGAGGCCAGTTTCCACTAGAGGTGGAAAAGGTGATGGAATCATAGCAACCGAGGCACAGATTCATTGGTTTTCAAGGTAAGAAGAGAACTGTGTAACTTATTTGTGAGATTGTAGTTTTAACTAAAACCTGTGAAAAATCAGCTAAGTTAAAACCGAAGTACAGCAACTCTGCACGTTAAAAGAGAGAAACAGTCCTGGGGACCAAGATCATGATAAATGATCGATAAATAAATAAAACATGGTAAATGTGTGGGTGGAAGATACTCAGCAGTGTCTCAGTGAGAACAACAGACATGGGCAACCTGACGGTGATAAAGAAAACAGTGTTCCACCGTTAGAACCAGTTGGCATAGTGCCATACAAACTGGTTGGCTGCTGAGAGGGGATCGAAAATGGGAAATCAGTGTTGAAAGCGAGAGCAAGAGCTCAGTGGGGATGCAAAATATATGTTCCAAAAAGATGATAAAAATATAAAATACTTAGAAAGATAGAAAAGCAAATATGGTTTCAATTAAAGATTGACGGTAGAAGGATGTAGCAAATTGGTAAAAGAAATAGAAAAAGCTGGCAAGGAAAATAGAACTCAACAAAAGTGATAGCCTCATCCAGGCTAGAGCATGGCTAGCCGAAACCATGAAGGAAGCAAGGAAAGGCTAAGAAAACAGAGACGAAAGAAACCTTAGCCCTAGAAGATAAGTAAGACATAAACATGGTCACTGCCCAAACACACCGAGATTCGACATTAGGATCTATACCAGATCCTCCCCCAATACTGGTAGAAAGCCCACCATTTAGGCCTCTTGAAAATGTAACCACGCCTACATCCACACCTTTGGCACCACAAGTCCAGCCTTTATACCCGAATGTGTCTCCTACTGAGGAAGCAGTTGAACCTATAAAGCTCAGAAAAAGAGACAGGTCACAACACAAGGTCAGGAAAGGGATGACATTTATGGAAAATACAAACGACACCCAGTCCGGGAAGTTTAAACATAAGTACATCTGAGACCTATCCAATGATACAGGTTCGAAACTCAAGAACAGAACAGGACGGTCAGGAACCAATTATGTATGTTTAGACCTTGGATGGCAGAAGATGTAAAAAAGGCTACAGAGGGTATACCCCACCCAAAAGTTAACACAGTGGCATTTGTAGACCGATTGAACGGACTGTATCATAGCTACAGCTACATAGCTGCCCTACACAACAGGGTAGAAATGGAGAGGACTATGAGACAGATTACTGGGCTGCCTGCCTCAAATCAGCAGCATTATAGACCATTGTACTGCTCAAATAATTAATCTTCTGGATTACGCAAGACACGCAGAGCAGCATTTCAAAAACAAGAAACAAAACAAGAGGTCAAACCTTCGTTGTAGAAGGAAATGGTGCAACAGTATTTGTGTCAAAGGAAAGCAACAGAGGTAGAGTTAGAGGCCGAGCGGGAGGGAGGGATTGATCTGGGAGAGAAAATGAAGGATGCTATGCATGTGGAAAACAGGGTCACCTGGCTAGGGATTGTAAACATAGAAAAAACAAAACCTCTCATGATAAGGAAAAGACAGCATGACTAGGGAAAGGAAAGAGGAAGTGATGAGAGTGGAAGAGGAAGAAGTGCTAGAACTCTGTGAAATAGAAATAATGCTACACAACTAAGAAAGACCAGAAATAACATTGCGAATTGGAGGAAGCGAGATAAAATTCCTGTGCGATTCAGGAGCACTGCTACTGACACTCTCATAGCAAAACCACTGCCAAAACATTACTCAGCACAGGCAGCAGAAGAGGTATGGAAAACAGCTAAAGGGAAAATAGCTACTATATATACGGACAGTCAATATGCGTTTTCGACTATACATGATTTTGTTTGGAAAAACAGAGAAATGGTTACATCGACAGGGAAAGAGATAAACCACAAAAATTTAATTCTCCCCTTACTGTAGGCAGTACAACTCCCAAAGAAGATAGCAACATGTTAGTGCGCAGCTCATACTGGGAAGAGTGACCCTATTAAGGCAATGCCAGAGCAGATGCTGTTGATAAGGAAGCAGCCCAAAAAAGAAGAAGTATTAACCTTAGATTAAACACCTGCTTTCATGGACCAGGAGGTATTAAAAGACATGCAAAATGTGTCAACCAAACCAGAAATACAGAAGTGGAAAAACCAAGGGGCCACACAGGAAGAGGGAATATATAAATGACCAGAAAGAAAACCAATTCCACCAAACAATCTTTTTAGACATGGTCTAAAAATGGTGGTCAGTGTCATGTCTCAACAGGAGGGATGGTAGCAATCATACAAAAGGTGTTTACAGCATATGGTTTCAGTAACTACTCAAAAAAATTAAATTGAGGTTAACAAGGTAGCAAAGTTACATCCACTATTGCGTACCCAAGAACCACAGCGTCGTGGTAAGATTTCTATCAAAAGAGGATGTGGCTTGAAAGGTTTAATGGAGTATACACTGCTAACCAGGGGTGGGCTGGAATAACTGATTTTGTAAACAACGTAATATTGTAAAACTAAGTCACGACGTACTTTAATCACCATATGAGATTAAACAAAGTTAATTTGTAAAAACACAGTTCAGCTGGCAAAATAGCTGCTACTAATTTGATCAGTAATTCGTATCAAATACCAACACACTTTTGTAGCGGGACAAATTGGAAACCTTCAAAGGAATGCAAATAGAAGGTGTATCAACTTCTGGAATGAAAAGAGCCAGCCAAAATTACTTTTAAAATCCTGGTGGAGCCCACTGGTCTCACTACAAAGCGTGTTGATATTTGATGTCCTGAGAACGGGGCTCAACACCTACTATCATTCATATCCAAAATCACTTTAAAAGTGTTGTTTTATGGAATACTTATAAAAGCACCTTTGCTCTTTGCCTAAGAATAAACATTTAAAAAAAGTGAAATGATGTCAATGAAGGTTATTCAATGTAAAACATCAAACATGCAAAACTATTTGATTAACATTAAACAATTAGTAATTTGTTTTGACTTTGGCAAATGCTTTATGGGTGCATATGTCGATTAGATCACTGTAGATCCCCCGCCTATGGAAAGATAGCCCAGGCGGAACATATTAACCGAGCTAGTCGACTCAAAATATACACTAACTATAAACCTGCCGAGTCCCATATTTCAGAACCTGTCAGAACCCAAACCTGCTGTTTGGCGTAAGTTAGCATTTTTAGCAGAAAATGATCAGATGTTATATTGATTTGTTTTTTCCTTAGAAAATTTTTAAAACAATTACTTTGCTGTAAAGAGTTACCGGTAGTATAAAGTCTGGAATTGGAACATGGGATGTGCTGTCCACACAGTATATATATTTAAGCCACCGTGACCGTGACTTGTTTGTTTGCTGAAGAGTGCATTACATGCTTCAGTGACACCCTGCAGCTGACATCAGTGCCCTCATTGCTGTTCATTATACCACCTGCAGGCATAAATACTGCCATATCTCCCTGTACAACAACAGTCACCTCCTTAGAGAACTTTGCACTTATTATGACGCACCCAGTGCTGCTTCTGCCTGCCATGCGTGTAGGTTGTGAACTCTGGCCTTGGCAAACATTAAAGGACAAGCCCAGTCTGCTGCTATCAAATGTCTGTGTGTCGTGAAATGAGAGGGAGTTCGGGGGGGGGAGTGGGTTGAGAATACTTTGGCAGGTGGTTGGGTGGGTTAGTTTCTTTAAACAGTGCATTAGTTCTGTTGCCACAGGCCACGTAATTCAGTGTGCCTTTCGTGTTGATGGTCTTTAGCCACTCTGCTGGCTGCTTCACTGGAGTGTAGCACAGAATGGAGCTTCCTCAGCTGGAACATATAAGGCGCCGCAGATGTGACAGTGCAGGTGAGATCACAGATAAACTGCTTCTGCAGCGAGTGTGCCAGAGCAACCCGTCAGCATGCTTTGTACAAGATACAAGATACAAGATACAAGATACAAGATAAGTTTATTTGTCACACACACAATCATACACGATACAATGTGCAGTGAAATTCTTTTTGTCCCTGCTACCAAAAAATAGGTAAGTAAAATTAAATATTGTAAAATAGAAACCTTATAAAAATAATAAAATTAAAAATGTGAAAATGTGCAGTATTTGCATGTACAGTATTTACATCTAGTGCAGGTGGGAGTAGGACTGTCCAGATTAACGCTCACTGTCGAGCAGACGGATGGCCTGGGGGACACACGGGCCATAGATAAGAGTGCAGATGTGATTCAAATAGATTCAGTATGTTCTCGTGCAAGGCTTTGCTTCATGCAGCAGTGAAACAACTTTCTTGTCCAGTGAAGCATGTCAGAAGAACTGAACAGGAAGTTAAGAGAGTTGGTTTGCCTGCTGTTTGATGGACTAATTGCTGTTTTACTGTAGGCCTCCCATTTGCTTTGTTTACAGGCTGCAGGACACACTTGCGTGCATGAGTGATAACAATGTGGAGATACTTTATGAGACGGTAAAAGAGCCACAAACCCTAAACAAAAGCACATTCAGACTTTTTCTGCCACTATCATTAGAGGAAGATGTCACCTCTGTGGGCCTGTTTGCTTTGTAATATTTGGTGGAGTTTTCTCATATTTCATATTCCCTGAAAAACTTCTCTAACATTGTTATGTGTGTATACACAGCATGTATGTGAGAGAGGGGAGACGGCAGGAAAAGTGGCAGGCTGTCGATTTGGAGAACATGCTGAAAATCCTGCCGGAACAAACAGCCACTGGAGTAGCATGTTCCCCTAAATGTGTGCAAAAGGAGAGTAAGAGGAAGAGAGAGCTCAGCGCGTCATGGGAGGACCCCCAGCAGTCTATAGCAGCATAACTAGGGGCCGGCCTAGGCCAGCCCTAACTATAAGTTTTTAGTCTACTCTTAAATGTAGAGAGGGTGTCCACCTCCTGGACTGAAACTGGAAGATGGTTCCATAGTAGAGGAGCTTGATAACTAAAGGCTCTGGTTCCCAATCTAATTTTAAAGACTCTAGGAACCACAAGTAGCCCTGCATCTTGGGAACGTAAGGTTCTGGTGGGAAATAGGGAACTATCAACTCTTTAAGACAGGACCATTCAGGGCTTTATATGTGAGGAAGAGAATTTTAAAATCTATCCTGAATTATACAGGTAGCCAAGGTAGAGAAGCCAGTACAGGAGAAATATGACCTCTCGTGCTGCTTCTTGTCAGTAGTCGTGCTGCAGCGTTCTGGATTAGCTGGTCTTTATAGATTTATTGGGGCAGCCTGATAGAAGGGAGTTTTTCTGCATCTTTCTGACTCATAATGTGCCTAATTTTTGCAACATTGCAGAGGTGAAAGAATGCAGTCTTTGCAGTTGGTTAAAGGACATGGCCTGGTCAAAGATAACTCCTAAATTCCTTACAGCGGAGCTTGAGGCTCATGAGCTACTCATGGCCCGAGTAACAGTCTGTTTAAACATAATGCCCCCGGTTTTAGGTTAAAAAACCAGTGACATTTATCTTTGTAAGTGACGCTTTCTTTTGTGATCAGGCAGGATGGATTTTAATGAAATGATGGCTTCTCTGGACACATCAGCTCTTCAAACTGTGGTAGAAAGTAACCAGAAATTCTTCCTCAAGTGCAGCATTTCAAGCAAAAGGTCATCGTTTGAAGAAATAGGCTTAGTTGCCTTCTGGTGCAGAGTTAGATGAGAAGATCAATACCACTGTCACATCTGTGTGTTAAATATGAAGCTGCAGTCTGCTGCTGGTGACTGTGTGTTTACCATAAAGATGGCTTAAATAACTGACAGAAAATGATTAGGGAGCTTTGGAGGTGCTGCTGCTCTTACAGAAATGTCACAGGAGCAAACTACATGTGACTAACCAACATGTGCATTTTTATGTGTCATGAGTATACATGTAAACTGAACACACATGTTGGTTTGGACACATGTGTTTGTCATGCTGGTTTTTCCACGTCAGCTACAAGCGCATGTGTTTCTGTCTAACATATCAATTAGCACGACCAGCTACTTTTAAATGCTCTTTATGTATCAGCAATAAGAATAAAATGGTATAATATATACATGCTGAAAGAAACAGCTTTGCATTTTGAATGCAGTTAGTTTACTCACAGTTAAGTATATTTATATTCTGGTGTTGCCACTTTCACTGACACAAAGGATCTGACTGTTCTGACTGATCTTCCACACCTCATATATAATATTATGTAATGAAAGTGCATCACATGTATCTGTAAGGTTTACATTCACTCTGCGATCAGGAAATGACTGACTTGTCACTTACATTAACTCACCTCACCACCCTGAGATACTGGCAAATGTAATTCTAATCATAACTAATCCTAACAAACTGGCATTGTGGTTCCTTTGGTTATAGTACACAGGCTGTGAGATAATTTGAACAGTTAGGAGATGACAGCTGAGCAAAGGAAAGGAAATGAGAACAGAAGAGAAAATGAGAGCTTTGACCTTCACAATTACTGTCACCTCATTGAGTATCCCAGAATTAAAGTTACGGTTTAAACTGCCCTCTAGTGGTAAGAAAGAAGAAGCTCCACCCCACAGTTTGGCAAGCAAACAGCTTGTTCTGATCCAGGCGTGCTCATCTGAATTCACAAGAGTTTCCCACCTTTCTTATGCTCATCTCACATGACTGTGTTGCTCGGAGGAACCAGCTGCGTGCACATGCACATGTACCGAGCGGTGGATTTGGATGCTCCTCTGCTCTCTGACATCAGCGCAGAGATTTTGGCAGCTCTCCTCGGGCCTTTTAAATCACGAAGCAGATGGAGAGGCAGACGAGCAGCATGGCCTCAGGTCCTGCCCCCTCTTGCCTACCAAGTGCTTCTCCTTAGCAACACTCAGCTGACCTGCAGTCGGTGGAGTTCAGCGAAGCACGCACACGCACACAGATGACAGAGCGTCGCGCGTCGGTCGCTCGCTCCTCCACCTGCTGCTCAGGCCTCATGGATCTCACCGTTAACTCTGAACAGAAAAAGCTCACGCAGACTCCTCTGCTCAAGATCTGGGTGCCATGGATGGGCTGCAACTTGAACCGCAGGAGAGGATGTAAGTGCAGTGAATCCCCGGCTCAGTCTGTTGTGTCCTGCTGCTGTCTGCTGTGCTTCTACTTTAACTCACCTGTCGTTTCAGCAGATCAAGCTGCTGTTTGAGCAGACTTAAGTGTGTTTCATAGTGAATCCTCTGCTCCGTCGAGGCTGAGCTCGGTCCTCTCAGGGGGATCCAGGTAGGCAGGCGGCAGTCTGAGAGACAGGGGAGTCAGCTATGGATGGCATCCAGGCTAGACCAAGCCAGGGTCCAGTTGGCTCTCTGTTCGGTGTCTGACGTGGTCCTTTGAGCATTTTGCTGATGCAGCATACTCCATTCATAATCGAAGAGCCTGGAGGCTGACACTCTCCCCGTCCCTGTATGGACACAAACAGCCCATCCGAGCGTTTTAGTGGAGTACAGCTGACTATTGAGCAAATTACTGGTATGCAACTGCAGGGTGATGACTGGGTAAGAAACACGCATCACTTTAAAATTATTTACAGGTTTGTGTGAAATTTTATCTGAGAACTCATTACATTAATATTCAAGGGCCTTCTCCAGTCCTTCTCACTGGACGAGATTTGCTGTGTGTAAGCTGAGCTGATTTGTAACCGTCTGCAGGGAAGAGGCTCACATCTCAGCCCGCTTGGACATTAGGCGTGTTTTGATCTTGTGACACAGTGCACAGGACACCGTGCTGCGCGCTGACTTTACGTGAGGAGGCTGGTAAAAGTTGGTCTTCTCTTCTTCAGCAGTGCATTTCGCTATATGCAATATGATTATTATTTGGTTTTGCTTCAATTTCTTTATGTGTCTGTTTATTTGATTTTGTTTGTGCTTGTCGGGACAGTTTTCTGTGTCGACGTGTGCTGCCAGAGACGGGCGGATAAGCCGTGTGACTCTCTAAACTGGTTTGCTAGACTAGACATTTGATCTGCATCTTGGAGCTCTTATTCTCTCCGTCTTAATGAAGAGCAGCTTGGCAGGGACACGCACACACAGCACCTGTCCTGCAGCACAGAGCCTCAGACGAGAGCCGAGACGAATGCTCCTCTGCTGAAGGATGAGTCGCATTTTGCAGCACTTGCTTAAAGTTCAGCATTAGCAGCGTTAGTAACTCTTTGTGTTTTGTCTTCATCTCAGCCTCAGTGCCTCAGCTGTGTAACTCTCCCACGATGATTGTGATGGTGGGATTGCCAGCCAGAGGGAAGACGTACATCTCCAAGAAGCTCACCCGCTACCTGAACTGGATCGGAGTGCCTACAAAAAGTCAGTTTTCAGAGTGAAATGAATGTTGAGCATATAAACACACAAAAGAGTTAAAGAATTAACTTTTTCTTGCCCTAAAAAGAAATCTATGTTTCTCCTTCCTCCTTGTCTCCCAAATACATCCAGTGTTTAACGTGGGCCAGTACCGCAGGGAGGCCGTCAAGATCTACAAGAACTTTGAGTTCTTCAAACCTGATAATGAAGAGGCCATGAGGATCCGCAAGTAAGCGGGACAATATGTGCCAAAACAGGCAGAACATTACTTTTATGTGATCTTACTTTCATTTCTCAAGCCACACTCATCGTTCACTCAAATTGTGCAGTTTTTGCTCCTGTGCCCATGCGAGTGTAACTTCTCTCTCAGGGCCTGTGCAGCTGCTGCCCTCAAAGACGTCGCTGCCTACTTCTCAAAGGAACGGGGACAAGTAACCGTGAGTAAGAGGACAACTGAAACTGTCCCTCTAATCTCAATAGAACATTCTGATTCAGTTTTCAGTTTTGTTGTTATTGTTGTTGTCTGTTGTCCTTTTCTCTTCTACTGTTGGTGCAAAATGTAGTATATAACTGCAGCTTATTTATGAATTAAATACATCTTATATTGCATTATGTTGTGTCAAGTGTTTTAATCATTATGAGTTGTGTAAATGCAGTTGATCTGCCAGCATTGTAAGGTTTTGTTGATGACACCTGTGTCCTGTCCCACTCAGGTATTTGATGCTACCAACACCACCAGGGAGAGGAGGGCAATCATTATTAGTTTTGCAAAGGAGAATGGCTACAAAGTGAGTGCCTGTGTGGAAGTTGGACATTTTGGAAAATATGCTCATCTGCTTTCTTGCAGAAGAAATCAGGCTCATGTGTGTTCATTCTGTCTGCAGAGAAGGTCAGCTGATGGTTAGTTTAGCTAAGCATAAAGACTGGAAGCAGGTTGAAACATCTAAGCTTCCTCTGTCCAAAGGAAATAAAGTCCGCCTCTAAAACTCAGTAATTAACATCTTATGTCTCACTTATCTTACTTGTTAAGTCCATACAAAAATTACAGGATTTATGGGCAGTGACTTACATGCGGGACTATTTCTTGGCTGGACACCTGGCGGACTCACATGTGATGACAAGACTCCAGATGTTGTTGCCTTTGGACTGGTCCACACCAGCTGCTTCCCCCTGCTTCTTTGATGCTAAGCTAAGCTAAGCTAGCCGTCTCCTTGCTGTGTATTTCCCAAACCGTGAAACTGTTGCTTTAAGGACACAAACATGTTCAGTTTGTGAAATACTTTTGTTTGTTTTCTTCTTGTGATCTTCTTGTGTGCAGGTGTTCTTTGTGGAATCGATCTGTGATGACGCTGAAATCATTGCAGAGAATATAAAGGTGAGCAGCATCACAGCTGGATGTTATTTATTTATTTATTTATTTTTTATATGTAAATGTTTAAAGAGGCGGGGATGCGGTGCTCTCAATCAAATTCCAAATAAGCATTTTCTTTCCAGCAAGTAAAATCTGGTAGTCCAGATTACGTGGATCGTGACATAGATGAGGCCATGGAAGACTTCATCCAGCGCATCGAGTGTTACAGGGCCAGCTACATGCCGATAGACGATGAGAAGGACAGGTACGGACCCAAGATGGGAAGTGGATGGTCGACAGCATGGTCTGACAAAAAAACAATTCATTTTTTAAATTTATTTTCCTTAATGCTTATTTGAACAGGAAGCTCTCCTACATTAAGATCTTTGACGTGGGCAGTAGATACCTGGTAAACCAGGTCCAGGACCACATTCAAAGCAGGATAGTCTACTATCTCATGAACATCCACGTCACACCGCGATCCATCTACCTGAGCCGCCACGGAGAGAGTGAACTCAACCTGTTGGGTCGCATTGGTGGGGATTCAGGCCTGTCACCCAGAGGACATAAGGTGAGCATCCGCCACGCGGACAGTAACTGAATCCCTTTGTGCAGACTGTAACCATTAGAAAAACAATGACCACACCAGCACTTTTAAAACAGTATAAGAGGAATTCAAAGCAGCTTTTAAAACATAGAAACTGCACTCATTGTCTCCAGTATGCCAACGCCTTGGCAGCCTTCATCAGAGGACAGAATATCAAGGACCTGAAGGTGTGGACGAGCCACATGAAAAGGACCATCCAGACTGCAGAAGCTCTGGGAGTCCCGTACGAACAGTGGAAGGCCCTCAATGAGATAGATGCTGTGAGTTCACAAGTGACAACTCTACATCTTTAAACACAGTCCTTCAGATGAAGACACATGTTGGGCCAAATTTATATTCCTAAATGCATTCAAATTCAAGATTGTATGCGTTAGGGTTGTTTGGAGTTTCACATTATTTAGGTTGACTTCGACCTGTAAAGGCAAAAGATCTTCTGTCCCTTTTATGATGGTGTTGATTGTACTTCTTTCCTCACTAAGGGTGTATGTGAGGAGCTCACCTATGAGGAGATTCAAGATAATTTCCCAGAAGAGTTTGCACTGAGAGACCAGGACAAGTATCGCTACCGTTACCCCAAGGGTGAGGTGAGAGCTCCCGTGGATACACTGGGACTGTTTTAAAACTGTTTATTCAACTGCTGAAGAGTCACAGGGAGCGATACACTGTTCACACTCACACACATACACTGTTCACACTCACACACATACACCGTTCACACTCACACACATACACTGTTCACACACATACACATACACTGTTCACACTCACACACATACACTGTTCACACACATACACTGTTCACACTCACACACATACACTGTTCACACACACACATGCATTGTTCACACACATACACTGTTCACACTGTTCACACACTAAAGGGGGGATTTGGGAAATTTGCTGTTCCCTTTTGGCTGAGTGTTAGATCAGAAGATTAATATGCTGATATCTGTCTGCTTGGTATCAACCTTCTCATCCAGCTCTCACCAAAAAAGTGAACAAGCGTATTTCCTAAAAGGCTGAACTGTTCCTTTAAGGACCTTGCTGTCGGGCCACTTTGCTTGCCCAAATTCATCCTGACAGACATTTTCATTATAAGAGAATCCACATAAATTCAAGTGAGCTCAGTTAAGTCTTGTACAGGCTACATGCTTGTCAGGTGGACTAAGAAGAATAAGAAACAACTGTTTTGGCTCTCATCCAGTCCTATGAGGACCTTGTCCACCGCCTGGAGCCGGTGATCATGGAGTTGGAAAGGCAGGAAAATGTTCTGGTTATCTGCCACCAAGCTGTAATGCGCTGCCTGCTGGCCTACTTTCTAGACAAACCTGCAGGTACACAAACTGCACTGAATGCTTTCATTTTTGCCTGTAATACTTTGACACGGTAGCATGTGATGCTATTTCAGTACCACAAGTGTTGTTAACAGTCGTATTCCCTCCTCCTAAGATGAGCTGCCTTATCTCAGATGCCCCCTTCACACCGTGCTCAAACTCACACCAGTAGCGTATGGTAGGTGTCGAGTGCTCGAGCGTCGGACACATTTGTACTCTAAATCTAACACTTTCCCTGACTGTCTGTTTTCTTTCCTCAATTGTAGGGTGTAAAGTCGAGCCTTTTTTCCTCAATATTGAAGCAGTCAACACACACAGAGAGAGGCCAGTGGTGAGTTTCAAGTGTCCGCAGAACGCACATGGATGCTTATATTTTCCAGCTGTTGCGTTTATGGTACATTACATACATTAGTTGTTTTGTGTTTTGTACGTATTCATGAAATCTAACTGACACTTGTTGCTATGCTGGTTGCTATACAGCAAAACAGCAAACCGTACGCTGTTTCCCAAGTCCAGGCGACATGCTGACTGTCGTACTGTGCTTGCAGTTACAGAAGATAAATAAATGAATACATAAATCAAGACACGCATCCACTCACTGAGGTGACTTTGGGAATTCAACTATAATTATTGTTCTTCTTAAGCAGTTTTGTTTTCCCAGTCATGATGAACAGCTTCTCCATTTCTGTTGCATTGCATTGTGGGAGACAAATTCCCATCAACAGCACAGCTGAAAGCTGACTGTTCTGAGCATGCATGGTGTCTGGTTTGACCGGTTTCATTCTGCGTTTGGGACCTGCTGCCGGTCTCGTTGGAAAGAAGCTCTGAGCGTTTGTGTTTCTGTCGTCAACAGAATGTGGACGTCAACAGAAACCCGGAGGAAGCTCTGCAGACTGTTCCCGACCACGTGTAAACGCTGTTCAGCGAGGACTGCAATCATGTGAATCTGGACGTGTTGCTACTTATTAGCTTCCCTTAATAACAGAGATGCACTCCAGTTGAGGGTTGGTTGTGTGAAAACAGAAGGCAGCTGGTGCAGGAGCTGCTGTCTTCAGCCTGTCTGCTGAAACGTCCTGTCTGGCTCCAGTTTTCTTTTCAAAGTGTCACTTTGTTTACAATGATTTAAAGGAGAAACAAGCAAAACAATGCACTGAAGCCAGGAGGGAAACATGTTTTAGGATGTAGAGATGTTGTCACTGTAACTTGGGCCTCCATGCACGTTTGACTGTTGTACAGATAACATATTGTGTTGTTGATGATGTGATGACACAGTCAGCACCACGGACAGCAGCCAGACAAAGGCAGACGTTGTGCTGTGGATGTGGCCGCTCACTTGTCACGTTTGTGATGTGGACAAGGAGGCTGATTACTCAGGCAGGCTCGAATGAAAAGACGACACTGTGCAGAAAATAAATTCACGTTACAAGTCAGACGGAAGAGTGGCGTTTGATTGGCAGCGATGTCGTGCCGTCAAGTCTCCAGCGCAGCAGCCAAATTGAACAAAACTGATCGCCAGCACATTAACGTGCTGTGGCTTTCGCACAGTAAAGAGTCTCTGTGAAAGCGCGCTCAAGGGTCATCACATTTGGTATTAATTTTAGGGGGGAAAAATACTCAGACGGGAGCTTTTTTTTGGAGCGAGCACTCCTACAGAGAGGAGGAGGAGGAGGAGGAGGAAGTGTTTTGGTAAGGGGGGTGTTTTCCCCCATATAGCCGAGCAGGGGTTAATAAGCCCTCATTTCTCATGCACCTCGGTGGCAGCAGTCTGCGAAATTTCCAGTATGCATGAACACAAGCTGAAAACTGCTCTCTTCAAACCCAGCGGGACTCACGCAACTTTCTGACTGAACTTCACGCGTTTTCGACATTTTTTTCCCCTCACAGCACCTGACGGATGTTTGACTCTTATCAGAACGTATACACATATAAATGTTTTTTTTGATCGCTTTAAACTCATCTGAGGTGAGGGAGGGGAAAGAGAAATCCGTCGTGTAAAATGTGAGGTGTGCGCACGCGTCCTCACGTATCTGACGACGAGACTCCGCCGGCCAATTTACTTCATCTTGGAGCCTGACAGCTGAATTGTTTTGGACATGATGAACTTAAAAGTTCAGTGCGTTCTAGTTTTCTTTACTTTTTATGTGCAACAGGGATTATCGAGGGATTTTGAGGCAAACCTTGGAGCCAATATTCTTTTACAGGTATATTTCTCTCTCCTCTCACCGTTTTTTCAGTTTTGTGTTAGTGAAGGTTGCAGTTCATGGTGCCACCTCCAAAACACACCGGGAGGAATCAAGGCAAGAGGACAGTCTGTCACTAATGATACAAAACTTTATAGCAGCACAAATGTTTGGTCTACAAAATGGTGTTAAGAGACCATGGCTTTAAAACTTCTTGTTTCCTAAAGTGAGCTTTTGCAGCTCCAACAGTGGCATATTTCATTAGAACACATCACATGGTCCTGATGTTTTTTTTCTACATTAGTTATGATATTTATGTTTCCCTATAAAGGGTTTCCACTCTTAAACTTATTTTTTTATGTAAAATTCTCAGGATATGTGGTAATGTATTGACACAGCAGTGACTTGTGTGCAAAATCAACATTTGAGACCAAACTGTGCAACCCTCACTGGCTTGTGTACAGTGAAAGCATTTATTTCCAGTCCCACTTCCCCTCCATTCATGAATGGCTTTGATTCATAGTATTTTGACAGAAAATCCTGACCCAACCCTCACACGGGCAGATTGCGGAGATTACTTTTAAAAAAGAGTCATTTTGAACAAACTGGTACAAATAGATGGTGTTATGCATCATATCATAACTTTATCTTAAATGCATCTATCGGACGTTTTTACAAATCTCTTGCACTTGATTGAGTTGCTGCCTTGTTTGTTTTTCCAGAGAGGAAAACGTCAAAGCAAACCAACGAAACCAGCGGTAAGTTTGTGCAGTTACGGTCATAAAATATGAGGCGCTGTTGTTTACATTTATCATATCTATGAATTCCCTTTATGGTAGAAATATGGAATGAAGTATTCATACAAAAAAAAAATACTAGTAGAACTATAACAGCATAACAGCACCATAACAACATAATAACAGCTGTGCACTTTGGTCCTGGTCTCGCCCTGCAACAGAACAAGCCGGGAGACTGCCATCAGGGTATCATCAGTAGCTGCACTGTGGTTTGCACTCAGTTTTCTGCAGTGTTAACTGTGAAGCAATCCCCTGCAAACGTACAGTAATCCAGTTTATATAGCACAAACCACAGCTCTCCTAAATACCAGCAAGCTGAAGGGCTGATGTGGCTCTTTTCCTCCTGCCTGTCGCCTCGTCCTGCAGTAATGTGGCCTGCACTGACCAGATTGGTCTCAGCAGGCGCCGGCGTTACCCGAGTAAACAGGAGGAGGCAGAGACGCAGCGCAGGGAGCTGCTTTGTGTTGTTCCCTTGACTCATCAGAGCGACGCAGGGCACAGTGTGTTATGGGTAAAGAAAAAAGAACAAGTTGTGTGCGAGATTTAGGATTTGCTTTGATGCAGGGTAGAACAGTGGGTTTAAGCATTGTCTGTTATTAGCCAAAGTACCCAAAAACCAAAGTACCCAAGAAAAGATACAGGAACTTCTTTTTAAGGAACTAAAAGGTTCCTTCGGTCTAAAATTAGCCCGTGACATGTGAAAAAGTAACAGCTGATTTTTCATGTCATTTTCGTTTGTCTTGTCCAGTGTATCTCTGTGTTGGAAAGTACTCCCCTGAGCAGGGACTTTTTGTCCTTGTCTTCATTGTCCATAGAGCTCAAATTAGTTAGTTTTCTGCACCATGAGCCCACCAAGACTTCTTGGTTTCTTGCATTCAGTGGATCACAGTGAGGTGTCCCTCCTGTGCTCCTTCATGAATCTTCAGCTTCAGTACTTTCTTCTCCCACAACTCAAGTGATTTCTACCTGTATTTGTGCTGTCACTAGCTCAAGGTGACAGACTACCATGTGAGGTGTTCAGTGGTGTCCCGCTATGCTGTCACCACAGTCCAGAGCTCAGTATGGAACCAGCTGCCCATCACTAAGGAGGCTGCCTTTGAGGTGGACCTGCCCTCGTCTGCTTTCATCTCCAACTTCACCATGTGAGTCGCTCCTACGTTGTCTGTCACTTTCTCTCTGTTACGTACAGGATATGGCGTTTCGGCATCACAACTTCATTCGTGTGTTTATTAGGGTACGTCTCAGTTTCTTTTAGTTCTAACCTCTCACATCTCTATGAAAGTCAGAAAATGCAACCAGTCATCATGTCACTTCCTGTGTTTTAGATTCTAATTCTTCACAACAACTTTGTGAAAAAGCATTACAGCTGGTGGGGGGGTTTCTTTCTGTAGTTATCACATTTCCTGGCTATATGTGGGAAACTGAAACAAATAAAAGTGATGTTGTTGTTTATGGGCAGAATCCAAAAAATAAACTTTGGAGGAATTATGTAAGGAACTAGAATTCCGGTCTTGAGGAGATGCATAATTTGATTACCAAGAAGGCTGCTGACCGCTCACCTTCAAAAATGCTAAAAATAAACAAAGCAAATAAGTCAACATTGCAGCACAAACAGCAACCCTGGAGCTGGATTTGGGAGCGGAAGCAGGTCAGGAGGAAGGGGGGACGTGAAGGCAGATGAATACTAGCCTTTGTAAATGCAAGTCAGAAAGTTAATAGTGAAAATGACAGGAGTTTGCCCAGTCCCCTTTTTCTCCCCCTGCACAGTTTACCAAGGCAGTCTGCCAGTTTCGATACACTACACGAACACACGCCTACATCCACTGTATGTATGCGGGCCCACATGGAGGTGGATTTAGATTCTTTAAGTATGTGTGAGTCTGGAGCTTTTTACAACCGTAATCCTTCACGTCGCTCTTTCACGTCGGCCCTCCATACATACTTTCACAGCCCGCCTGTACAGGAGAAGCTGTGGCAAATGTGTCCCGTTACTTCTTAGGTATTTTGTCTGTCTGAAACTGAGAACTGTGTGTTCTGTGTGCAGGTCACTGGTGTACAGCCATTCCTGAACCCCCTCGGCCAGCCACACATATAAATACAAGTGCCTCCATTTTCCACCCTGCTCTCTCATGCCATTCTGCTCTGTTCCTCAAACAAGACCCGTTTCAAACCTGTGGGTTTATTTTGGTTAGCCCTTGATGTTTTTTTCTCTTTGGATATATTTATTCAAAGAACTTGACCTTAATTTAGCACCTTGTCACATGACACGAGTGGTCAAAGTCTGCGAAGTGCACTGTGTGAATTGGATGCCACTTTTGAGCGGTGGTTTTGGTTGGGATTTTTCTGGGTGTAGCACACAGCGGCACTCCCTCGGAGCGTCATCAGCCAGCACGAAATCTCTTCATCACTGCTGTTTTCAGAGGGAAATTACTCTTTTCGACTTGTCCTATTTGTGACCCCCACCTCCCTTTCACATGGTACACTTGTAAACAAGCATAATGCGTGTTTGTGAAGCAGCGAAATCAAGCATATCATGTTCAACAACTCAGTGCTGGTCAGGCGTGTTTCTGAAATATAATCTGGCTACTGTGAGTCACACAGAGAGCTATTTCTTCCTCTTTTCTCTATCCCATCAGCACCTCCAATGACAAGGTGTATGTGGCCCAGGTGAAGGAAAGAGCTGCTGCCAGGAAAATTTACGATGCTGCTAAGAAGCAAGGAAAAACAGCTGGACTTGTTGCTACCAAGTCAGTCCCAGGCAAAATTTGCTCTTATTTTTTTATCATGCTGCATGTTATCCAACACGTGTACAAGTATTAAGAGGAGACTCACATCCAAATGACGTCTGTGAGTTTTTTCTTCCTTGTTTTTCTGCTGTGTCCCAGAGAGAGGGAGATTGAGAAGTTTCGCGTGGCAGTGAGTGTACCGTCGGGAGCTCGGATGTTCTTCTCCCTGTCCTATGAGGAGCTGTTGCCCCGTCGACTCGGTCGTTATGAGCTCAGTCTGGGTCTGAGACCTGGACAACCTGTGCAGAACCTCACATTAGATGTCAGTATAACAGAGCGGACGGGCATCAGTTTCATCAAAGTCCTTCCTCTCAAAACAAGCCGACTGCTTTCCAACACCGCTCAAGGTAAAATAAAAGTTAAGTTCTGTAAGATAAGTGTGATGCCTTGTACCCACCATCAGGTGTTTAGAGCAGTAAGTGTCCAAGCTTTCAAATCTCGGGATACTGAATGGTTGAGTAAATTACCCTACAATTAATCACAATAGAACAGTTATTCACTTGAGGCTGCTTAGCTTTGCTTAGCAGTGAGACTGGCAACAGTGAAACAGCTAACTCGGCTCCGTCTAGGTGACAAAGCCGTCACTGTGAGCTTACCAGGTAAGTCCAGTGAGTCGCTGCTCCCAACCAAGTCAAGTCAAATCAAGCCAGTTTTATTTATATTGCCCAAAATCACAAATCACATTACCCAGTGTGCTTTGCAATCTGTCATTAGATCCCTGATTCAAGTAAAGAAAAATCCTCTAAAAAAACTTTTAACAGGGAAAACGTGAAAGAAACCTCAGGTGGAGTCACAGTGGAGGGACCCCTCATTTACCTGCTATGTGTATTCCTGCATGTACTGCTTTCCTACAGGCGAAGCAGAAGCGCCTGCCTCCACTCACATTAAGCAGAGTGCTGGCTGTGCTCGAATTCGCTACAGTCCCACACTACAGCAGCAGAACAGCATCTCCTCTAAAGGTCTCAACGCAGACTTCATCATTCAGTATGACGTGGACCTCAGGGACCTCATGGGAGAAGTCCAGGTCAGGGATTTCTCGCTTGTCATACACTAGAGTGTGCACAGTACAAATATGTTTTCGTTACCAGTAAAGGTTGTGTTCTTGTATTTCCACCCCCTCTCAGGTGCATGATGGCTACTTTGTGCATTACTTTGCACCTAGAGGGCTTCCTGTGGTTCCTAAGGATGTTATATTTGTCATTGATGTCAGTGGCTCAATGATAGGCACCAAAATAAAACAGGTAAAGTGGACAAACCTCATGCACTCCCTGTTGATGAGAATGAGATGAGAAGATGAGAAAAGTAGTTAAAATATAACAACATCCTGCAAAAATAATGTGGAATTTGTGTCAATAATTCTAATGATTTCTGTCAGTAGACCAAGCAGGCCATGAGCACCATTCTCGAGGACCTTAGAGAGGGAGACCACTTCAATATCATCACCTTCTCAGACAAGGTTCACACTTGGAAGAAAGGGCGAACGGTGCGGGCAACTCGGCAAAATGTACGAGACGCCAAAGACTTCGTGAAGCGGATTATTGCAGAAGGATGTGAGCTGAAATTTGTTTGTTGTCAAAGTTGATCCATGTACCCTCTTTCAACTTCCTTATGTTTTGTTTGCTCTCTTCACTACTGATTGCCACCATTGTTCTTCTCTTTTGCATCAGGGACCAATATCAATGCAGCTCTGCTTTCAGCTGCACAGCTCGTAAACCCATCCTCCTCCTCATCCAACCACCTCTCATCCCACCGTGTTCCTCTGGTAATTTTCCTTACTGATGGGGAGGCAACCATTGGAGTAACAGCTGGTGACACCATCCTTAGTAATGCCAAAAAGGCTTTGGGCTCTGCTTCGCTGTTTGGCCTTGCCTTTGGAGACGATGCAGACTTCCTGCTCCTGAAACGCTTGGCTCTGGATAACCGAGGCGTCGCTAGGATGGTGTATGAGGATGCAGACGCAGCCTTGCAGCTGAAGGGCTTCTATGACGAAGTAGCCAGCCCTTTGCTATCGGACATCCAGCTGTCGTACCTGGACGATCAGGCATTTGACATCACCCGCTCCCTGTTCCCAAACTACTTCCAAGGCTCTGAGCTGGTGGTCACTGGGAAGGTCAAACCAGGGGTAAAGGATTTAAAGGTGTCAATGTCCGCTACTGATACGAAGCACCGCGTCAAGCTGGAGAACGATGTGTTGATTTCACAGGCAGAGTTGAATGTGAGTGCAGATTCATTAGACTGTTCAGCTGGCTTAGAGGGAATCTCCAGCTTTGTGCACCGTCTCTGGGCATATTTCACCATCAAAGAGTTGCTGCTAGCCAAACTGAATGCTACTGACCCTGCGATTCAAAGGTTACTTGCAGATAAGGCCACCAATCTGTCCCTCAAATATAACTTTGTAACACCAGTCACTTCTTTAGTTGTAGTTAAGCCAGATGCAGATGAAGCAGCTCAAACTCCAACCACTGCAAAAACCACCACCGCAGCCACCATAACCACAACTGCAACGACGACAGCTACAACCAAAATATCAGCTGCTGGTGCTGCAAGGAAGCCCGGCTCACCTTCTATCCCCAGACCAAACAAAACAAAACCAGACCCGCCACAGCCACCTCCAAATACACCACAAGCTAAAAAAATCTCACACTCAACTACCACAGCAAAAACACCGTCCAAGAAATCCACAACGACCACAAGTCCCAACTCCGTCAAAACTGCCCCAGCATCATTCTCTGGTAAAAAGTCCACTCCTGCCCACAATGATTCCAAAACTGCCTCTCCTTCATCCAGTGGTAGGATACCCACCTCTCTTCTTCATGCTCTAAAAACAGCATCACCCCCTGCACCTGGAAAAGTCTCCACTACTCAGCCCAACACGACAACCACCCCAGTGATAACATTCACCACCAGCACCACAGTTCCACCCGACCCTGCACCCCTGTCCGGGAGACCCCTTACTCCACAGCCCAGTACAGTGAGGACAGCCCTCGCTCCTGTCAAAGTGACTGTAACCTTCACAGAGACAGAAAACAGCACCAGATCTGCTCCAGATGTTCCTCAGCCTCAAACCACCACTGCTCTGTCCGAAGCACCGTCTCCACTCACCTCTCCCACTCCGGCACCGGCTCCGACTGTGGAAGACAATGACACAAACGCAGAGACGGACTTGAGCATCGCCACCTTTGTGTCGGCTACCTTTGCTCCCATGCCTGGTGTAACAGATGGGCCACGGCTGTGGGAAGCAGCAGGGCTTCTGGGTAGGTTGTACGCTCTGTTTTGTCTCTTGTACACTCATCTAAAATCATAGCTTTTCTGCACCCTGAGGAATTACAAGCTGAGTATTAAGGAGGCAGACTTCTGTATATTTACTCCTAATTCAGTGTTCTTTTCTCTCCGTTAGATGTCTCTACTTTCATTCAAAGAAAAGGTAAGACTGAATTTTCACTTTATTTAGCAGTGACACTTTTTTCTGAGATTTAAATTACATTTTATCTGGTTAAAGCGAACCGCAACTGTTTAATTATGATATACCGTTTTAATCAGCTGCACGGCAGCATTTAAACAGAATTTAAATTTATGTTATGTTCAATCTCTTACAGATATTGAACTTGTGAAAGGTGAGTATCACTATTAGTGCTTCTTGTCCTGTCATTCCTTGTATAATCAAAATCCCCTCAGCTGCACAATACAAACATGTTGTTTCCATGCTTGTTTCCAGACTATGATGCAACCTATGACTATGACTACGATCTCAGTTATGATGCCTGTAAGTTATAGATGCTCTCTAGAGAGGATTTTGTACAGCAGTTGCTTTTCAGGCGGTAGAAGTTTCATGTCAAATATATTTTCTGACTTATTTTTAGGGGACGATACTGCAGACACAGGATCATTTGGTAAGTATTTAGTGGATTTTACTTACAGCTGTGTGTCTTAAATAATATGTCAATTATTACAGAAATACTGTTTGCAATACCTGTATAGTCTTGTCATTGGTTTCAGTGCTTGGGAGTGAGCAGGACTGTACTTTAGTTGAATGTCTTGTGCTTTTAGAACCTACGTCCAGACTGAGCACCATCCGGGTCTTCTCTTCCTCAGGTGAAGAGCCTAAATTTAATTTATTTGTTTCAAATGACTATCAAAATCATGCTCATGTTGCATTACAGCTCTTTGCTGTCCGTTCTAGTCGATGGAGATCCTCATTTTGTGGTCCAGCTGCCGAAGCTGCGCCAGAACCTGTGCTTCACAGTAGATGGCAAAGCTAATGATGTTCTCAGACTGTTAGAAGACCCAGACAGAGGTTTGTATGAATATACTTGATTTAAAACCAACTTATTCAGATTACCACACACTTAATGTTGACTCTTTGACTTTGAGGTTTTTTTTGTACCCACCACCATGCTGATGGAAAGTCAGGAGACTGAAAAGAAAAAAATGCAAGTCTGAATCTGCATTTGTGGGTGGCCCGTTCCCCTCATTGCATCACCTTAACGTTTGCCATTCATTCTCAAGGGATCATCGTCGATGGCCATCTGATTGGGGCTCCCACAAAGCTCGGTGCAGAAGAACGTTCTCGAACCTACTTCGACCAGCTCACCATTTCCTCGGCCACAGGAGGCTCTGCTGACATCACGATTACCCTCTTATTGGACGCTGTAGTGGTGGAGGGAGAAGGGCGGGATACCCTTCCCATCAATCAGCAGGGATCGGTGACGAGGAAGGGTGTGACGGTTGCTGTGGACAACCACCGGAGCTGCTGGATCGAACTGGCCAAAGATGTGCGGTTCCTGGTCCTGTTCCACCACTACAAACACCCCAACTACTTCCAGATGGCTCACCTGGGATTTTACATCACAGATGGCCGGGGTCTGTCCGCTTCAACCCAAGGCCTACTCGGTATGTACACGTCAGCTCTTCACGGTCACCTTTCACTGATGCCTGGCTGTCAACAGTAGAGGAAGTAGTATCAGCCAAATGTGATTTAACTACTCATTCCACTGAAAAATGGCCCGTGTGACTGGTGTATAATTATATATAACAGCTGTGACATTTTACTTTTTAGCTGATTGAGATGGAGCTGATTTTAACTCCTTTATATACAAAGCAGCACAGTGGTTTCCAGCCTCTGGGTTGGACCCCTTCAGAGGGTCATAAGATAAACGTGAAGGGTCATGAGATGATGTCAGTGGGGAAGATGGAAAAGTTCTACTAATCTTTGCTTTTTTGTGAAATATTTGTTACTTTTACCTCCTTACGTTGCGCCTTAAACAGTTATTTAACCAACTAGCTTTTTATAAAAGACCATCAGACAAAAAGGTTGGCAACCACTGATTTAATCTTAAACAATGTGCTCGATTTTATATGCTTATGAGAGGTTTTATGAGTAAAATCTTAAAAAGTAAACTTAAAATAACTAGATGTCTAACTGTAGCCTTTAGCAAAAGTAAAAAATACAATATTTCCCTCTGGGATTAAGTGCAGAAAAAGTATAAAGTACAGTGAAATTGAAATACTCATGTAAAGTACAAGTACCTCTGTTTTATTGTTGACTACAGCACTTGAGTAAATGCACTTAGTTGCTTTCCACCACTGCTGTCCCTCTTCTGTCTGCAGGTCAGTTTCAGCATGCTGACATGAGTGTCACTGTGGTGAAGGATTATCACGACGGAGGTGCTCACAGTGAGGCAGTTTCAGCCAGGGGGATCCTGAGGTGGGGGTCAGAGCACATGTCAGTCACCTTGCAAGACAAGACGCTGAAAGACACGGTGCGAAAACGCCACACGGGCAAGTGCTGGGTGGTGCACAAGGCGGAGGTAGAGCGACTACTGGGTCATCCATACGACAGCTACGTGGTGGATCGCATGTAATCCTACCTGAGTCGGCTCAGGTCTCAGCAGTCATAATGGTGTGCGTACTGGACAAAGGATGAGCAAGAACTGGGACTCCGTGAGGCTAAAATGACACATTGCCAGTCTCTGAATGACACGTTCTAGTATTCTGTAGGGAGGGGTGAAGCACAGGTGTGGTTAAACAAGAGGGAGAGGGGGGTGACACACTACAGACTGCAGTGGAAGAGGAAGCTGCACGCAAAGGAGCAACAAGGACGTGCGGTTTGACAGATTTGACGAACTGAGCGATGCTGCCGTTCTCTCCATCGCTGAATTTGAATCGGCTTCAAGCTCCGTGTTCCGTGTCCGTGACAGAGACGCAACGCTCTCCTGTTCACATGGCAACCACAAAATGTCCATTTGTGCTGCGGCGGTTTGCGCTTGCTCCAAAATACACAAACTTCTGTCCACAAGTTCAAAGATGTTTATCAGATTATTATAGATTATATATATTTCTTGAGTGAATGATTATTAGGCAAAGGCAGGTTCTTCTATTTCAGAATCATCTGTAATTATTAAAACTGTATCACTCTGTAAGCTGTATTTTTTTTTTAGTACAAGTGTATATAAAATATTACTATACGTATGTGCAGATAATTTTCCCACAAGAGGTTACTTACCTGGATGTAGTGATTGCATCTTCAAAAAGCAAGACAAAATCAGGGTCTTTCCAGGTTTGCCATGTGCTTTTTTATTTTTCTATCATTTCATTCATAGTTTAATTCATTTTATTTGTTACACAAGACATTAGGCATTGTTCACATACTAGTGATCAAACAAGGACAGTAAGTTTTCTACTACTCAGCCTGAACTATTTCTTTTGTCAATTTCAGGGGATACTGTCAATAGTGGTTTCCAAAAGCCAAACTGGATTGAAATTAAAACAGTACAACCACACGAGGCTTTTTGTTCTCAATAAATTAAAAAAAGAGAGAGGCTGATGCTGAGGAAGGGCAGGGGAGGGAGGACTTCAAATATATCAATGTTCAAAGAGTAAACAGTATTCCAGTTTTAATCCGATAACGTGTTTCCAGGATGAAGACCACACACAATGTTGAATTATGCACAGTGTGAAAACCGTTGTGAGTACACAGCTGATAAGATTTCAGCTCCACGACCGACTGTTGCTGTTATCCTTCCATCAAAACCTGTTTCTTAGGAATGCTAATAATCATGTTAAATGGTAACGCAGCACTGGAATGATCAGAACACACAACACACAGCAAGTGAAACAAAAAACAGAAGAACTTCGGTGCATCACTTTTCAAAATCCGCTTTGTCATTGGAACATAAACTGATAGCATAGCATATTCAGCATTTGACATAAACCTTCCCACAGTACATCAGTGAAATTCAAATAAATAGAGCATAAACAATAAGACACGTCAACACCCCAAACACACGATGACTTTGTTTAGAGCTATGAGGGGATTTCTCATTGTGGACAAGGTGGAACAGAGCTGCTTCTGTGTTTTAAAGCAAACGATCAGAGCGTCTCATCTGTTTGTTTTTGATGTGCATTACGCCCGAGCCACAGATCAATCTGACCGTGAGTTTGTGAGCAGACAAGAGCATCTGCTCATGTGTACAATAACAGCCCTGACGTGGTAGAAAACAATATCCCTCCTATAGTATTCAGTCAGATCTGCAGAGCAACATACACCACAACATTGTCAGCAAGTTTTGCCAATAACAGCAACACCATTTTTGGCACAGACTGACCCACCACGTAAGGTTAGTTAAAACAAAGTCCATGTTTTTTTTAAAAGGGCCCAAACACTTGAGTAAGACCCTCAAATTAAGGCTAAAATTAAATAAAAGCTTCTTGGTTCATTCTTTTGGGGCCAGCGCCTGTAAGTGTGGCTTCTTACCTTTGCTACGCTACAAAGTCAATTAAACTTATGGGAGGAGCCAGCTTTTCCCTCTATTAACAACTACAATTTGTCATGGTATTTAGTCCCTCTGGGAGTGACTCATCTAAATGACAGACACAAGGGTTGAAACAACCAAGACACAATCTGGTGCTTTCACTATGAGCCGAAATTTCAGTCTTCACCCTCTTCACTCAAAAGTGAAACTTTCCATGCGTCAAATCCAAAACACTCCCCACATACATTCTTTTACCCCATGGCACACTTTCTCCCATCTCCACAAGTTTCCATAATCACTTTGTTTTCATCACTGCTCCCGAATCTTCCAGAATACTACAAACCCTCACCTAACGTGAAGTCCTCTCCAAGCCTCTTTTGCTCCTTACATTCCCTTTTGTTTTTTATAAATGTTCCACTTGACGACCACAGTTTCATCCTCAGATCTGTAAACTTCATAACTTCAGCCAGTGAAATGTGCACCAAATATATAGAAGTAAAACTCTGCAATAATTTAAAATGTTAGAAAGTAAACTATTCAAATTCATAATTGACATCACAAAACAGAAGAACAAAGGAACAGGTTTTCTGGGGGGGGGGGGTGGGGTGGTTGACAGTTAATAGCCACTGGTTAGCTTGCCTGCTAGCACAGGGAACAACAACAGCATTGCAAAGTGAGCACTATCAGCTGACAGAACAGCCCATTTATATGTAATTTTTCATCACATTTTTTTGCCTGACCAACAGATTTTGCCAAAAGGAGCGGCGTCTTTTGAAGTAACACAAGTAAAAGACCAAGTAAGAGAAAAGTGAAAGCAGGGTTGACAGGAACAATGCGTGGGATGGTCCAGTCTTCATACAGCAGTGTCATTTCAGTCTATGTACAATACTACTGTGTGTAAAAGATGCATGCATGTCAACTGGAGGTGGACCTTCCAGAGAATTCTACGCTAAGCCATTAAAAGATCTCTCATGTCAGAGCTCGCAGTTCAGACATCTCAGTGCCGTCAATCTTCCAGCCAACCAACCTCTGATATGAGGAGAAAGACATTACAGAAAGAATGAAATGCTTTGAAAACCAGCAACAACAAGTAATAAATTCACCTCTAATGATAATAGTTAATGATTATACTGTAAATTCTACAATGGAATGAAAGACCATATCAACCCTGCTTTTCAGTGACAGAGAGGAGTGTGAGTCTTTGAACAGTGTGTGTGTGTGTGTGTGTGTGTGTATGTGTGAGTCATTATGTGTTTGAACATGTGCCAACAGAGACAGAGAGAGAGAGAGAGAGAGAGAAAGAGAGAGAGAGAGAGAGAGAGAGAGAGAGAGACGCAAGGAAAAGGAGGCAAACAATGGAGGATGAGCAGAGCCCAGAAGTGCACCCTCTCCATCATGCTCACACTCCCCACCCATTTGTTAATGAAGGACTGCTCAGGCAGCCCTGGACCTCTCCCACAGGCTCTGCCGCCTCTTTTGCCCCTTTTTGCCCCGCCTCCTCTCCAGGCCCCGCCCTCTCATGGGCGCCTCTCTACCGCTCACTGCTCATCCTCCCCAAACACATCGTTCTGTTTGCGCTTCATGTTTTCAAAGTCAAAGTCGCTCCCGGTCATACGTTTGTAGATGTCCTTGATGTCGTTGCAGGTGGTCTCGAAGTGAGTGGTGGCATCATAGGATCGTGAGGCGAAGACCTGGGAAAGATCAAACAACAGCGCTAAGAACCCATAGCCATACACTGCCATGTGAGGCTTCCCTTAGGCACAACTGTGCTTAAGCTAAATGCTAACACGCTCACAGTGACAAAGCTAAACGTGATGAGAAACTGCTAATGTCTGTATAGCATTTCATTCTAGTAGATGTCGAGGTGTTTCACTACATGAGTGAAAACTGTGTCAACCTCATGGTGGCACTGCAGGACAATCCAAAGTCATTAAACCTCATCCTCTGGGAAACCATGACAAAAATTCATGGAAATCCATCATTTAGCTGTTGAGATATTTCTGGACCACACTGGCTTGACAGACTGATACTGCCATCCACAGAGCCACCCTGCTGCCATGCTGGTTATGAGCATAATTTAGTTTTTCTCAGCAAGTAGCTTTTTATAGTTGCAGTGTTGTTGGGGAAAAATTCCCTTACCTGGCTCTCAGTGCCGTCATCTGTGGGCTCATAAAGGTCACTAATAGCCACAAACCTGAAAAAAAGCATCCATTAAACCTGCTTATTAATCCCAAGGTGCCATAAATATTTTTAAATAAGTTTATCATTTTTTATTTTTTATGGCAGGCTTGTTTGAGAAGCCATAAATACTCAAAATGCTGAAATGCTAACTTTTGGTCGATGGGCTCCAGAAGCTCCAGGGCCGGCTCTATCTCAACCTCCGGCTCACTGGTTTCCACTGTGGTGCTGACGATGGCAATGTACTTCCCCTGGGCTGCCACATTGTGAGCATAGGAGATCATGCACACGTATATGTCTGGAGAATCAACAAGAAGGTTAAGAGGTGAACAGAGTTGACCTAAAACCTGATACATATATTGGCCACTTGGGGGCAGTGGAAACAAACAGTTAAAACAACACTGATATATCATCGCCTTAAAAAGTTTTTGTGGCAAACTTGTTAACGAACACATGCTTATTTACACACCCAGCAGCCAGAGAGAAACATGAACATTTGTAAGAAATCATGTTTCAGGCCACCAGGAAAATGTAAGTGCAATATTTGTACTCTACTTTTAATCCTGTTTTGGTCTCCACCAACTCGTGAGAGACACTTAAAGAGATAAAAAGCTATTATGTTAATATACCTGAGTTGCGGTTAACCTGATTCTGAGGAATGATGATCTGGCAGGAGTTGGCGTCATTGGTGTTTTTGATGGGGTGGCTGAGGATGCAGATGACACGGATCACCTGACCCGCCTTACGGACGCGGTCCGGGATGTAGCTGGGGTCGCAGATGAGCTGCTTACAACGAGCCACCTGCAGCAGGAGTGACACAGTTTCCTGGGTGAATAAACTAAATGGCACTGTTAAATCTGCACAATCGTGGAGAATAAATCGGCGTGCCGTACCTCGCCCTCAGACTTCACCCCAACCACGTGGCCTCCTTCCATCACTATCTCATCCACTGGTTTGTTCAGCATGTAGGTGCCCCCATAGATTGCACTCAATCTAAAATAGCAAGTGAAAAACAACTGTTAAATTGTGTGTCGTATTTCTTTATTTCCTATCATCAAGAGAAGCTGTATTCTAACACAGTACGTTAAATATAGTGCATTAACACACCTGGCAAATCCCTGCGGCAGCTCTCCCAGACCATACAGGGGGTAGAGGTAGGGACTCTTGCCATACCGGGCCAGAGATTCACTATACAGCTTAATACGATTGATCGTCTCCAAACAGGGAACATCAAGATAGCTGAATGAGAAGAGCAAACAACAGAGGAAGACAAGGAATAAGGATAAACAGAAATAATGCCACACCTCCAATTCCATGAGCGCTCCTGCCCAAAAAAATTCATATTCGTCTTCATACATCATTATTGTTAAAATACCTCCTCTTTTCTAAATGATCAGTTTACAGCTTAAATTGTTTTTGACGTCAGGCAGCTATTAGAGACATGAAGAACTGCAATATGTTTGACATGATGCTGTTGTTCTTACTCATCCGTCCGGTAGAGGGCCAGGGCGTGGCCGGTGAAGTCAATGACATCCTGTCCGAGGTCAAACTTCTTGTAAACATCCCTCATCGTTGTTGTTTTGGGGTCCACGCCCTCAAAGGTCTTGGGGTCGTTCTCGTCGAAGTTGGCCACAAAGACCAGGAACTTCCGAAACCTTCGCTTCTCAAACATGCCCATCAGATCTGGAAATTCGTACAAAAGCTTCATGTCGCAGCATCACGCGATTAAATGTGATTATTAACTCCACTATTTGCTCATTAACTGTGATGAGACGCATTCGAGTATCTTACTTGAAGCTAGCGCCTCAGTCTCAGTCGATGGCACCTTGTAGATTTTTCCTCCTTTGTAGACAAAGCTTCCCTCCACTACCTTAAAGTCCAGGTATCGTGTCACTTCTGTGTATAGCAGCATCTTCACAAGCTGACCTACAATCACACAAACACGTTACATCTCATTATTTGTCATTAGCCTTCAACCAATCAAACGTTCTGCTTTGACAGCATCAAGACACAAGATGCCACTTCACCTATAATCCTGAGCCTTGTCAGCTAATACTAGTTATGTACTGATCATTCCCATTCATCCCAATCCTCTCCTCAGTTTATAAGGACCGATGCCAAAGAGTTTTACGGCGATATATTTATTCCCTTATGTACAAAATCAGTGAGGTGGGACTGACCGTTGGCCATGAGAAACTTGGGGATAAGGTCAACATTCCAGTCCCTTCCTCTGCCCATTGACTCGGGTGGAGTGTCTGGAAGACTGAAGCGCTTGTAAAGCTGTGAAAAAGGACAAGAGAGAGAAACACAGATTAAATCCCATGAGGCTGAAACTTATGAAGCTGGCAGAATTAGATGCATTAATGAGGATATGGCGATGGGCAAATGAAGACAATAAAAGCAGCAGCAGATGTGCAGTGGCACTGGAAGTAAAATGAGATGCACTGAGGGACATAAAATGTATTGATTGGTTTTATAGATCCCACGAGCCCTTTACCTCCTCCAGAGGGGTGATGGAAGAGCTCTCGCCACCATAGTAGGGGTTCCTGTCCATGTGCAGAACCTTTTTCCCATTCACAGACATGATCCCGGACAGAATGCATTCCTGCACAAAGCAAGATTTAATAGCCAACATCAACATCAAAAACACAACATCAATTTGAAAACTAATGGACATCGAATGAAAGAGACTCAGAGGGGAGAGGGAGATTTAATAAAAGCAATAAGGGGAAGTTCCGAGGTTTAGACATAAGGCTGCAGGGAGGACAAGGACGGGTGTACGCATGCGCGACCAGCTCGTTTCACTACAATATCACTGTATTATTATTATTGTTATCATTGTTAACAGTAGTAGTAGTTATAATCTTAAAAACAGTGTGGTAAAATCGTTTTGCCCACACCAGAAAATCTACATTATTATCACCATCTACTGACGAAAGGAAATTTGATACCTTTTATAAATACAACCAAAATGTCGACTTTGACGCCTGCGAAAATCCAGATGAATATGACATTAAAGCAATCAGGCGTGCTCCTGTCGCACTGGGTGTGATGAGGGAAGGGAATTGCGGCGAGGGTAGCGCCAGTGAAAGGCTCAGTCATTTAATAAACCCGTGCTCAGGCCTGCGTCAAGCCCAGGATGGAGGCCTGTCTATGCAAAGAGGACCATGACACACTGGGGTTACGCCTAAAGATGCTACTGGGTGTAACACAACACTGATCCGGCTGACAGAATAAAAAAAACATGCAGCTCCTGGACTGTCGTTCGCTTCCTGTCATGCCCAAGCAGGACGGCTGGTGTATTTACTGACATTTCTAAAGGGTTTATATTATCACAATGTCCTAATGTCACAAGCACACAGGGATGCAGGAGGCTTTCACTTGTGGGTAGACAGAGGCTTGCGGGCCTGTAGTCTGGCTTAAACAATAAGTCGCACATCCAATCTTTTTCGTTTCCGTGCAAAGCAAATGAAGGTGGACGACTTACTGTGAGTCCGGTGCCCAAAACGATCACATCATATTCCTCATCCATGTTGTATCACCGCCTCTCCCGTCTCGCCCTCTTTTTGCCTTAAGAAATGAAGGTTGGTGAAGGAAAGAATGCCAGTGGGTCCACAAAACCGGGGGTCTGGTTCCCTTTCTCTGCCCAAGTGCTTCAAACGGCTCGTTCAAAGTGAAATATTATTTATTAATCATTAGGCTTTAATGACCAATGGAATATACAGTCCACACTGTCACCGGCGAGGACGACCAAAGATGGCCCTGATCGTGGAGCTCTCTAGAACAATGTTAGTGCGCGTCGGCAAGTAGTGCGCATCCTCCTTCCCGCTTCCCATCTTTCCACACAATGGACTCGAGCTGAAAACGGGACTGTAATAGCAAAGCCCACTTCGAGATGGCATCATCGGGCGATTATAGACATGCTGAGTTTAGTTTTAGAGTTTGGCTTGGAGTTTAACATTGCTTGCCATTTTACATACATTTTTTCAAGTCCGTGCGGTCTGTTTTCTTTTCTATCCTTCCTTTCTAGTTGTAGGCGCAGCGTTGCGTGGATGATGCAGGCAGTGGTATCCCTCCGCCACCACAGCTGTGTGGATGGGAGTTGCTTTCGCTGACCGCACGCAGGCCTTTCCCATAGAAGAACTTAAAAACTTCACTTGTATTTTTGCTTGTTTATTTCTGCTTTCATGTTGATGAAAGCGTAATTTATGAATGGTGTGACATGACGACAGGAGTCGCCGAATGCCAAAGGATAAGTGTCTCAGCACCATGGACAGTTGCAGGTGTACCTGTCATTCACGGACAAATCAGAGTTAAGCCGAATTATACACACCACATGTCTGTTCATGGCACTTTCGGTGTTAAGGCCGCCAGCTAAGTTTACTGTTATAACACCAATTCATATCCCCCTATGCTGCTGAACTGAAGTACAAACCAACTATCTTCAGAGTTACAGCAGTGGCACAGACCGGAAGCTCCTGACGGCTAATGCTAGCAGTGTCAGGAGTGGGAGACATTAAGATATTCTGGAGTTTCAGAGGCGACCGGAGTGGTCAAAGCTGCAGCCTGCCGTGGTGTTCAGAGGCAGATGTGGGCAGGGCAGACAGAATGAAAGAAGCAGGAAGTGCTTTTCCTTAGCGCGACTGCACATGACTGTCAGCTGGTTTGCGTCACGTGAGCAGATCTTTGCGGAAAAGCGACACGAAAATGGCAGGTTCGAGGTGCTTGAGTCGAGTGCGATTAATGAATTTTGTTGCCTTTTTCTTCGCTCTTGTCGCTACAGGCACCTCCACTGCTCAAGTTCCTGTTTTAATGTGGTCCAGTGACGGGTAATGTTTGCTTTCTATTACTTATTTGTCACCAAAGACTCACTTTATCAGCCAACACTGTCATGCTAATGCTAACACTCGTAGCTAAATGTCGCCGTTCCTGATTAAAACGTAGAGGCTAAAGTCGCCAAACAAAATATGACGGTGCTTTTGATTTACTTTGATATTTTTGTAGTATTTGGTCAGTTAAAGTTAATTAAAACGAAAGTTTGTTGATTACAGTTAAGTAGTCAAACACATTTGCACGACGGCGGTGAAACTTTTACACATTGACGTTAAACAGCAGCTCACATGATTTTGTTATTTGGAGACGTTTGCCGTTGCTGCAGAGGGTTTTGACGGCTTTATTTGTTTTGTATTTTGCACAGCTGTTGTTGTCAACATGATTATAATAAGAGTAACAAGTAGGTACATACCATCAGTAAAAAAGAAATGCTAAGATGTCTACCACTCGCTTAACTACTGAGTTACTGTCTGAATGTGAAATATAATGGCCTTTCAGTGTTTTCTGTTATGTTGACAGCTTCTTTGTTGCTTGACTTCGACACTGACATAAATGTTATTTGTTTACCTTAGACACCAGTTAAATGTTTTGAGCAGATGAAGTGCTTTGCTTTGCACAGTACAAACTGATTTTGTGGTTTTACTTCATGTTGTAGTAACTGCAGCCACTTTCAAAACTGCACCTGTTACAGCACCTGAGAACAGCTGTGTCAGACGTGACATTTTGTCTTTATCTTTCCTGCCTGCCCAGCTTACCGCCACTGGCCTCACCTGCCGCTGGACACATCACGTCCAACGATCAGTTAACTGCCTACCTCAGCTCTGCCTTCGGCTCGGGCCCCCACACTGTGCTGTTGTTTCTGCAGGACAAGGTCAGTTCACTGCTCTGCAGCAAACATGGTCACGGTGTTTCACTAAATATGGCAGAGCTAAGGGTTAAGGGAGTTGAGGACGAGGACTCGGCTTGAGCAGTGAAAAGATTCTCTGAGGTTTCCGTGCATTTCGTAACATGTGTTCGAGAACTACTCCTTGGATATACAAGTTGTGTAAAACGGGGCAGTAATGAGTCATGTGTATTTGCACTGCAGTCCCATGTGATACAGTCTTCTCATTCGAGTGTGACAATGAGCCTTTGCATTACTTCCCCTTTCACACTTCCTCTGTAACGCATCCTTCGGGTTAGTTCTGAATGGACGTTGTTGTAACTGATTTATGACCTTGACTGATGTTTTAGTCGTTTTGCAGTGTTCACTGTATTAAGATACAAACATTTCTGCACTTTCTGTGTGTGGGTGATTTGTGATTTTTGTTGTCCCGCTTTATGTTCAGTTAAGCAAAGACGACTTCACAGTCTATGGTGGGGTGTATGGAAACAAGCAGGATAGTGCCTTTCCTAACCTCGAGGTATGTTTTTATAACTTAAACATAAGCCCTAGGCTTTTACTTGATTTTGTCAGGCTAATAATATTGCTAATTCTCTCTACCCACTCCTCTTCAGACTGCACTGCGGTCCGCTTCCTCGTCAGTGACGCTTCCTGCATTAGAGTGGTCGGGCTCCTCCGCCATCCTGACTCTGCTGCAAGACAAGCTTGGTGTCTCACCTCTGCTTGTGGACGCAGACACTCTGTCACATGTCAGCATCAACAGATCTGTCAGCAACCTGCTGTTGATCAATCTTCCTTACTGTTCTGGGTAAGACTGATTTCCTGCAGCGTATCAGTGAGTAGAAGTACAAGCTTTCTAGTTTTAAGTAAGTGAAAATTAACATTTCTACTGTTTTATAGCTTACACAAGTCTTGCAAGGAAGTCCTTCATGACAATGGTAAGTTATAGTAAGTTATAAAATGATTTCTGTCACTGTATATATGTCATGTGCAAAGTGTAACTTGAGTGTATTTTGCTTTCCACAGATGAGATTATCGGGAATGTTCTGACTGTCCTGAAAGCCAAAAACGTCCCGTACACTGCAGTATACACCGGACTCCAGCCATCACGAGTAAGACACTCTAACTAGTACATGTAAAAGTTGCCACACCATATACCAGAAATTTGTTTATTTATTTATTTATTTATATCCTTATCCATCATTATATACAACAAAAAGTCAATCACACAAACACATGACATATGAAGACATACAGTATTACAATACTAAGTTTGATTATTTTTCTCTGCAGGTGATTTCACAGGCTTCTGAGTCTAACCAGCCTGTAGGCCGGTCTTTGCTCCAAGCAGTCGAACCTGCGGTCAAACCGCCCATCATTTTTAATGGATCCAGTGGCCCTTGCATTATGCTTTGGGCTCAGAATCTCAGTGTCAGCCTCTCGAGCTCTGCAGCGTGGATCGACCTGGCTGCACAAACACCTACACTCACTGGATCCCTGTGTAACAGCAGTAACTCACGGTGAGAAGGACGCCATGTTTTTTTTAATGCTTATTCAAAAGAGAACTTAAGTTACATGTTATTTAAAGGAATAAAAAGGTCATTTTAAATGTACTCTTCTTTTCTCACCGTAGGCTTGTCCTGAATTATGCCTCAGGCATTACACTAAGGTAAGGCAATAAAGTGATCATTTAAAGTGGTGCTTAGACATTGCAGGAAGAGTTGGGTTAGAAGATCAATAATGTTCTGATCTGTTAAATATTCCCAGAAGCTGATTAGTTTTTAGTTTTTTTTAGTTTAGTAACAAAATCACCACTAAAGCTCACTAATTAACAAATTGTAACTTGATTATTTAACACATACAACAATAGTGTGTAAAAACCTTATTTCTTGGACAGATGCAGTGACGTCTCCCCCCATCGGTCATCAAAATGTTAAACTACTCCTTTAATCAGCCTTAGGTTTTTAAATACAGGAATCATTATAGCGGTTGTTTCTTGTTCACAAACTTTGCCTATTAAAACTAAACAGTAGAAACAAGAGGGGGTCTCTGACTGCAGGCAAACATTTTCTTCATCATTCTTAATTAAGAGTTTAACACTCAAAAATTCATCTTAACTGTTGTGGTTTTGTTTTCGTGGCCTTTAATCTTCGAAAAGGCTCAGTGACTCGTCTCAGCCCCTGCGTGATTGTAGACCACATTCCTCAGCATGATTTTTGTCTTCAGACTCAACAGTTGTAGCTATGAATACTAGTCTCTCACATCCATATGCTGCCTTTAAGATGCTCAGCCAAGCTCTTCTGTTAATCTCCAGTTTTGCCATGAGTCAGCGGTTTTATCGCGTGTCTGCACGGAACTGGTTCACCCTGGACTCTGTGCAGCTGCAGTCTAATGGTCTAACTGCGTCCTTCATTGGGAGCCGAAACATCTACGCCCCTGCAGAGTACTCCTTCCACTGCCAGTCTGTCAACAGCTTCCGAGATGCTTTGCTCGTGCCGAACAACACCAACCAGAACGCCTCACAGTGGAGGCTCAATTTCGTCGACTTCCAGGTACAAATGTAGTGCTGCCCCTGCAGTGGTGCTCCAGTTGCTTTTTTTAATGGAGAGTATTTTTCATAATGAGATGTCTGTTTAGTCTCTCTGTTGTTCATTGAGTGTTACATGTGTTTCAATTTTCTGATTCAGATTCAGGGCTTCGGTTTGGCCAACGGAACGAATTTCTCCTACGCCAGTGACTGCGCAGGCTTCTTCACTGCAGGGATTTGGATGGGGCTGCTGACCTCATTGCTCATTTTGCTTATTTTTGTGTATGGTCTGCACATGATCATGCAGGTAAACACTATGGATCGATTCGACGACCCCAAAGGCCCGTCGATTTCAGTGCCTCAGTCAGAGTGAAATCCTCCTAAACATGCAAACTCTTCAGTCCTTCAGTGCCTCTCTTCAGTGCAGATCGTGGACCCAGGAAAGTCCCTCCTTGTCTCGTAGCTTTTGTTTGTTTGGGCTTTTTTTCTTGGAAGGCGTTTGATCGGCAGATGGACCTTCTCCCTCAAATTCTCTCCTTAAGTTTTCTCCCCTGCATCCCTTCCACAGCTGTCTTTGGGTGACCATTCCTGTCGCACTCCATTTCTCATTTTTAAATGCCAAAAATGGATGCACCTTCATACGAGGTGATTTTGAGTGCATGTGCTAAAAGATGTTTTTGTGCCTCTGTTGGCCAGACACTGTGGTCATTGTCCCAAAAATAATTTGCAATAATTTCTCTTGCCAGAGAATGCCGTCTGTGCCAACGTGAATGTGTTTGCTGGATGTTGTAGGGCCGTTTTGGACCTCAGTTTGTAATTTTTTTTCCATCTTTACTGTAATTTAAATACTACTGGTTATGAATATTTGTCGGTATGCAAGGACTAATTTGCTGATTGTGACTGTGTTCTGAAATGTTGCTGGAAATTGCCTTACAGAAGTGTGTCAGTACCTTTCCTTGTGTTTAGTTTTGATCTCTCTGCTCACAGACTAATCCCACACAAGTGCCATTGAATCTGTAAGTAATTTATTGATCTTATATATAAGTTCTTTCTCTTCTTAAATACCCTTGAAGTTTACTGCTCGCTTCAGGTTCTGACAGCCTCAGTTTTATTTAGTCAGATTTGTTGTGTGCAGTTGCCATGATGTGTACATTGCCTTTATTTGAAAATAAAGATGTCTGTAAATTGTGATTGTAATTGTGTTGTTTAACATTTTGATTGGCACGATACAAGTTGGCCAATAATTGCCTAACCACTACAAATTTACGAGTAAATTCATTCCCATACAATACACAAGCACAGCGTTTAAACCACTGGAACACCTCTATAACATTTTTACCATCCCTCTCACCAGATGTTGACCTCTCCTTTCCCATGGCGGTACCAAAGGGGTCAGAGCCAGACCACAGTCCCCCCCCCCCCCCCGGAAAGGCACCTTTCAACAGCAGAAAGCTTCAAAGGTATGTTCCTGCACAGCTGAGGGAAAGAAAGAAACCTATGCTATTATAGACACAAGTATTTAGACGGGCTGTTTTTCAGGAACTGAGCCCAGTCCCTGAAAAACAGCACTCACACTCAACACAGTGAGTTTTGTGGTGGATTTCTTTTTTACCTTTTATTTATATCTATCTATCTACATAGATGGATAGATAGATATCCAGGCTGGCTGCATCCTAAGATATGAGTGGTATCAATCTTCTTGAATAACTCCCAGCAAAAAAAAGCAAATTAGGTGGATTAAAGCATTTGACGGACAGGTAAATGTGTTGAAATAGTGGTAACAGTGTCCCTGCCAAAACTGCAGCTGCTTCTCATAGGAATTCTGTTTGGTGAGATAAATTCATCATGTGTCCCGATGATCTTTTCCTCAGCTGGACAGTAAGGGAAAAGGAGCTACTGCAACAGAAGCACACGCTGTCCTACTTACAATTGTTTTATTAACCGAAAAGCTGACGGATGTCAGGACACTGACATACCATGGCAGTTTTATTATATTATTTTCCTGAACTTTTACTGTAAACAAAACAGCAGATGAAAACAGTTATCAAAAGTTGACTGTCTTGTACTTAATAAAAAGAAAATGTTGTTTTTATTCACAAAATGACTTGATACCTGGATGGTTTGTATGTTACATTGTGATGTGTTGCTTACTGACAGTACACACACTGAGTAAACAAAGTGAGTGCTTTCAGAAAAATGATAGTTAACACAAAAACAAGTTGTCTTCAATCGAGGTCAGTCAGTATACAAAAAGCCAACAGCAGTACTGGTCCCAGCGTTGAGGAAAAGTAGCCACTGGTCCCGCTCCTCTGCAAGGAGGGAATCAAAGCCTGGACTGCTGAAAGCACCAACCACTGTGGCAAACGTCAGTCTGTTGGTTCAAGTGGCTCCCCACTCATTTCTTCCTCCTCACTTTGGGTTTCTTGACCGGCCGGAGGTACGGGTTGTCAATCATGTTGTCTTCGCTGGCCTTTGTGGAGGGAACAACGCCGCTGGGAGGAAGTATGGGATTCTCTTTATCAGCTCCTGCATCATCCTGAATGAAAGAAAAAAAAAGGGAGAAAAGATGCAAGTGAGCCATCATAACTCTGCACATCACATCTAAAGGAATATTTTGACATTTTGGGAGTATTAACTAGACTGTCTTGGTGTAGGGGAAAAAAAGGTATGAGAATAAATACTTTCCAAGTATGAAACCAACCCCTTCAATTTCATGTGGGGGATCTACAAGCACCACTTAGAGGATTTGGAGGATTTCATGGCGAATATACAAAAGCTCAAATGTGAACACCAAGAGAAGTGTTGAGTGCCAGGAATTTGGATCCCAGTATTTCCTGGGAAATCTTGCTAAATCCTGCTGCCGGTTCCGGTGAAAATTACAGGAACAGGAACACAGGATTTTACGTATCTTGGGCGTCTGCGTGCATCTGTGCTTTCCTTTACATAAGACAATCACATGTAGTGGAACAAAGGGACCTGATCAAATCTCACTGACCTCATCGTGCCACTGTCCTAGCTAAGCACTAGATTTCCACTCTGAAATGCTGTTATTACAGTAATAAAAAAAAAACTGCATCAGCCTTTCAGCTGCAGTGGTCTCTGCTAATCTGCAAGGGATTTTCGTTCCCTGCCTCTAAAACCAGTAATAACCCCACGCAAGCACTAATATGGTCTGCTCCCTTAAAGTAAAAATAAAGTAATGAGAGACTCTGATCGAAGCAAAACAGACACTAAGCAAGAAGTGAAGACTTACAGTGATGATGTTTCCTGCTGTGTTCTCGTTGTCCGTCTGGTCGTCCTGCTCAGAGGAGTCTGTCTCCTCCAGGGTCTGCAATTCCAGCTCCGAGGGCAGGAGGGCGCTGAGATACGGAATGGAGCTCGGTCGTGCTGCGATCACTGACAGCGCAGTTGCAGGGATTAGAACTCATGCAAAAACAACACTTGAATGTACGTAAAAGAGAGATTTCTGAAACACGGGCCAACTTAATCACTCACACGGGAAGGCGCTGATGTCGTCTTTGAAGAGGCTCTGAGTTTCTCCGGTCTTGGCCATGAAGCGTGTGAGTGCTCGCTCCACGTCTCTCCTCTGACTTGCTGCCTTCTCTCTCACCACTTGGTAGTCTGACACAGGCTCTCTGAACGTCTGAGTGCAGAAAGGAAAACTCACATCACACACCTCAGTTCATGGATTTGATCTGGTACACATAGTGAAGGCCGTCGCTGCCTTATGTCCTGTCTGCAGTGGTGAAACCAAAGGGGATTCCCATAAGATCCAGGGAGAATCAACATTACAGATAATGGATTACATTTTATCTTCATATGCAGAATTACCAAAGTTTACTGGTGATGGTGAAGGAAAAATGTCTTATTTCAGGGTTTATTTATGGCTCTGTAGTGAAAGGTTCTGACTCACAGGTGTTTTGATGTAGGTGTGAGGGTCAGGAAACTCTGGGAAGTGGCTGGGGATGTAGGCTGGATGTGTGCGTTTCTGTCCGGCTGAGAGTGCTTTGGGAGTCACAGGGGGGTTCGTCACCGGAGCTGGAATTCAAACCATCCAGGCAAAAGAAAAGAAAATTACTTCCCAGTCATGTCATGGAGGTAACTTCTCAGTTAAGTGCAGAAACCACTCTTAATCGATTAGATAATTCATAGCAACAGCGGAGAGGGGAGTGTATACTCACGGGCAGTTATAACCATCCTCTGTGACCTCTTGGCATAAACGGGCAGAGCGTCTGCATTGAAACCTGCAGTGACACAAACAGATGAATTCATGTTGTGTGTGTTACTTTGTGTTTGCAGTGTATAATTCACACATTGATGTCCTCCTGTACTTACCCATTTCAATGAGTGTGACCACTGTGTCCGACAGGGTTGGGATGCTTCTGGCTGTGTGTTCACAATAAGCTTTAGCACACCGACCTATTTCAGTTATAACTGAAAAAGGGACAAAAACATTGTGGTATAAAAAAGAGTCTCTGCTACTTAACAACAAACAATTTGCAGATATAAAGGATGGGATTCTATTTCTGTTTGTAGAAATCGTCAACAAATACAACTTGCAGTATTTGTGGAGTACACAGTGCTGATACAAGGTAACAGATACAGCAGCAGGAAAGCTGCTACAAGTTCTGCAGCAACTCAGTACATATGCATCACTCCTACTTTTGTCTGTCTTCTGTGTGAACAGCATGTAACATCACTCCTGATTTTGCAATCCACTCTGCTTTCTCAAGCTTTCTTAAACACGTATGAAACTACTTGACTTCATCAGTGTGTGTGTGGCCCGTCACAAACCAACATGTGTCTAGTCTGGTCCCCCAGCTAGCAGATATTAATGTCAACACTTAAAGTAAAGGTTTAGTGTTGCTTTTACATTAAAATGTAATAAATACATGCAGGAAGTGATGCATCAGCTCTCATGGCAGCAAATGAGTGGAGCACAAAGCTGCGTTTAATGCTGATCACTTCACACATCACACATGGCTGATACCCATTGTGCATAATAAAGATCAGTATCAGGCCAGATCCTGATCCAACAAATAAGCAAAGGGCATCAAACAACAATAACGAAAACGCATGAACTCCACAAGGATCTACACTACATTTAAACAAAGGAACCTGCATCCATGTTTCCACGCAAGTTTTCTGAGACGTTCAACCGAGTGTTTTCATTACCCTCCTGATATGATTGCTAAACATCTGCAACTCAATTGCAAGGCGAAGAGTTTATGGGGATGTTAAGACCCATAATCTGTCTCTAGATTTTCATAGAGAAATACTTTCTTGACATCTCGCACACAAGACGGTGAGTTGTGTGTAACATGTTTCAAATAAGATTCACAATAAAAGAGCATCATGGCCACATCCTGAGTGGATGGAGGATCTACTCATTCTTCAGGATTTATACGTACAGCTCTGCATCATCTCAGTGAGTGTTTCCACCGCTGCCTTCTCTGCACTCTCGAAGCCGCACTCTGTCAGGAGGGCACTGACGACCACCTGCAGGGTGCGCCGTCGGGCCAGGTGGTAGTTCTCTGCGGGGCTGGAGGCTGCTTTACTACCACTCCCACGCTGAAAAACACAACATTGAGTAACAGATGTGACAGGTGAGAAAAATACATCAGAGAGGTCAGAAACGTGTGGAAACTGGTTCATCACAGCGTGAAAGAAACACACGAGACTGAATACGACGCAGACCAAATTAAATGGGAATATAAGACATTAACACAGACATGCACGCCCTTGACAGCCTTAGCACAGGTTAAGGCTATCAAATAAAAAGAAAAATACACATTTACTATAAACTACATGCGACACACATTGTTGCCAGGTAAATGATGTTAACAAAGTTGTACATAAACATGTCCACGATGTCAAAATGTCCAAAATGTAGCTAGCGCATGACGTTATACTGACAGCACTCGTTAGCATTTACAGACAAATGAAAGACACAGACGGTGAGCCAGCCAACCTTACAGTCTGGAAAGACGTACAGCAGATCAAGAGTATTTCTTTCAACTTCTAAATAATCACTGGGGCACATTATCTTCCAAGAGGCTGGCTTGACTGTTAGCTAAACACCGAGCATCCGGCTACATCCCGCTCATGACGCTGAGTTTAAGGAGCTTCTCTTACCGTCCCTGCGTTCAGTGAGCCTCCCGATGCCACCGCAGGATCCGCCATCTGTAATTATTTGTACTCTGTTTGCTGGATTAAATTGATTTAACTCTCTGGTAACAACAACGTTATTTTTCAGACAACTATTTAGCTGCCGCCGTTAGTAAACACGGTGTAGTTTTATGTCGTCATTTCCGTCGCCTGGCCGGATGTAGAATTTAACCCATCCTGTGCATACTGATGCCGTCTAGTGGTGGTAGGTAGAATTACACCTGCTAAATGTGTTTACTGTATTTTTCCTCACCGAATATCATACGGAGGACTCTGATGCTAAGACACAGAATGTGACGAGAGGAACATGTCTGGATGCTTTTTGTGTCATTACTAACACGCAGGAAAATAGTCAATTAAGCATAAATTTGACACACATAAGTCAATATAATGCTGTCTTGCAACAGGTACAAAATGTAAAATTATGACCTGAATCACTTTGCAGCTGAAAATATCTTTATTTGAGTGCAAAACGAATCAAATCACACACATTCCATTTTTTTCCCAACACATTCATCAAGTCGCATCCACAAGTTTCTGCTGCCCAGCAGCCAGACCTCACTGCACCCTGCAGTTTTGAGTACATTTATGTATCTCATTTTTCACCAGTCAACAGGCACAAGTTGTGTTTTAGACAAAATCTGAAACAAAAGAATGAGCACAAAATGACCAGTTCAACATGGTGATTTAATTTACCACCACTTCCACCAACATTGTAAGTGTCACGTCCATTTATATCAAGAGGGGAAAGTTTCTTTAAGAAGCATGTAAGCGGTTGGCTGAGCTTCTCTGCCCAGCAGTCACCAGATGTTTAGCCTTGACTTCAATCACTACTGACTCCAGCACATCCACAACCTCAGGGCGGATCAAGGTAGTGTGTGACTTCAGCACCTGCTTCTTCTCCTTCTTCCTCTCTATGATCAGCTCTGCTGGTGTATCCTCAACAGTCTCGTCCTCCACAAATGGCAGGAGAATTGTTTCCACCAGTCCGCCAATTACTCCGAGCATCGCCAGAGTGGAGCCGAGCATGTAGATCTTCAGGATGCCTCGGCTGGGCCTCTGGTTCAGCATCTCCTTAGCAAATGGGATGATTTCGCCAATGGTTTCCATATTGTGTTGTTTGGTTTTTCTGTTCAAGGAAAAGGAGAAACCGTACACACATGTTTTGTTAGAGACACGAACTCAAACACAAAACCCTGAAATCAATCTTTGTATTCCTCACATAACATGCTGATGGGCAAATACTCACTTTGAAGCACACCCCAGACTTTTTTGTCAGGATTCGGCCCGGTCAGACATTCGCAGGCAGAGAGATGAGGGCACATGCTGAAATTTAAACACTAGTGGAGCCAACCAGGGCAACTCCCACAGCGGTGACATCATGCATATTCATAAGGCGACTGCAGCTGCATTGGAGATCAGGGCTTTGGGTAAAAGGGCATGGGTTTTCAGGGCAAGCAGTGAAGCAAATATTCCCTGTAGGTGAAACTGTGCATGTGACATCACATGGGGTCTGTGATCATGAGTGCAGAATGTGGATGCATCATGTAAACATTCGAATACTACGCATGTTATGAACACTGACCAACATGAGTGGTTGGTTCTTGTTGCGTGGCTTGTTGCCATCAACATTGATCCTCATCAGGAGAGCTTGAACAGAGTCCAATCATAGCATCTGAAACCAAAGCCAGCCCCACTTATTGGCTGGAAAGCACCGTTGGACAGCTGTACCGTTACATGTAGCCTTATTGAACAAATGGCCCTTATCAAACCCTGGAGAGATAAGGTTCAAGAGAAGAAGAGGTTCCACCCAGTCATGCAGGCCTGAGCTGCTCTGGCTCACATTTACTGTCTGATCACGGAGCTCACGGCGAGGCAGTAGAACACTGCGGGGGTTAATGTGTGTGTGTGTGTGTTTGAAACCTTGTGCCCTTTGACCTCGTCCCCTCACTGTGGGAGACGAGGGAGTGAAGTCAGGCAAGTCAGTTGTGAAATGTGTCTGATCTTTGTCACAGAGAGACGTGTGCCATCAGCTCGGCGAAGATGACAACCAACCAACATCACGAGACGTTTTCATGCTGCTTCAACAGCCGCACACCAGATGATAAACGCTGAGCGCCCAACAGCAGCCCATGATACTGTTGTGGTCAGCTGGGCTGTTGTTGTTTTGCTTTACAACTTTGGTCCAGATGACAATATCTTCATAAGGACTGTTGGACCGACGTTTTGTACAGACACTCATGTTTACCAGACAACACATCCTGATCATCAGGAGCCATCATGTGGCCAAATTCTTTGTCCAATCCCAGAACGTACTTTTGTGTTTAGTTCACCAGCAAAGTGAACACAGTAAACGTTATTTTACCCGCAAACATCAACGTGAATACGTGATTTGCTGCACTGTGACGGGAGGCGACCTGCGTCAAGACGCGTTACCGCCGTGACAAAGTGAGACCGGAAGAGAAGGAGATGAAAAACACACAATAAGAAACAACTGGGAACATCACACACACGTGCGTGTGTGTTTTCATCTAAACGTCCGTCACTTCAGCAACGTATTCTATTGCAAAATACACAGAATTGCAAAATAGGAAAAGAAGATTTCACTCAGTTTCCACAAAAAAGAGAAAAACTAAAAAAACTCTCACACACATCGTGCAGTTTCTGTTTACTGATCTTGAACTTTCGCTCAGCGGTGGTGAAATGTGGTGGAAACCTTTCTCCCGAGTTTCCACAAACCTGGCTGGTAACATCACCATCATTACGCTGTCAATAATGTTCCTGTTTGAGCAGCTCGGTTTGGATGCCCTGCTGGGAAAACGTTGGACTGTTTGGAGACCTTTGCCCCAAATGTCCGCCTTCCTCAGCCTGAATGGACAGCCTGTGTGCGCACTGGACTTCACCATGCTGCGGCTGTGGAGGGCTGAGCTGGGCGCGTGTGTGTGTGTGTGTGTGTGTGTAAACTCTTTCAGCGGGAACTCGGGGGAGAACAGGGTGAGTATGCACTGGGTTTGTAAAGAAAAACAATTAAAAGGAATCAAACCCACGCGATGGAAATTTAAGGCCACGACGACGAGAACGCAGGACAGGAAGAACAGAGTATGACACCGAAACACACGCTTCATAACGTCGGTGGAGATTTCCGGCCTCTGATCCACGTCCGTGTGTTCTGATTAAAGCTTCCAGTTCGGTCACATGGGCTTGTTTTGCATCTGCTCGGCGTGAAAACTGCTTCCGGTAATCCTGATGTGTCATCTAATCCGCCTCAGGAGTGCAGCCTGCTGATTGGTTTACTGGGTGCGTTTAATCAGGGACGCCCGCTCAGGTCACAGGATCAGGTTGAAAAGATGGAAACTGTGAGTACATTACAGCTAGCAGATTGATTGATAATAATTTTCACTTGGCTCCACATATAAACATTAACATGACATTGTTTATTAAATGTTTGTGTCCTTTCTGTGGTTTCATGCATTTTGTTTTTAAGCTTCTTCCTGATTCTGCTGTGGGAGGTTTTTCCTCACTGAGCCAAAGTGTACTCATGCTGTGTATTTGTACTGTATGTTGTATTTTACGGCTGTGGGCAACAGAGAGAAAGATTACTGCCAAGGAGAATCTCCAAAAGGCTGTAATGAAGAAAAACTAAGATCAAAATATTAATCAGCCTTTAACAGATTTTATCATTCTGTCCGCGTATCGCCTGGTCATCTTCTATTTATGTTTCAGAGTACTTGCATAAGTAATTGTACTTGTACTGTACAGACATTTAGCCTCATTCTCAGTACACTCTGAGGTCTGGCTCCAATTAATGTTTAATTTAAATAGTACTTCTAATAGCTTAACAAAATTTTGCTTCTCATTTGCTATTAATTACTTCAGTCTGTGGCTCAAGCTTATCTGATTCAGGGTTTGGTGTGAAAGAGACAACAAGACAAACACGAGGCTGCACAGGCTTTATTTACACAGGAACTTTGTCATTTTACACAGAGCAGATGGCTAAATGTTAAAAGTCACAAACAGCTGGAACGAACCACTCAGAGGAAGCGGAGAAACATCTTTTTACTGTGTTTACACATGATGCTTGGCAAATAATAAATATACTGTGTGTACTCTGTTAGTGATGTGTCACTTTGAACATGTATTATGCTTTTTGTTTGTTTATTATTGTCTGTATTGTTACTTTTTCTTTTTTAAAAAAAAATACTCGAAATGTAATAAAATAGAACAATAAACCATGAACACATAAAATAATAAAAATAAGAGACAACTTCAGCAGAATAAATGATACATATATAATTTATATATTTGCAGAATGGCTTATTTAAAGCAGTAAGCGTGCACTTTTTTCGTATATTCTACTGCATTACAGCATAATGACACTAAACGACCCGGACACTAAAGTGCTCTGACGCATCAAATTCCCCCTAATAAAAATCCAGGGGTCATAATATCCTCACGAGCTCAGAGGTCAGGGACTGTGTCAGGCCGACTCCGAGTCCCCTGAATACTGTCTGAACTGCTACCTACACCCTGTGCATCTGAGTTAAAGTGAGTCTCGTGCATTTCAGCGTGTGTTTGTGTGCTTCTGTGTGGTTCTCAGGAAGCGTCATAGGCACTCTTTCCAAATTAAAATGTCCCACTGACTGTGCGGACCGTTTGGGTCCGTCAGAGGATCGACCTCTTCTCAGCTCCAGGTGGACCTGCAGACACAAAACAGACCGCATGCTGTTCAGCAACACTGACCTGCAGAGGGCAGAAAAACACCCAGCGTGAGACAGACAGACACACACGTGCACAACCAAAACATGCACAGAACAATCTATATGGTTTGCTCATGTGTCTCTATGCCACAGCTGGGTTGTTACTGCTAACGTAACAACAGCTCTGCCACGTCTGCCTTCACAAAGTTAATGTTCAGTTCTACTCGACATAACACATACATTAATAATTCCACACAAAACATAAAATGTGTAAGTCAAACGAAGGCAGAGCACATGGGAAAGCTCTTCTGTTAGACTGCAGTACATCTGCAGTACACGTGTACCTAATAAAGTGGCCAGCTGTGTCAAAAACATTCATTCAATCTTATACATTTTTATAAATGCTAAACAGGGGGGCTTAAAGTGTTGCCATTTATGTCAGCATATCAAATCTTCAAATGTGATACATAACATAATCCAGATACCAGATACTTATGTGGCACTGAAGGTACTTTGGTACACTTGCTTAATAAAGGTCAAACACAAGTATTACTTGTGCTTCTGTGCAGTTGATTATTACTTGAACCTACCAAGTAAAACAGATTTACTCCATGTGGATTTCATGCAGCCTTCACATGACCGAGCAAACTCCAGTCTGCACAGGTTTGCTCTTGTGGTTTTTACTGTACCTGCAAACCAAAGAGAGACGTCAGTCACCAAACATCAGTCCTGCTCTGATATCAGAAATTCAAAATTCACCACATCAGATAAAGTTTGCACAAACCCGTTCAGGTTGGCGGGCTCTGAGTGGTAGATGTGCTTGCCCTGCTCAGCTATGGTGGGCGCGTGATGCGTGCCGCACTGACTCTGCGTGGCCTTCAGCGAGTGGTAGCTGCTCTTCGGCTCGACGGGGCTCGAGGGCAGGGACATGTGGTTGGTGCCGTGTGCATTCCCGCTGATCTCCGCCGACTTGAGGTCAAGTTTGTCTGGATCGAGACGCTTGCGGGTTTTTGTCGGGGAGGACACGTCGATCACCTTGATGTCTGGGATGCTGGCCCTCCTCAGGACCAGTTCTGAGTGGGCCAGCTGCAGCTTCTTCATGTGGTTGATGGCCACAGCAGCGTTGAAGGCTTGCTGTGAAGTGAACATCCAGAGGAGGTTCAAAAAGAGCTCTACAAACATCACACAGCTTCACGTTGACAGCTAATCCACGGCTGAGACTGAGAGACAGCAGATTTAGGTTTATGAGTCATTTTAATGTTTTGAACAATCAAGTGCACTTTGTCTCCTTTGGCACTAGAAGATCGGCCATCAGTGGCCTTGATTACAGAACAGCATCTTATTAAACTGTCCTTAATCAGGAAGGATTTAGGTGGTCATCTGATTAATCTACTATAAACTGCAGGTCCTTAATGGGATTAACACATCAAAGCCAGGAAATCAGTGAGGACTGACCTTCCACTTGGTCTTGGCAAAGTTCTTCTGGATCTGAACGCTGACGGAATAGTAGATGTCCTGGCTCCGGGCCGTCTTTCCAATAATCCTGAAAAACAGGTTAAGTTAATCCTGAACTCGTCTGTGTGACCCGACACTGTGGGGACACACTCCTACCTAATGTGCGTCACACCTGTTTTCATGAATGTCAGTATGAGTTTGTAGTGTAGAAGAATTATAATAAATCACAGCCCCTCGATTGAGAAGGTTCCTCATTCTGTTTGTGACTACAGCAACCCCGATTCGTGATTAAACCTTTCAGATTCATGTGGCCTTCAAGATGTTAAAATCATCTACATTTGAATTGTTATGTGTTATTTTAACCACAGTACATCAGCCAAAAGCCAAATTAATCAAGACTGATCTAACTCTTAAGGGTTTAATGTAATGGATCATAGTTAATATCTGGGTTACAAAGCTGATGACTGACACTCACCAGGGATGTCTGAGCGCAAGGTCAGTGGTGTAGCGCATGCTGGGGTTCTTCTGCATCATGTTACGGATGAAATCTTTAGCTGGAGATGAGAGCACGACACACATGTTAGGGCTGGGCCTGATCGCTGGGGGGGTGAAGCAGCTGCAGCAAGCTGTAAAACATGTCTGTGTAGTTACCAGATTCAGAAATGTCATCCCAGAAGGGCGAGTCAAACTCATACTGCGCCTTCATGATCTTGGAGAACAGCCTCGTCTCGCTTTCTTCATAGAAAGGAGGATATCCACAGAGCCTGCAACACGAGCATTTATCATTGTTAGAAAAAGGAACGAAGGAAATACTCATGTACTCATGTGTGCAGGTTAACAGTATGTGTAATATATAGACAAAAGTATTGGGAATCACCTCTGTATTATTGAATTCAGGTATGTTATGGAGCTGTTCCTCAGGGTTTGAGCTCGGTCCCTGACTTCCAGTGAAGGGAAATCTTAATGCTTCAGCATACCAAGACATTTTGGACAATGCTATGCTTCCAACTTTGTGGCAACAGTTTGTTGAAGGCCCTTTTCTATTCCAGCATGACTGTGCCCCAGTGCACAAAGCAAAGCTCCATAAAGACATGGTTGGATGAGTTTGGTGTGGAAGAACTTGACTGGCCCACACAGAGCCCTGACCTCAACCCCATCCAACACCTTTGGGATGAACTGGAACGGAGATTGTGAGCCAGGCCTTTTGGTCCAACATCAGTGTGTGACCTCACAAATGCTCTACTGCATGAATGGGCACAAATTCCCACAGAAACACTCCAACATGTTGTGGAAAGCCTTCACAGAAGAGTGGAAGTGTAATGGTCATATGTCCCAATACTTTTGTCTACATAGTGTATGTACAGTAGATGCTCACTAGGTGGTGCTAGGGCTCAACTGAAGCATCATTATGCTGTATTTAGGTGACTGTGTCATGCTAACTGCTAATCCGAAAATCTTGCCCCTTGACAAAGGAAAACCAGGAGCTAATCTCTGGTGTGCACACATCCACCTTGGCTTTATACTCACAGGATGTAGGTGATAACGCCGATAGACCAGCAGTCCACTGCCTTGCTGTAGGGCTTCTGTGCCAAAACCTCAGGAGCTGCAAATGAGAAAAAACGTCAACCCTGTGCCAGTTATGACTCTAATTGTGTTTGTATTCAGAAAAGCACACAGGTATAAATATAACATATTGTCTGTACTGTCTTAGCTTTCCACGTCTGGGCGTATTGGAACTCTGTGACCCATTAGGGGCCCTCTACTCAGTGAGTGTCCATAAATCATTCATTAGACAGAAGTGTTTCCTTACCTACATATCCTGGCGTGCCACAAGCGGTCGACATGATGTCGTTGTCTACCATCTTAGAGAGGCCAAAATCACTGATCATGATCTTGGCGTCCTCGTCCTGGCTGTAGTACAGGATGTTCTCTGGCTGCACGGGAACAAAGACGCAAGAGCTGTTCACACACTGACGTCCAGAGTTTAGAGTAAAGGTCTTCACTTTCACCACACTTTCTACAAGTTATACCAAAGTATAAAGAGCAAGATTTCAGCTTAAAGGAACAGTTCAGTTTTTTTGGGGGGGGAAACAGGCTTATGCACTTATTTGCCAAGAGTCAGATGAAGTGAATGATTTCACATTCATGTGTGTGAGGAACATTTGAGCACCCAGCAGACATATTGTATTTTGTCATATGTAGAGAATTAAAATATAATTCCAGTTTTAGAGTTTTAATAACCTCTGGACACTGGACAGGAGCCCGTATGAGTGCATGACTGACTCGTACCTTGAGGTCTCGATGCACGATGCCGTTTTGGTGCAGGTAACCGACAGCCTGCAGCACCTGCTGGATCACACGGCTGGCGTCCTTCTCTGAGTACACACCCCGATCCAGGATCCGGTCAAAGAGCTCGCCACCTGAGACGCTGAGGGGAGGATACCACTGCTGTCAAAATCCCTTTTCTTTTTTAATTTAAATTAGCCAACCGGCTCGTTCAAATAACAACATGAAGACTGAAACACTCACAGCTGCATGACGAGATAGTAATGGGACCGACTTTCATAGAAATCCTCCATCCCCACGACATTCTCATGTTTGATCCTGTTAAAAACAACAAGGTGCTTTCATTATGATGAATCCCACAAGAGATTTTCAACATGAGCAGCCGCCAGAGGAGGAAGCTGATCGGGTGATTCCCGCCCACACACGAAAACGAAAGTCGAGTAGAAATTCACCTTCTCAATACGGTGATCTCATTCTCCAGGTTCAGGTCTCTTTTCTGTTTCTTCTTCACGCACTTCATGGCAAACAGCTTTCCGGTCTTCTTCTCCTTCACCATGTACACCTCTGAGAAAGCCCCCCTGGTAATTAGCACACAAACACATGACACAGAGTTATTAATCATGGACTCACTAATTACACCAAGACCCCTCCACCCCTGAGAGGAAATGAGTCCTCTGCCTCGTTAGAACATCGCAGATGCTAATAAAACATGGAGACCTTGACAGCACAGAGTTTGAGTCTCCTGTTGGGTCTGCTCTCTGTTTTTCTCAGTCGTTCTGGGATGGTTTTTGCTTGTCTCCTTCCATTTCTCAAGTTTTGTTCATGCATCAAATGTGAACAAATATTAGAATTTATTGGCAGTCTTCAGCGTGTGGTATTGTGAGTCGTATGTGTTTGTATGGGCAAATGTTAGACAGTTAGTTTGACACTTTAGGAGATGCTCTTATTCTCCTTCTCAGTTGTTTTTTGATGTTTTAAAACAAGTGCCCATCTGCTTCAGCTGTTTTGCTGTTAAGCACCAGAGATGCTTTGTGGAATAAGAAACTTCATCTCACTTTCATGGGGCTGAGAGCATAATGACCGAATTTTCATTTTTGGGTAAACTGTTCCTTTAAATTTCAAAATGTCTCCTGTTGTGTAACCATGTCTGGATTTATTTGAGTTTCGTCATGTTGTTTCTCTTTCCCCGCGATGGAAACCTGCCTGGGTTTCTTGGAGAACACAATGGACTAAAATAAAAACACACGGCAGAAATAGCAATATCAAGGGGTTCAATTAAGATCTGCTGAAGATCACTGCGGCTTAACTGTTCCCATGTCAGAGGCTAATTATTCAGCTCTGTGCTGCTCTGTGTCCATGCTATCTCCAGTTGTCTGGGAATAGCTGTTCTACCTGGCGGATTAGGCCCTTTATCCCTGACGCAATGGAAAGGCGGCGGGGCTGAAGGCTCGAGGTGCAAAGGCTGGACACTGAGCATGTGCAGCAGGGATCCTTTGGGAACAACAAGTTCATACACAGAGTACAGGACAGGTCACAGACTGGTGTCAAGGGCTGTGGGCAGACATGGGATACCACAACCCTGCCCTCTGTCTGCAAGGTGATGACCCTGAAGGAACGCACTCTAATGAACACACACACACACACACACGCCTGCTGGAGTGCTTTTCTAACAGCACAAAGCAGAACTGTTTTCATTTTAAATAAGTCTATTGTGTCACATTCAGAAGGTAACACACTCATACACACTGCCTAAAGCCGGCTCAGGGCGCGGGGGGCACAGCATCACGCAGCACTTCACATCCCATGGCTGAGCTGAGGTCTCCGTGGTTACCAGAGCTCATTTTCTTTGAGTTTTGGCTCTCGAGAGACTTCATCAATCAGGCCCAGAACATAAGCGTCGGACAGCATCCCCTTTTTCTTTTTCAGGCCAATCAGAAATCTCTGATGCACTAACTTCAAATTTGCAGGCTTGTAATTCAAAAATGTTGATTAGAATGAATTTGCTGTGCTCAGGGATTTACCGCTGAAGAGACCGCGTCCTGATTGCCAGGAAACCATTTCAGCGTTGTTAGCATGATCTGTGATGAAGCCCAGTGGGAAAGGCTGTGACTGGTGTCCTATGTAAGCTCCTGTCCCTTCTGGATTCTCCTTCCTTTTGACGTAAGGGAAACAGGAGGACAAAAGAAAAAAAAACTAATACGGTCTACCTGGGAAGGGACAAAACAGCTCGGAGGGTTCGCTTTGTTGACACCTTCAAGAGAAGTAAAAGAACGATCAGCTGTTCAGACGTTCTTGAATTTGATTGTCAGTACTTCAGATGAGGTGTGACAAGTACTTCAGCCACGTTTCCATAAAGTTCACAGGACTTGTTTCACAAAGTGTTTGGGCAAATGAAAGCAATCGACGTAAAGCAATCGGACTCCACGTTAGATCAAGTCCTGTACTGAGCAGGGCCTCCTCTTCAGCCTAATCACCGCCGATGTGTTCATCTAAAACCTCTCAGCAGCCTCTTGAGCCGTCAGATCCTCTTTGTTTTCCAGCAACAGTCTGACGTCTCAATGGCAGCGTTCAAGCGTTTATTGGACTGCTGCCCTCCAGCCTGATAATTAATGCTGACCTCACAGAAATCAGACCAGCACAAGAATCCGCTGACTGAGTGTGTGTGCGCACAAAACATCACACACATGGCTGTTATTTAAAATTACTGCAGGTGAACACGATGAAGATTAAAAATAAACAGAAATGCAGACCAGCTGGTAGTTCATCAGTTTCTCTGCTTTCATGGCTTCAAATAATGACTCCTGTAAATATTTAGGATTAATTATTTCACTTTATTTTATTTGTTTAATTTATTGGAAATGTTGGAAAACCATTAATAATCAACCAGTCAATTGACTGTGGCAGCTGTAAACGCTTTCTGCTCAGACGTCCGGAGAACCACAATTCAGTGAGACTTTAGAGAAAGTAATTTAATAAAAATATTGTTAGCTATGTGCTGTTTTTGTGAATGGACTTCAGACAGACACCATGAGGACAATCAGACTACAGCAGCCAGCGCTGTCGAAGACCTCACTAAAGTCCTCATGTCCATCCAGCAATCTGTCCTCCTGCTCAGGCTGCCTGTTGAGGGTCTGTACAGTCAGGCCAGACAAAAGTTTGACTGTAGGTGTCCTCTGTACCACTAAAATAAAACATCCAGCAACTCAAAATATTCCCAGGCGTGCTCAGAAATTATACGATAAACTGGAAATGAAAACTTGTCAATAAAGAAAACGATTTTCTTAAATAAAAATCAACTGAATGTCCTGAAGTTTTCCCTGTTAAAGTTTTTTCTGTCCAAACCTCAGGTCTAAGGACAGACTGTGTTTTCTGCTGCACAGTTTGTAAAGCTCTTTGATGAAACACAAAAATCGGGGTTTGTGATAACACATAAATAAAAGTGAGCTGACTCAGGACTTTGTGTGTTAGTTAATAAAACGTACTTACGTTCCCAACTCCTCCATGAACTCGAAAACCTCCTGGATGTTCTCGGTGCTCTTCTTCCACACGAAGTCGGCCTCCTGGCGACCCATGTCTGCAGACGCTTCAGCAGGAGGTTCTTTCACAATAAAGGAGAAAGAAAAGACTTGAGAATGGACGACAACACCAAAGTTCCTCAGTGTCCCGCAGTGATCCCGTCTCAACGTCCAGGCTCCCTCATCATCAAAACCATAGAGACAAAGTCCTTTGGGATTACTGAGGAGTCGTGAGACGGCAGGTCTGAAGGTTGACGTGTCTGCTGCGCTGCTCAGACTGTCTGCAGGAGGACGAGCAGGTGAGACAGACATGAGTCTTTGTCTGGCACACAAAAGGTTAGCGCACTAATCCCTGCTGTAACTAGCACACAGGAGGGTGTCAAACAGGACCAGGACGGGCCAGATGGCACCGCAGGCTGTGGAAAAAGACTCATCAATATTGTCAATATGGTTTTTTTATGTGGCAATCAGAAGAGAAATACAATCAATCTTTTGCCTCGATTTCTTTTTTCTGGATTTGACAGAAAACGTACACTTCATGGAATTGTCACTAAAGTAGCTCCACTGTGATCATCGTCCAGCGAAGATGTTTAGATTTTTGGTTTTGTTAAGGAAAAAATCCTTGTCTTTGGGCAATTAATAAAACATCTACAGGGATTAGAAAGTCTCGAATAATGACGTAATCCAATAAAACTGAAGGCACTGAGAAGGATTAGGAACACTTTAAATGAGCAGGTCACCCACATTGGTTTCCTGCCCTCTTTGCTCTTACATAAGGGATTTGGGTAACACTCGATCTGCAGACCTGACCTTGTCTCAGGTATCAAACCTCAGACAAATAACTTTAAAAACAGAATACCCGTCACAAAATGCACCAAACAGTGAGCATACTGCCTGGGGGGTTGAATCAACCCCCGTTTTCATGTCCACATTCAGTCACACGCTGCAGCGCAGCACATTGGAGACATCACACCTGTGCGTTAACGCATCCAAACGGCGCGCGTCCTGAGGTTCACCCCGGCTTCTCCTGCAGCCATCACTTCTCTCACAGCCGCGCTGTGTTGTCGTTAAGCAGCAGTGACTCAGGCAAGGAAACCGACAAACCCGCCGAGAGCTGCTTCTCAGTCGAGCCACGCGTTTTCGTTACCGCAAAGACGCCAACGCTGACAGAAGGCAAAGAGCCCGGATGATCTGACGGGACCTGACGGACACGCAGAACCTCCTGCTGCGGCACCCGCGGAAAGACCTCTGACTCTGCGGCAAAGAGGCTCATCACGCGTGCAGACCGAACCTGGGCCACGGAGACCCCACGCATGGACTCAGCAGCTCGTGAAATGTTTTGTCACAGAAGCATTTAAAAGCAGCCACATTCCGACCGGGATACACAGGCAAACAAACAAACAAGCAAGCAAACAAACAAACAACAGCACCCACACATTAAACAGCTGTGGTTTTGAGTCGGTCATGTCCCGGAGACGGACTGAGACTTACCGAGAGACTCTGCGCTCTAGGAGCTCTGCGGTGACTCTCCTGTCGACGGCTCGCCGGGGTCTGGACAGGTTACCGTGTCTGGGACCTTCCGTCCACGCAGAGAGGCGAGGGGAGGGGCCGGCAGCGTCACAGGTGCTCATTGATGGAGTCTGAGCCTGACTCCGACTGCTGCTGCTGCTGCTGCGCCATGCATCTCCACTGGGCCGCTGCGTCGCTTTCTAATGAAGGATGCGAAAGGTGTTCAGTCACCTGAACCCTGTGCGTGTTTTACTGTGTTCTGATGTGAAAACAGATTTATGTAAAGCGATGGAGATAAAAATACTCCTGTTCAGTATGCGGCAGAAACGAGCCTTTAACCGAATACGAAACCCTCTAAGTTAATCCAAACCAGGAGTATAAACATCACCTAGAGATATTTTTCATTTTCCCTTAACCCTGTTAAAACCATGGGGATCAAAGGTGACACCGCGGCGCATGCGTATTTCAAATCAGTGATTTATCAAGAGAGCCATTTGTTAAAGCTTTTAAACCCGTTGCAGTAAATGCCAAAGCGTTGCAGATTGTCTTCACACTTGAACCGTAAGTCCCGGGCCACAGGCTGTGATGGTCGCAGCGTTGTGCTCCAGGTGAGGTAACCTTTAACAGGCTTACATATTAATCTGCACCTGCCACACAAGACTCGTCAGCTCGTGCCAGCCGTAACAGAAATATGCCTGAGTTTTAGGCCTGTGCTGTGGACACAGGAAGACAACAGGAAGAGCTGGACCGGCTCATCGCGTTGCCATGGATACCTTTAAGTCTTCTCCAAGCAGAAGTGATCAGCAGCTCCTGTAATGAGAGGTCAAGTGTGAGAGCAGCTGGAGGAAACTGCTTCACAATCTGTGCTTTCCATCCAAAATATTCCAAAGAAATAGTTAAAAAATAAAGACAGTGCTGAGTACCATGACACATTTTGTAAATTAATCTTTTTTCATTTATCTGTCGGCTAATAATGTTGAAAATAAAAAACAAAACGAGCTCCTAAAATTTGATGCAAGTTATATGAAAAAAAAACCTCGTTAGTCAGTAAATGAGACTTTAACGCCTTATTTTCTTACACCGGACACATTTTACCTCCTGTTTTAAATGATCAGCCTGGAGTTAGTAATAAGAACCTTCTAAGACTGACTTCAGGTCAGTCCTTCACCTGTTCTGTGACTCGCACTTCAACTGAAATCCAACGTTTTGAGGGCAGGACTCTTGCTGTGTGACTGAACCTTTAACTGGAGGACCTGAGTCCTGTGTCTGGTCCACAGACTGACTGAGGACTCGTTACATCACCAGCAGGCTTACGAGAGGAACAACAGGATCCCGCTGAACTTTTAAGCCCTGCCAGTGGGATTATCAGGCTGTAATGTCATTAAAGTGATGTCAAACAAAGCTCTTCATTCTCCTCTCAGGAAAGACAAAACTATTAACGCCACCCCGAGATCCACTTCGACTGAATGGACAGTGGACGGGATTAGACTAAATGGATGAGGTAACTGTTGAACGCTTTATATAACCGGATGTCTCCCACATGAAGGACAGGTCTCAGAAGACGTTTCTACTCACCACATCTGCACACATTCAGAAGGTGATCAGGATCTGACGTGGACATAAAGTCATGTAAAAGTTAATTGAATTGGTGCTAAACGTGTTGACGGCTCATTAGAGACTGAACTGAAGCTCCTTTGTCAGTCAGCGTGATTTGTGATGGTGTGGGCGGTCCTGAACCTTCAGGCTCCACTTCAGAGCCTCCACGGCCTCCCGGGTCCACTTCAGAGCCTCCACGGCCTCCCGGGTCCACTTCAGAGCCTCCACGGCCTCCCGGCTCCACTTCAGAGCCTCCACGGCCTCCCGGCTCCATGCAGGCCCCCTCTGAAAGACCACCGGGCCTCTAAATATTCAATTACTCAACACTATTTGTAAAAAATTAGGCAATTTTTAAATCAATGACTTCACCACGTCACACACACACTGACGTCATGGTCTGTGAAATTACAGGAAGTCGTTAGTGAGCATCTTATTCTGTTTCTAATTTCATCTTATTTAAATGTTTATTAAGAACACGAATGCGACTCTAAACAACATCAAGCAGCATCTTGCACCCGACCTTTTGGAAGATAATTTTGATTAATTATTAATTTTTACACTGATGGACCAGTAATACAGTAATATAACAATATGACACTGAACAGGGGAAATCTGCTTAAAGAGTACTTCTACTTGTGAAGTTTGCTTTACTTCTGTACTTTTACTAAAGTGACATTTTGAAAGCAGGGTTTTTACTTCAGGATTTTCTCTTTGTGATTTTGCTACTTATTTTATCTTTAAACAACAGATCTGAACGCTTCTTCCATAAGCTGCGAGTTTACTGGCAGCCTAGAGAGACAAGTGTGCCCCCTCGTGGACAGAGGTCAGAACAGCAGCCAAACCCTCTTCGCAGCTACAGTTCTGTGTGGGGCCAAGGTTATGGCAACACGCCCAGTAACAGAAGAAAAGACCTGACATGCATCAGTTAAACCACTGAAGACCTTAATGCATTATCAAAAAAACACCAAAACATCAAAGTGCATGATCTTTATTTGATATACTGTGAAGTGCTGTCCAGGTGGCACATAATGGCAGCAGAACAATGAATATATAAGGCTCCTTTTATGCCAGCACATGAATAGGAACACCTGCAAATGATCAGTCACGACGCTCATGAAAAGATGGACCAAACTCGGTGTTTTCCACTCACCCCCCACACCCCTCGTGTCCATACGACACACCACCACTTCGCCACCTTCACCAGTCGAAGGCCATCAGTGAGAACCGTAACTCTGATCCTAGAGGGCTGACAGATCGACCCCTGAGATTATCTACCCAACAAGCTCTCAGGGACGGGTTACCATGGTGAACAGCAGGAAGTGCTACTAAATTCAAAAATTCGTGATTGAAAAGTAAACTGGATCATAAAATGAATTCATGAATACTAATAACAGAATTTAATAATTTTAATATTTTAACCACCTCCGTGTTTTTTCTCCATCGTATTCCTAGAATGTATTCAGTATACAAATACTAAACATAGAATTATGATATGTATATTACGTCATTGTGTACCGTAGCACTTATTCAAGATGTCACGAGTAAACTCAACATGAACGTCAAAGTATCTTCAAAAACACCATCTTTGCTGTGTTTTCGACTGAGATCTTTCTCCAAGTCTCCAAAGCCAGCAGCTGCAGGTTCCCCATCGCTGTAATGTCACGCTGCTGCATCTTGACCTTATGTCTATGAGTCACACGTTTCAGTCGCTGTTTCGGACGCCGAACCGGGCCTCAGTCTCAGACCGGGTAGAGGTTTTCTGCCGTGTGGTGGTTTCAGATCCGCAGGTCCTTTCTCATATGTGCTCTGTTGCCGTGACTGTGACTTTGTGGCCTGCAGGGGTGTTGAACGCATCAATCCTCAGATCTCCAGGCGTCCGTCTCCCTCTAGGGGGCAGACTGCAACTAATGTTCACTCAGCCTCCGGCCCTTAAGCCCGAACTCTTAAACCCAAACTCTTAATCCCTCTTGGATAAACAGGGAACGCACTCATCTTTGGCTTGTCAAATGTCAAATTTCAGGTTCCAAGTCCGAAAGCAGCGAGTCTCACAAACAGCAGACGTGAGGGCATCTACTGCGCAGCACACATTCAGGTTGATGCTGAGAGGTCGGAAGCCTTACGCCCAGTGAACCTGAGCTCCAGCCTTCGAGTGCCGTTTAGCCTCCCTGATGGAGAAGGCCTCTTGCTCCTCGCTTATCTCCTTCAGCCTCTTCTCCTCCAGAAACAACACCAACGAGTCCCTCATGTCCACCACCTCGATCAGCTGCTGCAGGATCCGTTCTTCTTCTGCCTGCTGCTCTGAGGTCTTGTCTGCCAGACAAAGACATACGCACACTTTAAAGCGGCTCTAAGTGGTATCTTTACTCCAACAGTGTGATAAACCTACAGTGAGTAAGCACTTTACGGAGCCTCACAGTGTGTTTCAGCTCAGTGTTTAGTTTTCTGGCCTGCAACTTCACTGTTTTCACCCTCACTTAGGAAACAGGCAAGAGAAAACGAGAGGGAGTGTCCAAAGTTTAAGATCATTTCAAGCTGAAACAAAGCAAAAACTCGGTATTGTGCGTCTATTATCAAATCAAACTTGCCTACCACCACAGCACAGGATCAATATGTAAACCGTATGATTGCTGGTTGAGATGAAGGCCAGTGCGTTAGCTGTGGCTGCATGTAATGGAGGGTTTACAATGTGAATCATCATGGTGGCTTGTTGTGAGTTCATATGTTTTGCTCAAGAAAACAACCACCTTAAAATAAAATGCTGCAGTCTGTTTGTTTGTGAAAGCCTGAGCTTCGTTCACGTTATCATTAAGATGTGATGGACTGTGGTCCATCGATGCACACATGCACCTTTTCCCCTCACGCTGATGCATCCAGCCGCCCAGAAATATTGGCCAAGGCCTAACAAGTTCACCGTGTCAGCTTAAAGGGTGATTATGTAAGTTTAAAGAAATTCATCCACTAACCCAGTACAGTTGTGCATTAAATAAAGAAATAAATAATAATAAATAATAAAAAATTAAGCATAAAAAAGAAGCATGCGTATCTGTTATTTACTGCCTCAACCTTTGGTAATACTTATTTCTTTACTTGCAAAATGACTTTAAGATCTGAAGCATCATTCAGACTAGCCCTGTTGGAAAAGATTCCCAGAGATACTCGTCAGGAATTACTTTCCTCCGTGGCAGCAAACCTCCTTAAAGGAGCCATCAGAGGTTCACAGTCTGCCTCAAGACAATTCGCTTGTTTGCATATGTACTTTGAACGCACTTGGTGGCTGCTTTACTTGTTCCTCATGTCCAAAGACATGCAGTCTTTGGAGTGACAGACTTGACCAACTGAGCCTGCTAAGCCTCATACGTTTCAGGGTGAACAGGAGCACAACGTCAGAGCTCCGATCTTCTCACCAGAAGAGGAAATACGCAATAATTTTCTCAATAGCTCTGACTAAACCCAGCTGGTGGTTTAAAGTCTGGTCACTCTTTCATAACTGCTTCAAAATCAAAAAAGCCTGTTCAAGAAACAAGAAATGTGCTGATGTGCGCGTGCTAATACACACCATTCATCTCCATGTACTTCCTGAGCTCCAACTCCAGCGTGCTCTGCTTGTCTTCGAGTTCCAGCTGCCGAGACCTGAGAGAGAAAAGAAAAACAAACATCAGCTGAGTCACGTTTAAAATAACAACCTGCTATAGCTGCGGGTCATTATAAGGCCAGATAACAAGCAGCCTGACTGTGAAGAAGAGTGGCTGCTGCCATGGTGAGAACAAACAGCAACCACAGTGTTTTGAGGTAAAGGTCTGCAGTTATGGAACTTCTGCACAAACGCTGGTTTGTATTCCCAGCAGGACTGCACAGGCTTCGACTGTGCATCGCTGTTTAAACTTATGAATGAGCCAACAAAAGGTGTGCACTTACGCCACCATGAGGTCAGACTCCTCAGAAACCAACGCGTTCTTCTCGTGGACAAGTTGGATCCACTGCTCGATCATTTCAGGAGAGCCGCTGTTGTCTGAAAGTGGCAGAATACAGTTGTTGGTTATCTGTGCGTGAGATTTAGACGCAGCATTTGGTAAGTCAGTGTGTGAGGTTGTTCCCTGTGAACTGACGTAAAAATAAATAAAAGTTTTACATTTTAAACCCATCAGTATGCATACATGCATTCAGCACCTGTAGCACAGTATTTCTAGTGCTCATTAAACTCTGTTTTATGGAAACACCTGGCGACTACATCTAATTTACCAAATTATAATTTGCCATTTGCTGAGCAGCCACTCTCTAATTAGTTTAGTAAAACCAACAGCAGCTAATGTGAGCTTTCTATCCATTTCTCTTCACTTTCTATACTATAAAACTACAAAAGTCAGCATCTTCTTCAGGGAGCATAAAACCTGCGTGAAAATCAGCTTAACCCCAATTAGGAATAATTAAAATTAAGGGTATTTATAAGAGAGCTTTCAGTGGAGGTCTTACCAGCCTCTCCTCGCAGACTTCGCTCCAGCTCTACACCCTTGTCCTCCAAATCCTTAAAGGTCACCTCGATCTCCTCCAGCCTCCTCTGGATGGACTGTGAACAACAGAAACAACAAACAGAACAAAGACACTCAAATTATATTTAGCTGAATATATTAAAGTTAAAACCCTCATTCACTAAATCAATCCCTATTTATGATTTTTACTTATTTATTTATCTGCAATGGCCATTCAATATATTTCCATTTCGTGATCATTTAACTCATTTAACGCAGCTTTCTTTATTAGTGGCAGAGTCCACCAGTTTTTGGTTTTAATTTTACCCACGTGATTTCAGCGTCAACATTTACTTCAGTCTGCACCAGAGCTTAATCAAGTTACTTCTAACTAAACATTTCCCCGTGCTGCTGGTGCGACAGGAAACATATTTGGAGCCATGGTCACTTACTGAGAATCTGTATACAAAACGAGACATTGTGGTTACTTTAAATACAGCAGGCAGTAATGAGACAAGACGGAGCAGCCACAGTGAGAATTCTGTCAGGCTGCACCTGTCCTCCTCAGCAAGGTAACTCCACCTGCTGCTGTGGAAAACTGCTGTGGATTCCCATGATGTGATGGAAGAAGACTTGACTGACCCCTTCATTAAAAACAACCGTCCGCACTGCAAACAGATGCAGTTGCTCTGCTGTCGTATTTCTGCTCAGGCAGTGTTTGCAGCCTCTGGAATGCTGGGATTTGTAGTATTAAACCACACCTGCTGTTACCACCAGGTGTCACCAGATCAACCAGAAGTGAAATCTTGACGATTAAGATTTAAACATGCAGAAAACTTTCTGGGCAACAAAGCTGTATGTGAATGTGTGACTTTATGGCAGCACTGACTGAAGTTTGAAAAGCCACTGATGAATAAAAACACAGGTGAGTTTTCTAACACTGACCTGGGCTTTGCGAAGACGCTGTAATTCGCTCATCTTTGCTCGCCGCTCCAGTGTCCTCATCTTCATCAACTCCAGCTTCTCGGCCTCGGCAGGGTCCGATGGCACTGTCTGAAACTAGAGGCCAAGCGTCAGCATTGTAAGCGTACTGCTGCTTAAAATGTGGCTGCTTAAAATGAAAGCATCCTCTCCTCACTTTCTCATCGAAAAAGTCAATATCATCTCGTTCGAACATCTCCTCATCCTCCTCATCGTCCTCGTCGTCCTCATCCTCATCACCATCGACGCCCTCTTCTGAGGCGCTGTGGACATGTCTGAAGGTCGTTTCTGTGATAAAAATGCAAGCCGTTGTGATAAGTGTTACAACATATTAAGACTGGCAAGTGACTGAACCTCAACAACCTCAACAGAAGAGTCGTCCACCTACCCACTCTCCCTGGGTGACTGACGAGGACGCTGAGCCGGGTGTCTCTGCTGATCCTCGGGGACGAGAGGTTCCAGGGGGAAAACTTGGATCGTACTCTCATCTGCCCGCTTGGCATCTCTTTTCGCCTGAAGCAGCGTCGATTCCTCTTCTCCCGGATGTGACTAGCGGTGCTCCCGCTCCAGTAGCCCTCCTCTTCTTGCCCATCGAGGCCCTCTGGTTTTGGAGGGCTTGGACCTCCTGCAGTCGCAGAAGAAGAGGAGCAGGAGGAGGATCCACCGGGCGTCTCTGAATCAGAGTCCGCGCTGAAGCTCTGGAGATTCACAAGCTGGCTTTTCTCCTCTTCTGTCAGCTGCAGCTTCCGGAGCGACTGCTTCGGACGGGAGTCTGGTGTTGCCTTGGAGATCTCGTTTGTTGGGGTCGGGGATGAATGTTTCTGTGGAGTCGAGGGGTTTAACAGGTGGACTGTGCGAGGTTTTGCTTTTGGAGGAGAGAGCTGAGGGCTGGGCGTGGTCTGTCGAGAGTGGCGGGGCTTGGGGACGGGATAGGGTGCTTTGGGAGGAAGCTCCGCAGTCTCCTCCTCAGTGGGTGCTGCTACCTCAGCTGTCAACGAAGCGTCTGCGGGAGTTTTTAATGTATTTGGTTCCTGGGACTCCTCTTTGGATTCAAGTATATCCTGGTCTTGTCCTTCAGGCTGATGTGACTGTGCGTGAGCTGAGGGACCACAGTCCAGAGTGTGCTCGTACTCCTCATCTGACGGAGACAGCGTGTTATCGTCACTGGAAAGCCCGTTCTCGTCATTTGCCTCTTTGAGATCTCCTTCGCCATCCTGGACAAAAGATAATGCAAAAGATACTCCCCGTTTAAAATTTTATGGTCCATAGAGCACATATGTTTTGACACAAACATTCTCATCAGTGGTGCTTAACCGCTGAAAGCCGGCCAGCCCTGCAGGCTGATGACATCGAACCAGGCACCAGAAGGATGATGTATCATGCAACAGAAGATTGTGTAACACGATCACTACGAACACAAGGATTCAACATGGCGTCTGGAGCAGCAAGCACGAGAAGAGTTCACATCTGTTCTGTTCAGTGACTCACCTTAAAAGATGGTTCAGGCCCATTTGTCAGCTCCAGCTCTTCGGAGTGCAGCTCACAGTAAAATCTCCCTGAGGGGACATCGCAGATAAAAACAATAAAAGGAGATGAAAAGTCAGAGACAAGTGAATGTTGACGTGCTCAGGAGGAAAACCCCTGCTGCTCTGATTAATGATTAATCTGACTAACCTCCCTACAGTCGAAAGGGAGCCCTCTTACAAAGGGTCTCAGTGCAAATTATTAATTACACAAATAAATTATGAATACGTGGAGTGGCAAAAGCTTGTTTTTGAGAGAAAGCATGACAGTGACAGCTGTTGAAACCAGAAATACGAGTGATTTATACAACACAGGATTAAGTGTTTGAATCGAGGACTGAGGACCAAAAAAGGATAACATAAGACCAGATGATACGCACAGCACAGCCAGCTGCCACAGAGACTACGTCCTCACCTGTAGCCTGGTCAAAGGTGTATCCTCCCAGTCGGAGCGTGATGCCGCACTCATGGCAGGTGAAGCAGCTGCGATGGAAGAACTTGCCCTCAGCACTGATGCGCTCCAGCACATACACCCTCTGACCACAGAAGTAACACTCCTCGCTGTTCGCCATCGGCACACCAGTCCCGGCCTCAGGCTCAGGAGCAGGAGCAAGAGCAGGTGTGGAACCGGGCTCAGGGGACGCAGGAAGCACCATCGTCTGAGGGAACGGGTCAAAAGTCAGCTGAGTTAAATTCAGTCAAGCAACACCGACAGAAGCAAGAAGAGATGAATTAGTGCAGAAAGCTTCCAAAGTCGAATTTGATTAGCTGAACACAACTCACACTGTCCTCATCTCCCATCCTCGTCTCTCTGACTCGTTTCTCAGATGCCAGCTTTTCCTGTAGACGAAATAAGAAAAACAACTAACCAATCGTGTGACCCGATTACATTCAAACAAACATTCCAATCATTTTAATGAAGAACAACAAGGCACCCCCCCCCCCCCGAATGTGAGTCACGGCGAGCACAGACTGAAGGCCCGGACGTGAACTCCAGCCGGGGAGCCAGTGTGTTTGAAAATATCTTTATCAGACAGTCGATGCTGGGTAAACAGCGAGCCCCAGTCACAGTGGGCGTACCTTGCGTCTTTGTAGAGAGTTGAGCTTCAGCTTGTTCAGGAAAAAGATAGCTGACTGTGTCTGGGAGAGAGTCAGAGGCTTGGAAGATGGCAGGAAGCCTGCAGGTTCTGTAGCCAGCAGAAAATCAAGGAAGGAAAAATGTCAGAGAGGGACACACTCCGAATTCACTCAGTCCTACTGTCACACTGGGCTGCAAGCCCGAAGACACCTGAACGTTATTGTTGGCCTATTTGCAGCTTTGCATACAGCTGCTTAAAATATTCTGATCCTTTAATGTCCCTACTCTGTCAGAAGTATGAATAATGCCTCTTACTTGTATTTTCTGTGGCGTCACAGCAGCAGCAGCAGCAGCAGCTGAATGTAACTTGTCAATCCACATTACCAACTCTTGGGCTCCAGCTCTGACTACCACTCCCACTCTTTCATCATTCAGATAAGGTTACCGGAGACTGACGGCTCCCTCCTGCCTGCACATCAGCCAGCGGATCCCGAGCGGATCCCAAGCGGAGCAGCGGCACAGCATCACAGACACGGAGAGCGTATATCACACCCACTCCTGCTCATTCACTGCCTCTAAATGCTGGGCTCACATTTACGCTGCACAAACTCCTCACGCTACAAAGACTGTTAACAAAAAATACCTTTGCTAGAAACAGCCGGCAGACAATCCGCTTTCAGTGCAGGAATAGTAGATCCCCTTAAAGAGACGCTAGTCCCATCAGACCCCTGAGAAGCCAGGTCCACACCGTGACTGTTTGCTCTGTCTGCTGCTGCTGCTGCTGGGCTGGCTTAGCGCAGAAGAGCAGCTCGACCAGCAGAGGCTGGCTCTGAGCACAGCACTGGCCACTTAAGCCAAATGAATTCTGGGTAACAGGCTCTTAAAGAGACAGCAGCGATTTGATCACTTCTCAGCACCCAACACATTTCAGTGGGAGGACACCTGACCCTTTTAAGGTGATGCTAATGATGTGCAGTGTCTAAGCAACCGGGTTATGTAAGATTGATGCTGCTGTCACCAAAAGCTATCTTCAGAAATATATCACATCATAAAAAGCATTTAAAAAATGGCATAATTAATATAAACACCAGCTGCAAAGTACTTTTTTGGCTTTTCAAATTTGTCTCAGTTAATGTTGTATTTACTCTCACAAACAGTAACACAAACTTTTACCTTTTGCTGGCACAGTGAAGGCCTTTTGGATCTGGGTGAGGTAGAGGACCATGGACAGCTTGTCTATCTGACCACTTTTCTCTAAGTCACTGGCAGACATGACAGGTGGGATGCCCAGCTCCTTCTCCAAGATGCTGAAAGCCAGTTGGTTGTTGTGAGCAACACTGGACTCGTCCAGTGACGACATGTTACTGTGGACGAATGAAAAGCTTGGATTACTACACGGCATTAATTACAAAGCGTCTTTTCACAGCTTTCAGCTACCGTTTGGTGGAGTTTAACTGGGTAAGATGTGCTAAATGTAAAATACCTGATGCAAATTTCTTTCAAAGAACTGGGTCAAATTAACAGAATTAAACCACTGCATCACACAGAATCCTACGGCGTCTCATTAGTCGTGTTGTCAGTTGAAGAGCAAACAGATACCAGGAGAGCAACTCACATGAGCTGAGGCCTGAAGTGGTGGATCAGAGCACACAGAGCCAGCCCGGACCTCCAGGACTGGTTGAAATCTTTTACATTCACATTGTCATAACCCGCTGTGTGCTTCTGGCACCATTTCAACAACTCTTCAAAACCACTGACTGAATCTGAGTGGACAAAGACAGACGTTTCATCAGACAGCACACTCCAACCTTTTCTGCGGTCTCGCAGTCAAATGTCTTTGATATGGAAATATGGTGAAAATTATATTTATGATATGTCAGTACCACAAAACCACACTGTGCTTCCTGTTGAATGTAAAGTGAAAGAACAATCACAATGAATGGCTGAACTTTGTGCACAATTAAGAAAAGCCAACCTTGGTGCATGTGTGACAACCGCTTCAGTTTCTTGCTTGATGGATTGATTTTATCAACGTCGTACAGATGCTGCACCTGAATGAATTGACAGGCTGATCAGTCGGTTCGTTCACAGACTAAATTCACCTTTTCACAGGAGCACAGCAGGATTTGTAAATCATATAAAAGATATTGTTTCATTATTCGCTATTTGCTGTAAACCTTCATACAAGGCTTTATAATAGCATACGTCATCAAAATGACCGTTTAGGCCCAGAAGTGAAGAATATGAGCAGATCTTCTTTAATGACAGCTAATATATAAAACATAAAAACAGCTATGAAACACTTTACATTAAACTAAAGTCAATATTTATTTCCTTAGTATTAGAATAGAATGTTAAGTCTATTTTGTTAACACTGCTTTACTTTCATTAGACAAATCCGAGCAGAGGATTAAAGTGACCCGCATTCAAATCTGTGTTGAGTAAATAAAAGATGCCCGTCCCGACCTGGTTGGTCTGGATGGAGGAGAGGTTCACTCTCATGTACCGCGTTTTGGGGTTGATGCTGTATTCGGCGTAGTTTTTGCTGGTGTTTTCTGGTGTGGTCTGGGACAGGAGCTGGTAGATACTTTCCCTGTACATTTGTGAAGAAATGAAAACTCAGAGCCAAGCAACAGATCCCAACCAACACATGGAAACAGAGTTTCACTGAAATGCAAAAAGAAACTAACACCAATAAAGAAAAAGAGTGGGCGAGTTTAAAGATTACTCAACTACAGACATTTCACCGTATTGTTGGGTATCAGTCTGAATCAGTCGGCGGGTTCATACTCGTCATCATTCAAGTCTTGTTTTGTAAAGCTCCGATTAGCAAATTTTATGGGGAAAAACGTGACATCTGAGAACCACCAGAGGCCTCATTGTTTTATTTCTGTCACATCAAGGAATCATGCCAAAATAATTTTCATATTGATGCAATCAAAACAACGATGCATCATAGTAGTCGTCTCGGGATGGGAGGTGTTCATGATGAGGAGGTCCACGGCATACTGACGACTTGTGGCACTAGATTTTCACAATTTATTTTCAGTACTTTTAGGATCATTAATTAATTTTTAAACTATTGAACTTTTACTTTAATTTTCATCATTTCAACACTACAGGAAACAGAAGTTAACACTTTGTGTTTCTGAAGTCAGTTAGCGCAGGTGGTGAGAAAATATGGGCAGGAAGTGAAGAAACAGGAAACAGAAACACTTTCATAATGAGCTCATGAACTAAGTTTCTTGCCCAGATGGCGCGCACTGTGTGCTGCTTATGAAGCCGTCTCACCGTTCAGCCAGGACCTTGACAGGCGGGACCCCCATGCCCCAGCTCCTCACCATCCACGCTGTGTCGAAAGCAGCTAGAAACCCGCGAGCAATGCCTGTACCCAGAGGCCAGAACGGCTGCAGAGAACAGAGAATAAGAACCCGTCAAAGTGGACACATTTCACAGAGAGAGAGGGAGATTATCGCACGCACAAGAAGCACATCGCTAATTAAAACTTGCAAGATGGACAAACAAACAGCCGTCCAGCTTTTCAACTTTAACCAATGTGCTTATCACTCATCACCTTTATGTAAGTAAGACCACAGCCATGTTAGCAGCTGTGTGAGAGACACAGATGTACTTTAAGCTAAATGAGAATCCACACAAGTTCACTATGACAGTGCTGACACAGTCACATTTACCAAAAACAATCACCTCTATGATACTACACTAAATAGAAAAAAGTATTTCTGGTTTTTCTTGGAGTTTTTCCTTAGTCGATGCTGAGGGTCGAAGGGCAGAGGATGTTGCTATGATGGTATGTAAAGCCCTTTGAGACAAACTGCTTGTAAAAATGGGCTGTACAAATAAAGTTGTCTTGTCTTAATTTGGGGCACACCTCTTTCTTACTGAATTCAGGTGTGGTGTGTGGCTGTGTTTCAGGGGTTGGGCTCATTGATTCCCACTTTGTGGCAACAGTTTGTTGAAGGCCCTTTTCTATTCCAGCATGACTGTGCCCCAGTGCACAAAGCAAAGCTCCATAAAGACATGGTTGGATGAGTTTGGTGTGGAAGAACTTGACTGGCCCACACAGAGCCCTGACCTCAGCCCCATCCAACACCTTTGGGATGAACTGGAACGGAGATTGTGAGCCAGGCCTTTTGGTCCAACATCAGTGTGTGACCTCACAAATGCTCTACTGCATGAATGGGCACAAATTCCCACAGAAACACTCCAACATGTTGTGGAAAGCCTTCACAGAAGAGTGGAAGCTGTTAGAGCTGCAAAGCTGTCTGTGTGTTTAGAATGAGACGTCATTAAAGTCACTGTTGGTGTCAAGTGGTCCCAATACTTTTGTCTATATAGAGTTTTTCAGTCAAGACCAAAATGGTGGGCCAGTTGACCGTCATCACTATCCCCTGGAGCAAAGGCTGCATAAGTAGAAATGCGAACTCTGGGAAATTTTCACCAGATCACTGAAAATGTTGCTCCCTACCTCCACCAGGCAATCCCCAACCAGACCGATCAACAGCTTCGTCCCCATCCTCTCTCTGACCAGAGAGGCATGCTCAGCTCGGTGCATGCATGTGAAGTCGAACATGGCCACGTCTGGCTGGCCAGCATGGTTCTGAGCAAACTGGAGGTCAGGCAGTTTGCCACCTGTGGAGAAGTATGCAGCATCATGAGCATAGAGGCACAAAGCCTCGTGATCCACGTTTGCAGGAGCCAGCAGCTCCTCCGCATCACTGTAGTCCTGTAGAGACAGAGCGAGAGGTGCAATCTGATGAGTCACCGCACCTTTTCTGATTCTGACAACTGGCTTTACTGCATTAGCTCAAGTCCAGGCTGAAGAAAAGGGAAAAGATGATTGACAGTTCATCTCTTCAGGAGCACCCACACCACCGCTTCATCCGTCTGGCTTGTTTCTTTTTCTTTACTGGCCAGAGATGCAGCTGGTGCCAAGGCATAATCACACTTTTTCTTGGTGATGGATGTGTTGTTCTCACCTGTTTAATGACCCCCTTCTTCAGCAGGCTGTTCTTCTTGGCGGTCATGACAAAGTAGTGGGTGTCGTCTTTGTAGTAGACAATATTCTCTAAATCAATACCTGGAACGGTGAAGGGAGAGAGAACACAGAGAGATTTTCCTTCTATCTGAGAGTGATATTTTTCCATATCATCAGCATATTTGATGTTGGTTTAACTGAAGCGTGAGGGGAGCAGATGGAGACACGGGGAGGTCAGAGAGGACCAAAACGTCTTTCAGCATGCAGTAAAGGTGACACACACGAGATTCCTTTAAGGTTTACTCAAACTCGAGGTGCAGCACATGCAGAGCAGGTCAGAGCGATGGATTTCATCACGGTTAGCAGTCACAGGAAATTAACAGGGGACTGGAACAAAGATGAACAGCTTTGCTGCTCTTTTCACACTTCACACTGAAGCCTGCTAAAGCACTGATGTTCCTACTTGAAATGTTTTGGTTCAGTGACACGTCACAATTCATATTCTCGCTTTGTGCAAGCAGCGACTGATTTCCTCTTTTCTTTATATCTTCTCTTTTCTTTGTTCTCTTTTCTCTCCTTCTTCTTGCAATTTTTAAACGGCTCATAGTAACAGTCACAATTTGAAAACATGCTCTGGGAAATTGTGATGAGCACTCTGACATTCTGAAGACTAATGAATTAATCGTAAAAATTACTGTCAGCTTAACTGGTGATGTAAATGATCCTTGTGGGCAGCCCTGGTTGATATGTTATTTAAATGTGTAGATTTCTAAAATAAAAAGTTGTGTGGTGCCAACTAGCGCGGGTCCGTAATGTGGATTCTTACCCGTCTCACTGAGGAGCTCTTGGAAAAACTTCTGGTTGTAGATGCGAGCCACACCGCTGATCTCTGCCACTTGGGCCTCAGCAGCCGTGTTTCTGTTGATGAAGTTGGCTGTGATGCCGATAGCCAGCTTGCCTCTCAGCTCCTTGTGCTTAAAACCTGGGATTTTGGGAAAGAAGGAAAGAGGAAACTGGGCTGGCCTTGCAAATTTCTCCCCATCCCCCTTTCGCTTGAATGGGAACTGAAACGACTCAAGAGTGCATGTGTGTTGGTCTCACCATGAGGGACAAACCTGCCTCCTCCAGCAGAGATGAACACATCAAACTGGAAGGTTGCAGCAGGATGAGACCTGGGCTCCAGCTTGGCCGTCCATCCTGACAGAAAAAACTTTTGCTTCATAAACACTGTAAACTAGCAAAACTAGTGAAAGAGTGAAGGCTCCTTGGGAGATGTTCTTACCGTTTTCTCCTGAGGGCTCAATCAAGCCCTGAAACTCCACTCCGGTGTTTACCTCCACGCCGAGAAGGAGCGACACTTTTAGCAGGATCAGCTGCAGCTGACGGATGCCTGAAAACACATCCATGTAATGGAAATATATGTTGGAAATACTGGAGATGTGAAATAACAAAATACTAAATATAAAGTCAGTGCATGTAAACAGAAAGTGCAACTGGATGTCTGTTTTGCGTGAACAACAGTGAGAGAACAGAGACTCTGCCCAATATCAACAAACCCAGTATTTGATAAGGTTGTTTTTGGTAATGTGCAAAGTTAAGAAACTCTTTGAAGGGACCGTTCACGCCCTCAAACAAATGTTCCATCATGAAAGAGTCAAAGGCAGTGATTCGAGGAATAATCGTTAAATGTTCTGAGCAGACTTGGACTGGAAATCTGGCAATTCTAGCAAATGTGGAGGAAATGAAACCTGGCCTGCCAGCTGTGGCCCTCCTCATGTTACAAAAAGCCCAAAAACAAACAAAAAACGCAGAAAGACAGAAGGAGCTTGAATCAAAAACACCAAATGAAATGAATGAAGGACCAAACAAGCAGACCTGATGCTGGCTTTGTGGGAGGTGCTAAAGTCTATCTGTTACAAATCTGCCAACTTAGCACAACACTATGGACAATTTATTTTAAAAAAGGATCAGAAGTGATGCATCTGAAGCAGAGACACTGTATTTTTTATGACATGCATCTTCTTTCAAGAACAAACCTGGTGCAACAACAGTTCGGCCAGCAGCGGTCTGTTGTGTTATGTTAGCAGCATCTAACGTAGCCTCGAGCTGCTGATTATCAGATGTCTGGTAAGCTCGCTTCTTTCTACCTCCAAGTTGGATTGTTTTCATTGTCAATCAACCCCAACTGACACCAATTCAGACGGCATCACATCAGGCAGCTTATCTGATCTTATCTGATTTCACGTAACCGCCTCTGGAGCCACAAAAGGCTTCAACTTATTTCTCAAAGTGCTTCCCAAACCCTGTAATCAGACTTTAACATGTCAAGTCGGGGCAGTTCGCAATGAAGTGCATCAAGGTTAGCTGGTTGAAGCCTTCCTGAACTCACACATGCTCCAAGGTTCCAAAAGCCCTGTTTCATAAAGAGGCTGAGTCATCTAATGGCCCTGTCAATGCAATAACGTTATGTCATCCTTTTCAGACCGTGTCAAAGCATTCACCAGCCACCAACGTGAATAAATTACAACTAAATAATGTTGTAGATTTCTTCTGTTCATCACTGAATTGTTTACACAGCTTATCTCTTCAGCATCAGTAAGATTATTTCAAAACAACACCAGATCAGGTTTAGAGTAAACGGGTCGTTAGTCACTCACTGATGTGATCCAGAGACCCAGAGCAGAACTTCCCGTAGAACTTCTTGGCTCCGAGCCCGCGGACGTCGTAAATGGTGAAGGGCCACAGGTGGAGAACATTGTTCCTGGAGAAAGACTCTCTCTTCTCCAGCACCACCACCTGAGCCCCCAGCAGGGACAGTTCGATGGCTGTTCTCAGCCCACATGGTCCAGCACCCAACACAAGACACTAACAGAGAGACAGCGACAGGAGGAAGGAAACGAGACAAACAGCCAGAGTGATGCCTGTCAAGACAACGAGGAAATCTGATGCAACAAAATGGTTTTTATCAGCTCAGCATAAAAAAATGGAGCCACATCGTAAGGCAGGTTTAACTGAAGGCCTTTTAAAAAGTCAAGCCCACACACACTGTGTGTGCGTCACAGGAAAATGATGTAATACCCTCATTTAGTCAGTTTGCTTGGTTTCAGTCTGATAAGCAGCAAATCTAAAAAAAAAAACCCTCCTAATCAATTATTGCAGTTGTATGGTAAGATATGACTTCAGATAAAAGCACAACACGTGTTATATCTGATTTATCAAGGGCTGGCATTTTGTACCAACGTTCATAATAAATATTATACTTAGATGTGATAAGTAACCAGGCAAATAACGTGTGTGTGTGTGTTTGTGTTTAGCAAGGTCAGTTTAGCATTGTCCAATCTCTGTTGAAAATTATCAATATAATCAATAACATATAAAATATTCCAAAAAAGCAAAGAAAGACTTTTCACCCTTTCACATCCCTTTAAAACACACACCACAAGAGGAACATCACTGGTTGCTGGTACCTTGTTTTTGCTGCAGGCTTTTCCTTGATGGTAATCGGAGTGAGCTGCCCTTTTGTCCAGCTTTGTCCACAGGGCTTTGGCCTTCCAGTAGTTCAGTCTTTCCTTTAACTTGGCATAAAAGTTACGGAAATCCTTGGGATTGATGTCCAGTTGCCTGCAGAGCTCAGCAAAGTGGTGCTTCACATCCTTACAAGTCTGGGCTTGGATGAACAGGTCGAATGTCACATGTGAGGCATTGACAGGGTCCTGTCTCGCCATAGTGGAGGGTGATGGTCGACCCGGTCCTTTCTTCAGTGGGTTTGTTGGTTAACTGTGGAAAGAGGAGGTTATGCTGTGGTTTTTAGAACTTCCTACCTTGAAATAATTGGGTCGGGGGAAGAGGTTTACTGTAAATGATCAAAGGGTTCCAAAGTCCCTGTTGTTTGCATTTACAGGGCTGGTCTAGTCCTTTAAGTCTCCGAGGGAAGTCTCCTCTTCCTGCTTACCTAATTATAGTAAATGCTGAAGACTTGTTGTCACCTGGTTGGGTGAGTCATGAGTAACTTCCTCACTGTGGTGTCTCTGTATGTGTTCTATTTTACGACCACTGAGCACTGAACAAACCTCCCACAGCTGATGTGTCATTCTCGCATGCTGTCTCGCCTCGGGACGTGCGCCTGCCATCAGTTTCAGGACAGAAGAGCTGAACGAAAACATGTGCCCAAAAAACACACAGTGAGAAAGTAACTTCCTTCATATGTCTGGACTGGATTAACTGCTGTGTATCACCGCAAGCAGTCGGCTACCTCGGCTGAATGTCTTACAGTATCAGTAACTATCACATGACCTGCACCCGATGATTACTCTCATAAATTAATGTACAGATTACAGATTTCAGATTTTGGTGGCAATCTGTAATTTTTCAGATTACAGATTTCCCCATTGATTGATTATTGGTTTGATCTACGACACAGTGGACATTTACAACAGCCCCGGGTGATGTCTTCAAATGTCTCGCTCTGTCCAAGAAACCACCCAAAACCCAAAGATGTTCAATTTACTACAATGTAGGGTCAGGAAAAGCAGCAAATACTCACAATTGAGAACCTGGAACTAACACTGTTAAAACTGAACTTCCTGTCTGCTATTTCTCGGTTGTACTGTTATACACGTAGTGTTATGTTGTGTGCGTGGATACTGATTGCTCAGTACTGTGTGCTGGCATGTTGTAACCTGTAGCATAGCAGCGCTGCGTCTCACTGTGGTCTGCGTCTTTGTACTAAAATACATTTATACTTTGTATAAAAATACATACTGGGATCGTCACCTTGGTGGTCTTCATTTGGTTTGGGCACAATTTAGTCAAGTACAGAACTTAAGTACAATTTTTAAGTATTTGTACTTTACTTGGTTATTTCAGTTTTGTGTGGCTTTATACTGCACTACATTTTGGAGGCAAATATTGCACCTTTAGCTCCACTGCTTTTGTTTGAAAACGTAAGATCATCGTTATTTGCGTTGAGGGTGGGATATGAAGTGACACCACAGAATGGATAAAGCAAAATTTAAAAACATCGACACGACAATCAGAAAGTCGCTGAACGCTGGACCTGATGACGAGTCTGTCCCTATCAGGAACATCTGTTACGTGAGCTTAAAGCTTAAACCTTTTTGTCAACATTTACTTAAGGTGGGTAATTTTCAAAAATTAGCAGCACCACAGGGAACATGCAAATCTTTTATATAAATATCACACTCAAACAATAAAAGCACTGTTGTCGTCTGGCACATTTGAGCTCTTTTCTAACAGCAACAGAAGGCTGCGGCTGACATTTCCTGAAAGTGACGCACAAACATCACATCCTGAAGGTAACACTAACAACACTGCAGCAACTCCCCTCTGCTGCCAGCTCTGCAGCTCATGCACTGCACCTCAGGCGCTGAGCGTATGTAATTACAGTCACAGACCACTGCAGCTTGTGTGTATGACTGTGCTTTGTGAGCGAACCTGAAGGAAACTGCAGTAAAACAAGACCCCCACACACCCCCCCCCCCCCCACACTTTACCAATAAAGAACATCACGGCGAAACAGCTTTGGAAATCTGTGCTAGTCCTGTCAGTGGCCTTTCGTCTCGTCCGTATCATGTGATCCAACCACTCAAACATTAAATCCAAAGACAAACAGTCGGGAGGAGTTTGATAAGCCTGATACTGACCCAACACAGTGAGAGGCTTCAGCATGAAAGCAGAGCTCAGGTGAACATAATCCGGCTTTGATGAGGAAATTCAAACTTAAGATTTATGAAGGGCACTCATGTTTAAAAATCATTAAACTCTCACTTTGTCTTTCCCTATTCATCAACTGCAGCGTGGACAGCAGCAAAGCCTCCTGACATGTACGGTGTGCAGCTACCTTTGGTCCTCACAGTCTGATAACAGGCTGCAAATGGAGCCAGTGTTTCTAACACGTTTATGAATACAACGGCTTGTGAAGACATGACAACCCGTCAAAACTAAAAATAACTCAGAGGATCGTCTAGAAACTTTTATCTAAATCCCAAAGAGGCTGCCTGTCTTCATTCTCTGTGCTGTGTGTGCTGTTTGAACAAGAGATGCACAGCTGCATGACAACAAAGAAGCACAAACTAGCTTCTCGTGGTCGAAAATCGCCAGAAATTCAAAACTGTGACTAAATGCAGCACGAGGGAGGTCATGCTGAGTTTAAGTGTCCTCTGTGTCAAAGGTGCAGTAGCTGGACAACCTCACACAGGGAAAACACACACACACACAGTCATCATCATCTGACTCCTGTGAAGCAATTTCAAAGAAACCCGAGTTTATGAGTTTATAGCAGGAATGTCGTGGACAGGATCAGGCAGGAGCAGGCGGGATTTAAAGGGGAATTGACCTGATTTTCCTCAGAGCCGGTGGACCTGATTGGATTGGACTGGATTGACCCACCTGAGAGCATGTGTGAGCTCTGCGCGGCGTGTCTGGCAACGCTGCGTGCTATCAGGATGTTGGATCAAACACTGATGTCCAGCTTGGAGAGGGACACAGGGAACAAAACAGAGGGACAGAGAAGAGAAGAGAAAAGGTAATTGTCTGAACTTATCAGGCTCCAACAGACATCCACAGCGTGTACAGAGACATTAAAACATAACCTTTCAAATGATAAGAGTTCACAATGATATGAAGCTGTAAATGAACAGGAAGGCGTGGCGCTGATCGTGTTCGGCTGTGCCGAAACAGGCTGCAGTCACAACATGTTACCAAGTGCAAGCAGGCAGATTTTAAAGAACAATGCGGTGCTAGAGGAAAGGAGAGAGAAACGTGGCCTTAAAAGGCTCCAAAACACCCGGAAAAATCATCCATTCGCGTATTTAACAGTGAACGTGAACTACAAAAGCAGCACATCGTCAGGCTACAAAACCCACCCAGAAACTTTTAAACGCACCAGATCGTTCACAAAATAGCAAATCCAGTGAAAACAAAGAAACGACACACAAAAACTGTTGTGCCAGCCGTGCTGGACCTTCCTGAAGTTCACATTACCGGTGTCGAAGCCGTGCCAGCAGCGGGTATCTGTGAAACTGCCTCCCGGGCGTCGTTTCCACGTTGGGATTCCTTTTGCTTTGTTTACAGGTAACGGGTGCGCGCTGGCTCACCTGCGCCTCGCGCTCCCCCTGCACGAGTGGAGCCTCTTCCGGGACGTTCTGGCACAACTACGGACACAGCGCGAGCGCCAGCACGTGACGACAGGGTGGGCAGATTTTAAGGTGATGACGGCTGCTCTGAGGGCACCATGGATGACTCGGTGATGATGGTAACTGATATAAAAAAAATGCCTTGTACACAATCGTGTTTTACAGCTGGGGCCTCTGAGACCTTAAACAGAATTAATTAACATAATTTCCTGCATTTCTTGACTTTTCAAACAGGACTGGTCATGTTTCTACAGTTGTGAACACCATCACATAATCCCCACAGGGGGTGGAGTCTCTCCAGACCGTTTATAATATTGTAATATACTGTTTGTTCATGTTACTGTAAACACATTAGTGACTTTTTACTTTTAACTATTCCAGGTCCACGAGTTATTAGAAGATTGTCGTGGTTTTACTTCACGACATCCACGATGCTGTAACTGTATGTGAGCAAGATCTGCTAAACACACACACACACACACACACACACACACACACACACACACACACACACACACACACACACACACACACATCTTCATCGTCAAAGTAAAGAGCAGATTTTTTATTGTCTTCGACCTTTGATCGCAGTCTTATTGACTCAGCGAGGCTGTAGAAACAGAATCCATTCAGTTGATAAACAAGATAGGAGACACAGCTGGCAATGTACAAATTTTATTCAAACATACTAATTCATATTTGAACAATATTCAGTAGGATTTAACAAAGCGCCGTTTATCTGAAAACTCCCATTGAATACAGTAGAAAAGAGTGTATATAGGAATATCACAGATTTAAAAAATATCTGCATAGCCAGAAAGAAGACCCACAGAACCCCACAGCAAACGAGCTTGGCCCGGAAGCCAGGCTGCATACAGACAAGATGACCGGTTCCACACCTTCAGTGGGACGGGACAGGACGAGAAGGGGACGACGCTGGACCACGGCCACGCAGGCCAGTGCGTTCACTGCGTGCACAGATAACAAAGTCCTTCTGTTTGTGGCAGTCACATCATCTTCTGCACGGAATCATTAAATGAGAATCAGGAGTGTTTTAGGGAGTCCACGCCGGGCAGCACACACACACACACCGTGTTGACCAGGTGTTCTCAGAGGAACAGACATGTTCGAGGAGAACGACACCTGATTCATTTACCAGCCTCTGGAGCAGCACCAAAACGATTTGAAGATTATCACGATGTAAACATTTGCGGTTTTGATTGTATTGTGGGAAGGAGCGATGCTGGTAGATGATCGGCGTGTGGTAATGGACGCAGAGCAGCTCACCTCGCCAGCTCTGTGAGTCATGCTGAAAATGTACAACCAAGAGAAGTTTCACAGAAGTAAGAGTGTTTCTAGAATATATATTTATATCATTATTGTCAGATGTTATTTAACCCATAAAAGTACCATCAACATTAAAGTCCGAACGATGATGCTGAAGGCAAAATAAACAATTGGGTTATCGGAAAAGGAATAAATTATAAAGATGATATATACAAAAAAAAAATATTAGCATTAAGGATATTTACAGTTAAGTTTGAGGATGCCAAATCGTTTGCGATAACATGCTGTTTATGGGAAGGCTTTCTGCACTGCCCCCTACAGGCAGGAGGAAGACATAACCACAACCAGCAGTAACAGTTTCACTCTGCTGCTCATGTATCCAACAAAATGTCTCCAGTGTACGATCGTGCTCAAAGATGCACTCATTAGGGGGATGCTGAAGCTGATTTAAATTAGAAATCTTCATATTAACGACGGTCAGAACTGAAAGGAGAAATAGTTCACCTGGTTTTAATTTGAAAACAAATCAGCACCTTGTGACCACGCTGCTGAGCTGCTTGGTACTGGTGCACAGGCGCTGGATGTCACAACCGCAGATCATCTTTTGAGAAGGAGGACAGCAGAATCTCTGCTCACATGACTCAGACTTCATGGTAAGAAAAGTTCAGAGCAGTAAAACACACAGCAGGAGAGAGTACAAAAGAGATTTTCATTGGCACAAAAGTCCTCTTCGCCGTCCTGAGATGAGCCTCAGCGATCAGTAGTCAATCAGAAAGCAGAGACACAGACCCTGCCTCTTCCCCTCTTTGTGTTGAGCTGTTATGTTGATCACAGCCACAAAGCAGTTTGTCTTCTGACAGGAATCAGAGAGTGTGTGTGTTAGTCTTCTACAAAATCTCACAGCAGTTGGGGAAACTAGCGGCAATGTTGCACAGGGAGAAGCACAGTTACAAAATTAAAAAAAAACAAAAAACAAAACAACTGTTAACCTCAAAATATTCCAGTTGATCCAGGATTAAAAACAAAAATAAGACTGATAATATCCCGGAAAACTATTTTACGTCCTTATTAATTGCTTCTCAGGTGACAAAATGGAAGACAGCGTGTGTGTATCCCAAAGTAAATGTAGTACAAACAGACACGAAGCCGTTAGCGGGACAATACTTGTATCCAACATTCATCCTCTGGCCTCTCATGTTGGACCAACCTGCAGTCAGTGTCACCTGCAGTGCACCTGAAGCGGATCAGTCGGGTAAGTTAGCACAGGAAGAGCGCATGGGAAATGTGTGGCATCAGGGCGGCCTGCAAACACGAGGCAGGTAGAAAAACCTGCTCGACTGCGAGAGGCGCTGATTTGACTGACAAACAATACAGCAAAGTACTGAAGGATAAAGTCAAATTCTACCACCACAGCTTAGTGTTTTCCTTTGAAAACAGCCCCTCAGAGCTGACATGTTGCAGAGCGTCACGCTGACTTTGGAAACAGGTAGGAACTGAATGTTGCTGATTGCTTTAATGTCCCACTGACACTCCTTCATGTCAGAGAGTTACTGATTGTACCCAGAATGCAGTCGGCTTTCTGCCCCGTTATACTGTACACACACACACACACACTCACACACACTCTGGTCCACACACTCTGAAGTAGATGCACATGCTCAGTTTTGCACATGCATGACACATGCACATTTCCATGCTCAGCCCAGTTACAGGTTCTCTCCTGGCTGGTACTGAGGCTCTGTGGAGGTGAAGTAATCCTCCAGGAAGCCCTGCAGATACTCAAAAGTGGGCCTCTCCTCAGGCTCTTTTCTCCAGCAGGTCAGCATCAGGTCGTGCAGGGATTCAGGGCACTCTGCTGGGCACGGCATTCTGTAGCCACGCTCCACCTGGTCTAACACCTCGCGGTTCACCATACCTGGGACAGCAAAGACATGAAGTCAGTGACTCACAACGGGAATCATGTGTGTTAAATCTCTTATGCAGCTGGCGCTCGATCTAAAACACAAAGTCTTAACATCTCAGATCGAACCACGGCCTAAAGGGCACGATGCTTGCCTGGGTAGGGCACCCGGCCTTTAGTGGCCAGTTCAGTCAGCAGGACCCCAAACGACCACACGTCAGATTTGATGGTGAAGCGGCCGTACAGAGCAGCCTCAGGAGCCGTCCACTTGATGGGAAACTTGGCTCCTGCAGGATGACAGGTTTATTGTCGTGTTAAAATTAGATCACCGCGGTACAGACTGAAACAATAGCACATCACGTCAGCTGCATGAATCACACAGCTTCCTGGAGTCTAACACCCTACACAGCACAGTACATCAGTAGTTTCCCAAATCAGAGTCACAAAAAAAGGTGTGACTTCATTTTAAGAGGCAGCAAGCTGGAAAGACAAACAAACGCCACAAAGACA